>NC_072379.2:128807666-129113000 GCF_028885625.2 Pongo pygmaeus
GTACTATTATTTTCTACTAGACTGTGTCACTGTCTCTGGTCTTTACTCTTGAGGGTCCAATTGTACTCATTATTCTATATTTTCTAAGGGCAGAAAAATGGACTCATCTATTTAGAGACAGGGTCTCACTGTGTCACCCAGGCTGGAGTGCATTGGTGCAATCATAGCTCACTGCAGGATCAACCTGCTGGGCTCAAGCAAACTTTTTAAAATATGCAGCTACAAAAGCAAATTTAAACCCTAATTTAAAAGCTGATTTCGCCGGGCATGGTGGCTCATGCCTGTAATCCCAGCACTTTGGGAGGCCGAGGCGGGCGGATCACTTGAGGTCAGGCGTTCGAGACAAGGCTGGCCAACACAGTGAAACCCTGTCTCTATTAAAAATACAAAAAAATTAGCCAGGCATGATGGCACATGTCTGTAGTCCCAGCTACTTGGGAGGCTGGGGCAGGAGAATCGCTTGAACCTGGGAGGCAGAGGTTATAGTGAGCTGAGATCATGCCACTGCACTCTAGCCTGGGCAACAAGAGACTCTGTCTCAAAAAAAAA
Organism: Pongo pygmaeus; assembly: GCF_028885625.2. NCBI lineage: Eukaryota > Metazoa > Chordata > Mammalia > Primates > Hominidae > Pongo > Pongo pygmaeus. Next base: position 128,808,216 of record NC_072379.2, read on the forward strand.
AAAAAAAAAAAAAAAAGCTGACTTCATAAATTATTAGAATGAATGAGAACATTTTTCCCACTAACACTGCATGGGTTTCAAAGCAATCTTTTTGGCGCTAACTTTGTCTAATTAATGTTGTTTAAAATGTAAAAATATAGGCTTTCTTTCTTTGAAAGTGGCTAGACGAAACATCTCACCATTTCAATATTTCCTCTATGGATATTACATGATATAATTGAAGTTACTATTAATATCCTCTGGTGTGATAATGGTACTGTGTTTATGTAAGAAAAGTCCTTATTCTTTTTTAATTTTTTTTTTTTTTGAGACAGTCTCACTTTGTCACCCAGGCTGGAGTGCTGTGGCATGATCTCGGCTCACTGCAACCTCTGCCTCCTGGGTTGGAGCCTCCTGAGTAGCTGAGATTACAGGTGTGCACCAGCTACCACACCCGGCTAATTTTTGTATTTTTAGTAGAGACAGGTTTTTGCCATGTTGACCAGGCTGGTCTTGAACTCCTGACCTCAGGTGATCCACCCACCTCAGCCTCCCAGAGTGCTAGGATTACAGGCGTGAGCCACCATGCCTGGCCTTTTAATTTTTATTTTGAGATGGAGTCTTGCTCTGGCACCCAGGCTGGAATGCAATGGCATGATCTCGGCTCACTGTAACCTCTGCCTCCCGGGCTCAAGTGATTCTCCTGCCTCAACCTTCTGAGTAGCTGGGATTACAGGTAGACGCCATCACACCTGGCTAATTTTTGTAGAGATGGGATTTCAACATTTTGGCCATGCTGGTCTCATACTCCTGACCTCAAGTGATCCACCTGCTTCGGCTTCTCCAAATCCTGAGGTTACAGGCATGAGCCACTGTGCCCAGAAGAATAGTCCTTATTCTTTGAAGATGCATGTTAAAGTATTTATGCTGAAGTCTCACGGTATTTGCAAATTATAAATGGCTCAGCCAAAAATATGAGATAGCAAGTATAGCAAAATATTGAGTCTACATAGTAGGGTGGTATACAGGTATTTATTTATACTATTCTAATTATATGTATCTGAGTTATTTTGTTTTAGAGATGGGGATCTTGCTATACTGCCCAGACTGACTTGAACTCCTGGGCTTAAACGATCCTCCAGCCTCAGCCTCCCAAGTAGCTGTGACTACAAGTGCACACACAGCACCTGGCTTGTATCTGAGATTTTTCTTTCTTTTGAGAAGGAGTCTCACTCTGTCGCCCAGGCTGGAGTGCAGTGGCATGATCTAGGCTCACTGCAAGCTCCACCTCCCAGGTTCACGCTTTTCTCCTGCCTCAGCCTCCCAAGTAGCTGGGATTACAGGCGCCTGTCACCACGCCCGGCTAATTTTTTGTATTTTTAGTAGAGACAGGGTTCCACCGTGTTAGCCAGGATGTTCTCAATCTCCTGACCTCATGATCCACCCGCCTTGGCCTCCCAAAGTACTGAAAGAAAAATTTCCAGTCCATATCTGTTAAACAAGAAACTTAATATTGCCATTATTATGCAATTCAATCTGAATTACCCTTATCAACTAACTTCCAAAATAAAATAAAGTTTTACCTGCTTTTTGTAAGTTTGGTTTTATTCACAAATATGTGGCAGCTAAAATAAAGATCTACAGTCATATCCATGTTAAAGACCTACTACTATATTTTAACCAATAAATATTACTACCAACCCAGAATTTGTTCTGCAATATCATTAATCATAATTTGAAGCAGCCCTCTCTTGCTACTGGACAAGCTTAGACACTTTTTATGTGACTAGAAGTTATATAGTAATTTAGAAAATCATAAAACTGATTACCAATTTCCTCAATAACATTTCCAAGTAATAAGCCAAATTTAGCTTAAAGAATCTACAACACCTTGGCCGGATGTGGTGGCTCACACCTGTAATCTCAGGTAGGAGAGGTTCTAAAACGTGGAAGCTTTCTGAAACCTATTGTTCATAATGCCAGGGATCAGGAACAGTGATGGAGAAATTTACTGGGTTGAAATTACAAAATTATTTGAAATAATTCTCACAAGGGTCTGTCCCATCCACTAAACCATACTGTCTCTCTAGATGTATTCCACATGAAAAACAAAACTGAAACAAGACACAAGGGAACTATAAGTTTCCATCAAGTGAACAAATAGATACTCTCACTCCACAGGACAGAATCAGAAGACATTCTTAACTAGCTCCCCATATTGGACAAGGGCCATTAACATCTTGACTCAATTCTACCATCTGTAACAACAGCAAAAACTGATTCATTCACAGAGTAGGACAAAGTCTGACCTAAGCAAAGCAAACAAAGCATTTGAATTATTAGGTAAGCAGATTATGAACACTGGATAGCATTTTAATAATTATACCTTCAGGATGGGCATGGGGGTTCACACTTGTAATCCTAGCACTTCAGGAGGCCAAAGTAATAGGATCACTTAAGCCTGGGAGTTAGAGATCAGCCTGGGCAATATAGTGAGACCCTGTCTCTGCAAAAACATTTTTTTTAAATTATACTTCCACAATACTCCATCTAATTCCAGGGATCCATTTCTAGAAATGAAAGGATAACAACACATCATTACTAATGGCATAAGACTGAGACTTTTCCTAGTTAACATTAACACAGGTTTCTGAATGTGAAATATTTCACTGCCACATTTTAAAATCCCAAATGAAGATGTTAAAGGTTTTCTACGTTGAACTTCTAAAAAAGCCCTAGTAAAAATTCATACCAAGGTAATAAATTGCAGAATTTATCTGGTTTTACTGTGCATATTTATCTGCAAAGAGAGTAAGATTCAAAATGAGATTTTAACTTTATGTCATAACTCTACCTTCAATTCTGTATTCCCCAGAAGGCAATACCAGGTATACATACAGTTGTGAAGGCCTTTTACATTCACACACACACACACACACACACACACATACACACACAGAGAGAAAATAAGAGTTGCATGTATAATGTCTACATATAAAATCAGAATATTCAAGTTGGAAAGAATTAAAATCATCTAAACCAACTCCTTATTTGATAGATAAGGACACAGATAACCCAAGAAGGAAGTGAAAGCCCCAAGGTCTCTGAGTGGCACAGAGCCAAGGACGAAAGCCCTGGACGGTCCTCCACGCAGTCTCCTTTCCTCCCAACACTCTGCCTCTCCTCTACCAACCTTCAACCACTGCCGAACTCCCAAATCAGGTCCTCTGAGTTAAAGGTTGAGGGTACAAGCTAAACTATGAATAAAAAAAAAAAAAGTTTAACTTTTTGTTTTCCTTTAATGCTCAAGGTAAGTAATTTTATCACATAAGCCCAGTCCCCCAGCAAAGCAGAACCCGAAAGACATAAGATATTCACAAACGGCCAGGCACGGTGGTGCACGCCTATAATCCCAGCATTTCGGGAGGCCAAGGCGGATGGATCACAAGGTCAGGAGTTCAAGATCAGCCTGGCCAAGATGGAGAAACCCTGCCTCTACCAAAAAAACAAAAATTAGCTGGGCGTAGTGGTGAGCTCCTGTAATCCCAGCTACTCGGGAGGCTGAGGCAGAGAATTGCTTGAATCCAGGAGGCAGAGGTTGCAGTGAGCCAAGATTACGCCACTGCACTCCAGCCTGGGCGACAGAGCGAGACTCAGTCTCAAAAAAAAAAAAAAGAAAAAAAAAAGATATTCATAAACAAAAATTCACGGTGTTCTCCAGGTGGAGAAAAAACAAGAAAAAAATAAAATCCACAGTGTGGGACAGTTCATGGGAGCTATGCCTATATAATAATGCTTCCAAATATGTAAATGAAAGAAAAAAGTGAAACAACATTCGCTGTGAAAGACACTGTACGTGATCCAACCCAGTATCTATTCTCTCCTTCTTACTATCAAAACCCCGATTGTCTTCAGGGCAGTCAGCCTTGTTTCTCAGCCTTTCTTGCAACGGGACACTTCTCGCCCAGGATGATCAGGGCAATGTGTAGGGAGGGACACTCAGAAAAGTTCCTTTGGTCACTGGAGGAAGGGAATAGTCTTAGCTAACTCTTAGCCTTCTGCCTACTCACCCCTTTCTTCCTCCCACTGCATGAAACAGTGACGTGATGGCAGAAGCGATGCCTTTAAGATTAAGTAATGCACTGAAGAGGGCTGGGAATACACACTGCGGCAATCTGGATTCCCTGATGACATGAAGCCCGCCCTTATCTGCCTACCTAACTTACCATCACAACTACATTATTCCAGAACTGTTACTAGCAGCCAACTACCTAACTGATCTGTCCAGTAAGCAATTACATGCTAAATACATTCACATACATTTCATATAAAATAACCTCAAAACAAAATTATAAGTATTTCCTTCCTTTTTCGGTTGAGGAAACCAAGGCAAAGAGATGATAAATCCAATCTGTGACTGAAGCCTGTAGTTATTCCACTGTATTTTACTTCTTCAAATGTCACACATCCGAAAAAGTCTATGATTTTTTCTTTTTAAGATAAACGGTCTCGCGCTGTTGCCCAGGCTGGTCTGAAACTCCTGGCCTCAGCCCGGCACAGTGGCTCGAGCCTGTAATCCCAGCACTTTGGGAGGCTGAGGCAGGTGGATCTCCTGAGGTCAGGAGTTCGAGACCAGCCTGACCAACATGGAGAAACCCCTTCTCTACTAAAAATACAAAATTAGCCCGGTGTGGTGGCACATGCCTGTAATCCCAGCTACTCAGCAGGCTGAGGCAGGAGAATCACTTGAACCCAGGAGGCAGAGGCTGCAGTGAGCTGAGATCACACCATTGTACTCCAGCCTGGGCGACAAGAGCTAAACTCCGTCTCAAAAAAAAAAAAAAAAAAAAAGAAAAAGAAACTCCTGGCCTCCAGTGATTCTCCCACCTCAGCCTCCTGAGTCGCTGAAATTACAGTCATGAGCCACCTGAAAAAGCAGAGGCATTTCAAAAAATTATCTCAATCATTCTCATATAATGTGCCACAAATCCATTCACTGTCTTCTAATTCATTAAAACCCTGCCAACCATGATTGGATTTCAACCTCTGTGGGTAAATTCTTTACCAAGAGTCCTCCTCTGGCTGATTGATAAGAGATCACACCACCAGAAAAGTATCAGGTATGGCCCTACTGGTTCCAGAGCATCAGATCATAAAAAGCTCAGCCCCTTCTCCATACAGCAACCCACATAATCTTGGTCACAAACGCCGTGCTCTAGTACATAGTAGTACATATGTACTTAACAGTAACTTATTTACAACCTGATTCTTTAATCAAGATAACCTACCAACCACCTCATACCTCATGAGTGCCCTCTTGCTCATCTACCTCCTGTCTCTATGACATTCTGCTTCCACCAGGAAGCCTTCTCTGATAGACTCAACTCTGTGCTTTTCCAAGGCCCTATTCTTTTTAAAACGTACTTCTAAGGATGCCTAGGCTTTTTATTCATACAGTATCTTCGTATCTCCATGTAATGGTCCTATTATTTTTATACAGAATAAAATAGAGACACTAAAATGTTAATAATGGAATTCAGTAACTTTTTTAATAAACCTATTAGAAATTTAAAAATGTGGGCGACTTGGCCAGGTGCGGTGGCTCACGCCTGTAATCCCAGCACTTTGAGAGGCAGAGGGGGGTGGATCACAAGGTCAGGAATTTAAGACCAGCCTGGCCAAGATCGTGAAACCCCGTCTCTACTAAAAATACAAAAATTAGCCGGGCATGGTGGCGGGCTCCTGTAATCCCAGCTACTAGGGGAGGCTGAGGCAGAGAATTGCTTGAACCCGGGAGGCAGAGGTTGCAGTAAGCCAAGATTGCACCACTGCACTCCAGCCTGGCTGACAGAGCGAGACTCCGTCTCAAAAATCAAAACAAAACAAAAAAATGTGGGCAACAAATAAATGGATAAAATGCGGTATGTAATACACTATATATGACTACTATTCAGCCATAAAAAAATTAAAACCACATCTTATCATTCCCAGCATCATGAATGAGTTTAGGGGACATTACGTTAAGTAAAATAAAGCAGGCACGCAAAGACATGTACTGCATATTCTCACTCATATATGGGAGCTAAAAAAGTTAATTTCATAGAAATGGAGCAGAATAGTGGTTACTAGAGTCTGGTGGGGAGGTAGCCAGAGATTGGTTAACAAATACCAAATTACAGGTAGATAAGAGAAGTAAGTCTTAATGTGCATTGGAAGCTGACTGTAATTAACAATTTATTGTAGCTGAGTGCAGTGCTCACACCTGTAATCCCAGCACTTTGGGAGGCCAAAGGCAGGTGGATCAGTTGAGCCCAGGAGTTTAAAACCAGCCTGGGCAACATGGCAAGATACCATCTCAAAATTAAAAAAAAAAAAATTTGGCTGGGTGCAGTGGCTCACGCCTGTAATTCCAGTACTTTGGGAGGCTGAGGCAGGCGGATCATGAGGTCTGGGGTTCAAGACCATCCTGGCCAACATGGTGAAACCCCGTGCCTACTAAAAATACAAAAAAGAGCTGGGCACGGTGGCACGCGCTGTAGTCTACTCGGGAGGCTGAGGCAGGAGAAGTGCTTGAACTCCAGCCTGGCGACAGAGCGAGACTCTGTCTCAAAAAAAAAACAAAAAACAAAAAACAAAAAAAAAACAAAAAAACAAAAAAACACAACTTATGGCTGGGCACGGTGGCTCATGCCTGTAATCCCAGCACTTTGGGAGGCCAAGGCGGGTGGATCATTTGAGGTCAGGAGTTCAAGACCAGCCTGGCCAACATGGTGAAACCCCGTCTCTATTAAAAATGCAAAAATTAGCCGGGTGTGGTGGTACACACCTGTAATCCCAGCTACTCAGGAGCCTGAAGCAGGAGAATTGCTTGAACTCGGGAGGTGGAGGTTGCAGCGAGCCGAGATTGCACCAATGCACTACAGCCTGGGCGACAAAGCGAGACTCCGTCTCAAAAATAAATAAATAAATAAAAACAATGTATTTTGTCTTTTCAAATAACTAGAAGAGTGGATTTTGGATGTTCCCAACACAAAGAAGTGATAAATAAGGTGACAGATATGCCCAATTTGATCATTACACATTGTATACATCTATAGAAGTATCACTGTATGCCATAAATGTCAATTAAAACTAAATATATATATACATATAAAGATGAGAAAATCAACAATATGGTTAAACAGAAAAAACGCTCTGCATATTAAAAAAGATACACAAATATGAGTTCTACATTTTGTTTTAAAAGACTTGAATTCTGAAATCTAGTTTTCTGGCTTGAAATAAAGATAATTGCTTTATGAGTAGAATATTCCAACAATGAGTGCACTGTCAACTGCCCAGAGTCAATTAAGTGCCTGATAAGAGTAACATTTAGGGGCCAGGCGCAGTGGCTCACGCCTGTAATCCCAGCACTTTGGGAGGCCGAGGCTGGCGGATCACCTGAGGTCGGCAGTTTGAGACCAGCCTGAACAACATGGAGAAACCCCGTCTCTACTAAAAATACAAAATTAGCTGGCGTGGTGGCACATGCCAGTAATCCCAGCTACTTGAGGGGCCGAGGCAGGAGAATCGCTTGAATCCAGGAGGCAGAGGTTGCGGTGAGCCAAGATCGTGCCGCTGCACTCCAGCCTGGGCAACAAGAGTGAAACTCCATCTCACAAAAAAAAAAAAGAAGAGTAACATTTAATGCACCACATCCTGTAGTTCAAGAACTGAACTGCTAGCCGGTATGTTTCCTTCTCCTCTCCACACAAAAAGAGACACTAGCACATTTCATCACATCTATGACACACCATTATTTTATGACACACCAAGAAAGAAAAAAGCTGCCCATTAGACTATGACTTATCACCATTTTAAGACATCTCAATTTCAAAGATGTTAAGATGTGGAAAAAAAGGTCTTAGAATCTATAAAATACAAGATAAACCAGACACTGTTTACTAACATAAAAACACTTACTATCTTCACACACCACCAATATTCCTTCTTGGCTAAATGTGTATTTACATGGTTCACTGAATAACTCAAATCCAGTCTGGTTCAAATATTATATTAACACATTGCCAGGCACAGTGGCTGATGCCTGTAATCCCAGCACTTTGGGAGGCCAAGGCAGGCAGATCACTTGAGGTCAGGAGTTCGAGACCAGCCTGGCCAACATGGTGAAACTCTGTCTCTACTAAAACAACAAAATCAGCCAGGTGTGGTGGCAGGCCCCTTGTAATCCCAGCTACTTGAGAGGCTGAAGCAGGAGAATCACTTGAACCCAGGAGGTGGAGGTTACAGCGAGCCAAGATCACACTGCTGTACTCCAGCCTGGGCGACAGACTCCATCTCAAAAAAAAAAAAACAAAAACGGATATACAAGAAACTGTGCTAGGTTACAATTAAAGCACATGCTATACTTTATCATAATATGACTTCTCTTCCAATATACATTTGTTAGGAGTAGTAGCTCTCAAACACTGTGGTCTCAGCACGCTTTACACTCTGTATTTTTTTCTGCGATGGGGTTTCGCTCTTGTTGCCCACGCTGCAGTGTAATGGCACAATCTCAGCTCACTGCAACCTCTGCCTCCTGGGTTCAAGTAATTCTCCTGCCTCAGCCTCCGGAGTAGCTGGGATTACAGGCATGCGCCACCATGACCAGCTAATTTTGTATTTTTAGTAGAGACGAGGTTTCTCCATGTTGCTCAAGCTGGTCTCAAACTCCCGACGACCTCAGGTGACCTGCCCACCTTGGCCTCCCAAAGTGTTGGGATTACAGGTGTGAGCCACCTTATGTGGCCTACATTCTTAAAAATTAAAGACCTCGGCTGGGCACGGTGGCTTACGCCTGTAATCCCAGTACCTTGGGAGACCAAGGCGAGTGGATCACGAGGTCAGGAGTTCAAGACCAGCCTGGCCAACATGGTGAAAACCCATCTCTACTAAAAATAAAAAAATTAACAGCTGGGCGCAGTGGCTCACACCTGTAATCCCAGCACTTTGGGAGGTCGAGGCAGGTGGATCACGAGGTTAGGAAATCGAGACCATCCTGGCTAACACAGTGAAACCCGTCTCTACTAAAAATACAAAAAATTAGCTGGGCATGGTGGTACGCGCCTGTAGTCCCAGCTACTCAGGAGGCTGAGACAGGAAAATGGCGTAAAGCCAGGAGGCAGGGGTTGCAGTGAGCTGAGATCATCCCACTGCACTCCAGCCTGGGTGAGAGAGCGAGACTCCGTCTCACAAAAAACAAAAAACAAACAAAAAAAAGGCCGGACGCGGTGGCTTACACCTGCAATCCCAGCACTTTGGGAGGCTGAGGCAGGGGGATCACCTGAGGTCAGGAGTTCAAGACCAGCCTGACCAACATGGTGAAACCCAATCTCTATTAAATACAAAAAAATTAGCTGGGTGTGGTGGTGCATGCCTGTAGTCCCAGCTACTTGGGAGGCTGAGGCAGGAGAATTGCTTGAACCCAGAAGGCAGAGGTTGCAGCAGTGAGCTGAGATTGTGCCACTGCACTCCAGCCTGGGCAACAAGAGCAAAACCCTGTCTCAAAAAAAAAAAAAAAAAAAAAAATTTGCCGCACGTGGTGGTGTGCACCTGTAATCCCAGCTACTGGAGAGGCTGAGGCAGGAGAATTGCCTGAACCCGGGAAGCGGAGCTTGCAGTGAGCTGAGATCACGCCATGGCACTCCAGCCTGGGCAACAGAGTAAGACTCTGTCTTGGGGAAAGAAAAAAAAAAAACTGACGACCTCAAAGAGCTTTTCTATGTGTGTTATTTACCATCTTAGAAACACAAAATATTAATTCACTTAAAAGTAAATCTTATGCATGTAAACATAAATCATCTTTATGAAAAAAAATAAACTAATTTCCAAAACAAAGAATAACATAGTAAGAACAGTTTTTAATCATTTTGCAACTCTTTAATGTCCAGCTTAAGAAAAGAAAGCTGGATTTTCATATGTGCTTCTGTATTGAATCTGGTATGTTTTGAATGTAATTAGAAAAGAGTACTTTAATAGACGTTTCAGATAATTCTGGACATTTTTTATTGATAAAATGCCAAAATTGACAAGCAGTTGTCTCGTAAAGGCTAACTGCAATGTGGAATCTTAAATTGTACCAACGAACTTTTCATATTCTTATATTAAAATCCACTGTTCTACTTTATTTTTTTCAGATGGAGTCTAGCTCTGTCACCCAGGCTGGAGTGCAGTGGCACAATCTCAGCTCCACCTCCCACGTTTAAGCGATTCTACTCCTCAGTCTCCCCAGTAACAGGGATTACAAACGCCCGCCACCACACCCAGCTAATTTTTGTACTTTAGTAGAGATGGGGTTTCACTGTGTTGGCCAGGCTAGTCTCGAACTCCTGACCACGTGATCCGCCTGCCTCGGCCTCCCAAAGTGCTGGGATTACAAGTGTGAGCCACCGCGCCCAGCCCACTTTGCTTTTTTTTTTTTTTTTGAGACAGAGTCTCGCTCTTGTCGCCCAGGCTGGAGTGCAGTGGCGCAATCTCAGCTCACTGCAAGCTCCACCTCCCGGGTTCACACCATTCTCCTGCCTCAGCCTCCTGAGTAGCTGGGACTACAGGCGCCCGCCACCACACCCGGCTAATTTTTTGTATTTTTAGTAGAGACGGGGTTTCACTGTGTTAGCCAGGATGGTCTCAATCTCCTGACCTCATGATCCACCCACCTCAGCCTCCCAAAGTGCTGGGATTACAGGCGTGAGGCACCGCGCCTGGCCTACCTTGCATTTTTAATGGATCTTTTAACCAGGCATAATTTTTCTGACATGCACTGGCCATTTGGAAAACAGTTTTCACTGACTTACACAGATCTTCCAAATGTTGACACCATTTCATCATACATTAAAAATCCTGTCAGAGGAGATCGAGACCATCCTGGCTAACACAGTGAAACCCCATCTCTACTAAAAATACAAAAAATTAGCTGGGCGTGGTGGTGGGCGCCTGTAGTCCCAGCTACTCGGGAGGCTGAGGCAGGAGAATTGCCTGAACCCGGGAGGCGGAGGTTGCAGTGAGCTGAGATCACGCCATTGCACTCCAGCCTGGGCGACAGAGCGAGACTCCATCTCAAAAAAAAAAAAGAAAATTCCTCTCAGAAATGTCTACATCAGAAAACCGTTGGCTGGGCAAAAAAGGCATATAATGAATCAATATTACTATGAAACAAGTTCTGACCTCACATTCCCCTTGAAAGTATCTTGGGGATCCCTAGGGGGCTCCAGACATCACCTGTGCTGGAACCTCTGTCACTTACTAAAAACCCAAAGAGTAAAATTCTGTTCCTCTTTCACCAAGCACATGCCCACAAACAAAGAAAAACAAAAGCTATACTTATGTGTATATACATTTAAATATAACACTAAACTTCAGGTTTTGCATCTGTAAAACGAGATTTTAAATATCTGGTTTAAGTATCTTTCCTATTATTCTGAATAACTAAGAAAAGGCTACATATTACTTTTATGGAAGGTGTGAGCTGCTGAAGTAGTTCTCAAGTCCTCTTTTGTCACAGAATACAGGTGAAAGGTAAAAATAAACACAAAATAAAGGTCCTTAATGAAGTCCTGAGCAAACTCAGAAGTTGACAGTATCAAATATTAAGGAAAGCCCCTTTTAGAACTTCTAAATTTGTAAGGAGGAACTTGAAACACTTTGCAACTTATAAAACAGGGTACTAAAAAGCTCCACAATTTGGATGAGTTTAAGGTATTCTATTTTACAAATGAAGTAAAGCAAGTTTCAGCTGTTTCTTTCCCCAATGCACAACCTTAATTTCCTTTTATCTTAAACACCAGGAATCAAACAATCTTAACCATCTGAAAACAGTATTGAATAACCTATAAGGTATTAGCATTTAGGACCACTTAAGAAAACAAACACACATTACATGTGGGAAAATGAACACTACATAAAAAGGCAAATGACATCCGCACAGAAGAGAATTGAAGTCCCCATCATTGGAGGAAGATTCAACACTTTCCTGCAAGATTTCCATATCGATTCAATTGCAGGTGCCAAAGTTTAGTCTAAAAATGACCTAAGGACTTGGTGAAAACCCAGTAGTATATAATTTAGTCTAATCCATTTAACAGGTGTTTGCTGAGCATCTACTACACAGGCAAAGCTATAAGGGACAAAAGCTTATGAAACCATGGTTAGCCCAAGATCCACTGTGATAAGGACTTACTCTGATCTCAGCACCTTTAACTGACCTGTGTGGTCCAGATTTTTAATCCACAAAAAGTGGGCCATAACATCTCAAAGCAAAAATGCTGCAAGGATAAACGTGAAATGTATTAGAATGAAAAGTACATTATAGAGCAATGACAAGGCGGGCAGTCACTCATGCCTGTAATCCCAGCACTTTGTGAGGCCAAGGTGGGCAGATCACTTGAGCTCAGGAGTTTGAGACCACCCTGGGCAACATGGTGAAACCCCATCCCTACTAAAATTACAAAAATTATCCGGGCATTATAGCATACAACTGTACTCCTAGCTACTCAGGAGGCTGAGGCAGGAGGATTGCTTGAGCCTGGGAGGTGGAGGTTGCAGTGAGCCGAGAAAGCACCACTGCACTCCAGCCTAGGCAACAGAGACAGACCTTGCTTTAAAAACAAAAAAGAACAACAAAAACATGAGCTGAGGCCAGGAGTGGTGGCTCACACCTATAATCTCAGCACTTTGGAAGGCCAAGGCGGGTGGATCACCTGAGGTCAGGAGTTCAAGACCAGCCTGGCCAATATGGTGAAGCCCTGTCTCTACTAAAATTACAAAAATTAGTCAGACATGGTGGTGGGCACCTGTAATCCCAGCTACTCAGGAGACTGAGGCAGGAGAATTGCTTAAACCTGGGAGGTAGAGGTTGCAGTGAGCCAAGATCATGCCACTGCACTCCAGCCTGGACGACAGAGCAAGACTCCGTCTTAAAAAAAAAAAAAAAAAAAAGAGCTGAAATAAAAATACATACATCAAAAATCATCAAGGTTTTCTCATTTAAAGGAGTAATTTCAACTGCTTAGAAAATTCTGCAGTCGAAAATATATATAAAAATAAAAATAAAAATTTAAAAACACAGTCAGGGTGGCTCACCCTGTAATCCCAGCACTTTGGGAGGCCAAGGTAGCCAGATCACTTGAGGTGAGGAGTTCAAAAACAGACAGGACAAGACCCCATTTCTACAAAAAAATATATATATATATGTGTGTGTCTGTATATATAGATATATATATAGATAGATATATATATGCACCACAAAATAGAGGTGAAAGGTAAAAATAAACATATGTATATAGAGGTATACATAGAAGCATATATATAAATACATATATAAATTTTAAAAATAAATTTAAGGTTGGGCATGGTGGCTCACGTCTGTAATCCCAGCATTATGGGAGGCTGAGGTGGGCAGATCACGAGGTCAGGAGTTCGAGACCAATATGGTGAAACCCTGTATCTACTAAAAATACAAAAATTTGCTGGGCGTGGTAGTGCATGCCTGAATCCCAGCTACTTAGGAGGCTGAGGCAGGAGAATCGCTTGAACCCGAGAGGCAAAGGTCATAGTGAGCTGACATCGCGCCACTGCACTCCAGCCTGGGCGACAGAGCGAGACTGTCTCAAAAAAAAAAAAAAAAAAAAAAAAAAACAGAAAAGAAAGAAAATATAACTCAGGTAATTAAATACATAAAACTTTGAAAGGAAACAGCATGCTGCCATTCTATCCTGACAAAAGCTTCCACAAATCAGGCACTTTTACAGGACTTATTTTATTCTTTAAATTAACAGGGTAAATACAATTCTGACACCTTAAGAAAAGATGCAATGCCATCTAATCTATTGTAGAGAGGTACCAGAACACTGATATTAAAATCTACTAAGTCATTTTTATTTTTCTTTACGAATCTTATATTGATAAGCAGGATTAACAGACATTACTAGGCTGTTGTTTTCATTCTATTTTTCACACAACAAACATGACTACTAGTAAAACTGATGTTAATCACAGTTGAAAAGTAGTATCCTCTCAACTTTCACCTCTATTTTTTTCTATCAATAATAACAAAGTTACCAGAGTTTACTCTCCTAATCTGAAGCAGTACAGTCAAGCATTAATGAAGTGTACAGTCAAGCATTATTACTTCTTAAGCTACTACTTAAGGCCACAAATGCTATTGCCTAGAGAGGATATGATTATTAATTTCCACACTAAGAGCCCTTATATTCGGAAAGCCACCATTGCTTTGTAATACTAGTATTTGCAGTCCAGGTTTTCTCGAAGTATAAAAACATGCTAAAATCTATGACTCTAATACCTATTAAAATTTAACTTTAAATAATAAGATGCCATCAGAACTTCATCAGAGCTGACAAAACACTTTAAGAATGACATTTAAGAAATAAAACTGCCAGAACTGGCAGACTAAAACCATGATGTTTTATCCAATTCATTCAAGTGAGTAATATGCCCAATTTAAAAGCACACAAGTCACAAGCTAATTTCTGATTCTATAAAAAACAGAATTTCTAATTCTCATTAAGCAAATAAAAAGATACATATGTCCATTAAGATAATCCAGTTCAGGCCAGGCACAGTGGCTCGTGCCTGTAATCCCCGCACTTTGGGAGGCCGAGGCAGGTGGATCACCTGAGGTCAGGAGTTCAAGACCTGCCTGGAGCCTGGCCAACATGGTGAAAACCCCATCTCTACTAGAAAAAAAAAAAAAAAAAAGTTAGCCAGGTGTGGTGGCAGGTGCCTGTAATCCCAGCTACCCGGGAGGCTGAGGCAGGAGAATCGCTTGAACTGGGGAGATGGAGGTTGCAGTGAGCCGAGATCACGCCACTATACTCCAGCCTGGGCAACAAGTGTGAGGCTCCATATCAAAAAAACAAACAAACAAACAACAAAAAAACAAACACACACATAGACTTGAAAACATACAATTTATGGGCCAGGTGTGGTGGCTCACGCCTGTAATCCCAGCACTTTGGGAGGCCAAGGCGGATGGATCACAAGGTCAGGAGATCAAGACCATCCTGGCCAACACAGTGAAACCCCGTCTCTACAAAAATACAAAAAAATTAGCCGGGCATGGTAGCAGGCACCTGTAGTCCCAGCTACTCGGAAGGCTGAGGCAGGAGAATGGCGTGAACCCAGAAGGCAGAGCTTGCAGTGAGCCGAGATCACACCACTGCACTCCAGCCTGGGCAACAGAGTGAGACTCTGTCTCAAAACAAAAAAAAAAAAAAAAAAAGAAAAAGAAAACATACAATTTATGAAAATGAAATGCAATTACAGTCTTTATGAACCACAAATACAGTTTTTCAGATATATCATGGTTTATATGTTATATATAAAACTCTTAACTAAATCTCAAACAAGGGAAAAGTCACATTAATTACTCCAAGAGAAAGAACTGGTTACTAACTAATGCAAGAGCTCGTGGATAAAAAAGATGAAAGCAAGTGAGTGTTCACAACAGCATAACACAGGTATACTCAAATATATGGCATTTGATAATCAGAGACAGCACTTTAGCTGCCTTTCTTCACTGCCTAGAGAAATGGGCAGCAATCAAGGCATTCAAAGGTCTACCTCCTTTCCTTCTTCCAACCATAAAACCAACCTAACTCAAAAGAAAGGTATTTTAAATCTTTATAGATAAAAATGAATAGAGTGACAAAATACACCATTTGTTTTTTCTTTATTCATTATCAAGATGGTGGCTATGGAGAACTAAATGAATCAGGTTTGTAAAGTTAACAGATGCTAATAATGTCATATTGTGATGCAAAGATGAGTGCTTTTATCCTCAGTTTCCTTGATAATTGTGTTATCAAACACATATTGTGTTCAATGTTTTAGTGTGCTTAAGTACACTTAAGAGCAACATTAATATCAGCTACCAAGATAAAAGCCTAAAACTCCTGTCAAAACTACTACACATACTGAAAATTCTTTTCCCTCCTGTTTTCATCTATTTTAATATAATTTGTAATAAAAATCCATGGCCAGGCACAATGGTTCACACCTGTAATCCCAGCACTTTAGAAGGCCTAGGCAAGAGGATCGCTTGAACTCAGGAGTTCAAGACCAGCCTGGGCAACATGGCAAAACCGTCTCTACAAAAATATACAAAAATTAGCTGGGCATGGTGGCGTGTGACTGTTGTTCCAGCTACTCAGGGGGATGAGGCAGGATTGCTTTGCACCCAGGAGGTCAAGGCTTCAGTGAGCCATGATGGCACCACTGCACTCCAGCATGGGAAACAGAAAGAGAGAGATTGCATCAAAAAAAAAAAAAGGCTGGGCGCAGTGGCTTACGCTTGCAATCCCAGCACTTTGAAAGGCTGAGGCGGGTGGATCACCTGAGGTCAGGAGTTCAAAACCACCCTGACCAATATGGAGAAACCCGTCTCTACTAAAAATACAAAATTAGCTGGGCGTGGTGGCACATGCCTGTAATCCCAGCTACTCGAGAGGCTGAGAGAATTGCTTGAACCCGGGAGGCGGAGGTTGCGGTGAGCCGAGATTACGCCATTGCAATCCAGCCTGGGCGCCAAGAGCAAAACTTTGTCTCAAAAAAAAAAAAAAAAAGCCGACCCAAACTGTCCCAGATTCCCCTTACAAGATTATGTACTTGTAGGCTCTCCTAGTTTGATGTGTTTTTTTTTTTTTTTTGAGACAGAGTCTCAGTCTGTCACCAGGCTGGAGTGCAGTGATGCGATCTCGGCTCCCTGCAACCTCCACCTCCTGGGTTCAAGCAATTCTCCTGCCTCAGCCTCCCGAGTAGCTTTGATTACAGGCGCCTGCCACCACACACAACTAACTTTTGTATTTTTAGTAGAGATGGGGCTTCACCATGTTGGCCAGGCTGGTCTCGAACTCCTGACCTCAGGTGATCTATCCACCTTGGCCTCCCAAAGTGCTTCGATTACAGGCATGAGCCACCACGCCCGGCCTCTAGTTTGAATTAATGATCTGATCAAGTACAATTCACAGCTGTGAGAACCAAAGGCCATATAAAAGTGACTGTTTTTGTTTTTTTTTTATTTTTAGAGACAGGGTCTCACTATAATGCTCAGGTGGGAGAATGCAGTGACTATTCACAGGCACAGTCATTGTACACTACAGCCTTGGACTCAAGCAATCCTCCTGCTTCAGCCTTCCCAGTAGCTGGGACTACAGGAATGACCCACTGCAACCAGCGAAAGTGAGCATTTGTTACCCAGTTTCTTTCTTTTGGAATAAGATTAAAAGAGTTATGTAGTTCCAAGCTTTGCTGCCAAGGAGAATCACTAATTTATTTACAGGCTTAGATTCAAAGAATAGCAAAAGGGTAGTAAACATCCAGCAGTAAGACCATGAAAACATTATATCCAACTATATTACACCTGGTGATCTCTTATTGATATGACTCTAACCAATCAACCTTCTACATACAAATGCTACAATGGAAATGCCCAGCCAATTCTGAATTTTTAAATTAATCAACTTATCAGCAACTGTCTATGCAACATAGTCATCAGATTGAAAAGCAAAATCCAGGCCAGGCACGGGGGCTCATGCCTGTAATCCCAGCACTTTGGGAGCCCGAGGCAGGTGGATCACGAGGTCAGGAGTTTGAGACCAGCCTGGCCAAGATGGTGAAACCCCATCTCTACTAAAGATACAAAAAATTAGCCAGGTGTAGTGGCACATGCCTGTAATCCCAGCTACTCGGGAGCCTGAAGCAGGAGAATCGCTTGAACCTGGGAGGCGGAGACTGCAGTGAGCCGAGATCGAGCCACTGCACTCCAGCCTGGGCAACAACATGAGACTCCGTCTCAAAAAAAAAGGAAAGAAAAGCAAAATCCAGATCGCCAAAGTTATACTGGCACCCTTTGGACAAAACAACTAAATTTACTTTTTGCTAGGCTAAGTGACAGCCCAATTGCTTCTGAGGTAACACAAACCAGGCATGCACTCTGTATCGAGTTTTCCATTTATATTACCTCAACTTAAGATTTTATAATCCAAAAAACCTTGAAAAGTGTACATGATAAAAACTTGATATATGAAAAAAAGTTGCCTAATACTAAAAAGAAAATGCATAATTCACAACAACATTAATAACATGATTTTGTATGTAGGGAGTATCTCCTACCTTCACATATAATGCTTCCCTAAAAATGGTTTAAAAGTTAGAAACCAGGAGATTGAACCAAAGACAAAGATTACATTCTCAATTAATTGATATCCTAAATACGGATCCTCCAAGTGCTACAGACCAGGTGCCTTTTTTGAGTCCATTGACAGACCCGCCAGCCATGCCTGTCTTCTAGAGAATGACAAAGTCTTCCAGAGAATGGCAAAGTCCAGCCAAGCCTCTCCCTTCACAAGGGCTACCTACTCCTCCCTGACTTCTCTGCAGGGACAGGTCAGAAGATCAGCAGCAACTATTCACACTGCCTACCTAACATCCTAGATACCTACAAAGCAGGGAGAGGCAAAAAGGATCCTCCTTCCCTCATAAGCATATGGCCGCCATGTGGGGCTTCCCCAGGCTCTTGAGGATTTGGGTTCTACTGGGCATGGGCAGATACCCCCATGAGCACCAGCCTATAAACAACCAGACACCTTCCCCAAGCATCTGGTGAGGTGCAGAGAAGAAATTACAATAACCATAGTACCTGGGCCCCCAAAAGCTTAATTCTTCTCAAAGGTGATACCCAATTGAGAACCACTAATGCAACAACAGCCTCTCAACAGACTACTGTGTTTTCAAAAGTTTCTACAATGCACTCAAATTACACTTCGGCATAGAAAATAACAAACTGGAATCTTTTTTTTTGGAGACGGAGTTACAGTCTGTTGCCCAGACTGCAGCACAATGGCACCATCTCAGCTCACTGCAACCTCCACCTCCCGGGTTCAAGCAATTCTCCTGCC
This sequence comes from Pongo pygmaeus, assembly GCF_028885625.2. Classification (NCBI taxonomy): domain Eukaryota; kingdom Metazoa; phylum Chordata; class Mammalia; order Primates; family Hominidae; genus Pongo; species Pongo pygmaeus. The sequence goes on from NC_072379.2 coordinate 128,827,151, forward strand.
TCAGCCTCCCAAGTAGCCGGGACTACAGGCGCAAGCCACCACGCCCGGCTAATTTTTTGTATTTTAGTAGAGACAGGGTTTCATCATGTTGCCCAGGCTGGTTGGTCTCGAACTCCTGAGTTCAAGCAATCTGCCCGCCTCAGCCTCCCAAAGTGCTAGGATTACAGGCATGAGCCACTGCGTCTAGCCAACACACTGGAATTTATATGCTCAGGGCACCATTCCTGTGTCTGAATACCAAAACAGTCTACTCACCAAACATACTACCATTGCTCCAAACTAAAACTTTTTTTGAGACAGGGTCTCACTCTGTTGTCCAGGCTGGAGTGCAGTGGCATAATGATGGCTCGCTGCACCCTCAATCTCCTGAGCTCAAGCGCTCCTCCCTAAGTGGTGAGATTACAGGCATGAGCCACTGAATCCAGCTTTAATTTTTTTTTTTTAGCAACACACATGTAAATGTCCGTAAGATAAATTGTTTATAATTTATCAGAAAGAATGTAACAACAACAACTATTACAAATCAATGTCTAATTTTATTATGGCATTGTCCAATAATCTATCAAATAACTCTTAAGATGCCAAAAAAAAATTTTAAGCACCATTTCACTAAAAATTAACTTAAGGCCAGGCACAGTAGCTCACCCCTGTAATCCCAACACTTTGGGAGGCCAAGGCAGCCAGATTGCTTGAGCCCAGGAGTTAAGAGACCAGACTGGCCAACATGGCGCAACCCTGTCTCTACGAAAAATACAAAAATAAGCCAGGTGTGGTGGCACACGCCTGTAGTCCCAGCTACTCGGGAGGCTGAAGCAGGAGGATTGAGTTCAGAATCCGGAAGTTCAAGGCTGCAGTGAGCTGTGATCACACCACTGCACTCCAGCCTAGGTGACAGTGTGAGACCTGGTCTCAAAAAAAAAAAAAAAAAAAAAAAATCTTCAAAAAATTCCAGGCTGGGCGCGGTGGCTCACGCCTGTAATCCCAGCACTCTGGGAGGCCGAAGCAGGGGGATCACCTCTCTACTAAAAATAAAAAATTAGCCAGGCATGGTGGCACATGCCTGTAATCCCAGCTACTCAGGAGGCTGAGGCAGGAGAATCGCTTGAACTCGAGAGGCAGAGGTTGCGGTGAGCCGAGATCATGCCATTGCACTCCAGCCTGGGCAACAAGAGTGAAACTCCGTCTCTCACACACACACACACACACACACACACAAAAATTCCAGGAAAGCATGATATCAAAGGATATCCTAACTCTTATAGTCTGTTTCCCATTCTGTCACTGAGCTGCTGTTAGTTCCTTTCACCTGAGTTTATTCCATGTGAAAACTGAAGATATTATTCAGACTTCGACAGAGTGCTCCAGAAATATTTATCAACTGCTGTAAACTTCACTAGAAATGCTAAAGAAATGTTAAAAAAAAATCTTATCAATACTTTACAAAGAAAATAATACCATCAACAAAAAGTGTGCTTACCTGTTCACAAAGATATAGAGTCGTACTAGCAAATATAAAAATAAAATTGTTGTTTGTGACTATGATCCTAAAGTATAATGCATTTTTTTTTTTGTTTTTTGTTTTTTGAGATGGAATCTTGCTCTGTCCCCTGGGGTTGGAGTGCAGTGGCACAATCTCGGCTCACTGCAACCTCTGACTCCCAGGTTCAAGCAATTCTCCTGCCTCAGCCTCCCGAGTAGCTAGATTACAGGTGTGCACCACCACACCCAGCTAGTTTTTGTATTTTTAGTAGCGATGGGGTTTCGCCATGTTGGCCAGGTTGGTCTTGAACTCTTGACCTAAGGTGATCTGCCCACCTCAGCCTCCCAAAGTGCCAAGATTACAGGCATGAGCCACTATGGCCGGCCAGATTCCTAAAGTATAATTTCAAAGGGCCACAAAACATTTTTTTTAGACAGGGCCTTGCCCTGTCACCCAGGCTGGAGTGTAGTGGCATGATCTTAACTCACCACAACCTCTGCCTCCTAGGCCCAAGTGATCCTTCTGCCCCAGCCCCCAGAGTAGCTGGGATTACAAGTGCATGCCACCATACCTGGCTAATTTTTTATCTGTTTTGGTAAAAATAGGCTTTTGCCATGTTGCTTAGGCTAACAAAAATATTTCACAATAAAAATTCAATTTACTAATTTCAAACGCAGGTGGGGAGAGAAGAGCAGCTACCAAATCAGCTTTGACCAAATTCAGCTAGAAATCAATGCTTTAAGGCCAGGCGCCGGGAGGCAGAGGTTGCAGTGAGTTGAAATCGCACCACTGCACTCTAGCCTGGGCAACAGAGCCAGACTCTGTCTAAAAAAACAAAAACAAACAAAAAACCAGATTGGCCAGGCGTCGTGGCTCACACCTGTAATCCCAGCACTTGGGAGGCAGAGGCGGGCGGATCACCTGAGGTCAAGAGTTCAAGACGAACCTGGCCAACATGGCAAAACCCTGTCTCTAACTAAAAATACAAAAATTAGCTGGGTGTGGTGGCAGGCCCCTGTAATCTCAGCTACTCGGGAGGGTGAGGCAGGAGAATCGCTTGAACTCAGGAGGCAGAGGTTGCAGAGAGCCAGGCTGGGCGACAGAGCGAGACTGACTCTGTCTTAAAAAAAGGAAGATAAAGTGTGTAAACGATTATTCAAGTGAAAGGTATCACAATCATTGCGGTAAGATAAAATTTGTTTTATTGATAAAAAAATTAACAAAATTCATATACTATAAAATAAGGTTAATAATAAAAAAATAAATCGGTGCTTTAAAAGCATGTAATTTAACATGATTCCTTAAAAATACACAAGTGAGGTCAGGCGCTGTGGCTCAGGCCTGTAATCCCAGCACTTTGGGAGGCCACAGTGGGTGGATCATGAGGTCAGGAGATCGAGACCATCCTCGCTAACACGGTGAAACCCCGTCGCTACTAAAAATACAAAAAATTAGCCAGGCTTGGTGGCGGGTGCCTGTAGTCCCAGCTACTCAGGAGGCTGAGGCAGGAGAATGTCGAATGTCGTGGACCCGGGAGGCGGAGCTTGCAGTGAGCCAAGATCGCGCCACTGCACTCAGCCTGGGCGACAGAGGGAAGACTCCATCTCAAAAAAACAAACAAAAAAACACACACAAGTGAAACAACAGTTGTCACAATTTTATTTGAGTGTGAAATATGGACCATCATCAGTAAACATTAAACTCAAACTACCTGTTAAACATGGCTGGGCACAGCAGCTTACACCTGTAATCCCAGCACTTTGGGAGGCCGAGGCCAGAGGATCACTTAAGCCCAGGAATTTGAGACCAGCCTGGCCAACAGTGAGACCTCATCTCTGCAAAAAAATAAAATTAGCCAGGCAAGTGGCCAAGGCTGCAGTGAGCTGAGATCACACCATGAACTCTCATTTGGGCAACAGAGTGAAATCCTGTCTCAAAACACACATGTGCACGCGCGCTCATAACACACACACGCACGCGCGCAAACCCTACCACATGATCTAGCTTAGCCAAGAGAAAAAAAAGCGTATATCCATACAATGTTCATAGCAACTTTACTTGTAATAGCCCAAAACCAGAAATAACCCAAATGCCACCAAGCATTAAGAGGTGAATGCATAAACAAATTGTGGTATATCTATATAATAGAATACTACTCAGCAATAAAAAAAAAAAAAGAACTAAATAACATGGGTGAATCTCAGAATTATGAGTGAAAGAACCCACACAAAAAGAGTATGTACTGAATGATTCCACTTATATATACAATTCTAGAAAATGTAAAATAATCTACAGTGACAGAAATGAGATCAATGGTTGGAGGGGAAGGAGGGAAAGATCACAAAGGGCCACAAGAAACTTTGGGGGAAGATAAATATGTCTCCTCTCTTGATAAGGATAAGCTTCATGGGTGATACATAAAATTAAAACTTATCAAAAGTATCACTTTAAACATGTACAGTTAACTGTATGTCAATTATACCTCAATAACAAAAAAGAATCCAAGATGCCAAAACCAATTCTACAGCTCCTGTTAAATCTATCTGCTCATAAATATATTTAACCTACCGACTTGCAGTATGCACTCTGAGAATACAAAATTATGCCTAAATTGAGGATCACCATTATCACAAAAAACATCAAAGTTTAAACAATGAGGAAATTAGAATTCATCTTTAATCACTATGCCAGGCTATTTCAGTGCCAAAACGATACCAACTAAAACACAACACAACAAAACAAGAGCCCGCTGAGTGTAGGGCTCTGAGATTTTTAATTAAATATTTTAATTCAAATGTTTACCTTCTTTGATCTAGAATCCCATTTCGGGAAAACAGAAATAACCCAAAGAAAAGCCTATGCACAAAGATGTTAATTTCAATCTTATTCATCAGAGAAAAATGGCAAAGAATTAAATCAATGGCACAGCCATGGGATGGCACATTACATGAGCTACTTTTTTTTTTTGAGACTGACTTTCGCTCTTGTTGCCTAGGCTGGAGTGCAATGGCGCGATCTCGGCTCACCGCAACCTCCACCTCCCAGGTTCAAGCGAATTGATTCTTCTGCCTCAACCTCCCGAGTAGCTGGGATTACAGGCATGCGCCACCACGCCCAGCTAATTTTGTATTTTTTAGTAGAGATGGGGTTTCTCCATGTTAGTCAAGCTGGTCTCAAACTCCTGACCTCAGGTGATCTGCCCACCTCAGCCTCCCAAAGTGCTGGAAGTACAGGCATGAGCCACCGTGCCCAGCCTAGTCATTATTTTTTTTTTTTTTTTGAGACGAAGTCTCGCTCTGTGGCCCAGGCTGGAGTGCAGTGGCGCTATCTCGGCTCACTGCAAGCTCCACCTCCCGGGTTAACACCATTCTTCTGCCTCAGCCTCCTGAGTAGCTGGGACTACGGGTGCCCGCCACCACGCCCGGCTAATTTTTTCTATTTTTAACAGAGATGAGTTTTCACCATGTTAGCCAGGATGGTCTCGATCTCCTGACCTCATGATCTGCCTGCCTCAACCTCCCAAAGTGCTGGGATTACAGGCGTGAGCCACCGCGCCCGGCCCCTAGTCATTATTTTTAACTGGGAAAAACAGTTGCAAAAATATTAAGCAAAAACAGGGCAGACGCATACAGCATGATCAACAGGTTGAAAACAATACATCCTGGGGAGAATAAAAGATATAGGAAAAAAGCCATAAGGTTAACATTTAAGGCCAATAGTTCTTAAACAGTGGTCCTGGACCTGGACCATCATCTGCGAACTTCTTAGAACCCACCCTAGACCCAATGAATCAGAAAACTCCAGGAGTGGGATGCAGTAACCTGTTTTAACAAACTCTCCAGGTGATTATTTGTTTTTTGTTTTTTGAGATGGAATCTTGCTCTGTCCCCGGGGCTGGCACAATCTCAAACTAAAGTTTGAGAACTACTGTTTAAAGAACTAGGATACAGGTGACTGGTTTTCCTTCTTGTAATCTATGTTTTTCTCAATCATCTTTCTACTTTTGAAATCCAACTAAGTTCTTTTAAGTATTTTACTAACAGGTACACTCTGTAGGTCTACAGGTAAAAAGCTATTACATTGCAAACATTATAACGTAACGTAAGGTCTGGATTACATGCCTAAAAATCCAGTGATTCTTGGAAACATCAAATCTGTTAAGACTGAAAAGAATACCAAATTTTAAATATATCTATAAAATGCAGGTCAAGGGGCTAAGAAAATTGCAACACTAGAAAAACCAACAAATCTAGGTTGTTCTAATATACATACACAAATACAGGAGGGACTTTTATGGGTCACATCTGCGAAACATTTTTTCCCAAAAAGCTGAATTTTTAGGCTTGCGTGTAATTTACTAGAACTGCACTGCAGGAATCAGATGTTCTGAAGCTGTGAATGCTTACTCATGTAGGTTCCTGCCTAACCAAAATAAGTACCAGTATGTTATATTTGTCACCAAAATCTAGGCAGGGAAGACAAATTCAGAACACTGAGAGATGCCAAATCTTTAACTTTTAGCTTGAAGACCATAAAGCTGTGCCAACTTTCATCTCATCATCTCACTAAAACAGAGGCCACAGGAAATAAAGAGGCAAACCACAGGTTCCCAACTGACACTAGAACTAGTTAAAAGATTAGGGAATTGTCTACACTTTGAACACAAATTAAAGAGTAACAAAGACTACTAACTTAGGGATAGACTAACTACTGATTAACAGCAAAATACCAAAGTTAGGTCAAAGACAAATGGCTACATATTTTTAGTTTTGTAATTTTTTTAAACAGGTGTACAGATCCCCATATACATCCTAGCACACAGAATTCACTTTTTAACCTTTCTGTTCCTTGAAAAGTCCACTCTAAGAGTAAATACAAGTTACTCAAAAAGGCACTACACACAGCAATGACCTAACACAGCCTGTCCTTTCCGACTAAAAAAAGTTTTAACCAATTGCATAAGCACCATGACCACCCATACTGAATTTTTCACTACTAAACTCCCAGCACCATGCTGGCACAAAGCAAGTACCCAAACATATGAGGATTTTTTTTTTTTTTTTTTTTTTTTGAGATAAGAGTCTTGTTCTGTCGTCCAGGCTGGAGTGCAGTGGTGTAATTTCGGCTCACCACAACCTCCGCCTCACGGGTTCAAGCGATTCTCGTGACTCAGCCTCCCATGTAGCTGGGACTACAAGCCCGCGCCATCACACCTGGCTAATTTTTTATATTTTTAGTACAAGTACATACGGGGTTTCACCATGCTGGCCAGGCTTGTCCCGAACTCCTGATCTCAGGTGATCTGCCCGCCTTGGCCTCCCAAAGTGCTGGGATTACAGGCATGAGCCACCGTGCCAGCTTTTTTTTTTTAAATTAAGAGAGTCTTGCTCTGTTGCCCAGGCATGAGTGCAGTGGCATGGTCTTAGCTCACTGGACCTTCAAACTCCTACTTAGGTGATCCTCCTGCCTCAGCCTCCCAAAATGCTGGGATTACAGGTGTGAGCCACCACACTTGGCCACATCTGAGGTTTTGAATTTGTTAGAGAAAGCTTCTAAAACCCTAAAGCAGACACCAACGATTCTGTAAAATTAACTCAGGCTGTTAATGAATCTAGTGTAAGACACCATCCCTTTCTATCACTCTTGATGCTTGCTTAAGGGAAGCTGACATTTCTGCCATAGTTTGGAATCCCTGCAAATGAGTCAGTTAAGTGCATTTCAAGTGGCATATCCTGGGCCAGGTGCACTGGGCTCACACCTGTAATTCCAGCACTCTGGGAGGCCAAGGCAGGAGGAAGATTTGAGGCCAGGAGTTGATAGGCCAGCCTGGTAACCTAGTCAGACCTCGGTCTCTATAAAAAAATTTAAAAATAAATAACGGGGGGGAATCCTATTTTATTACTGAACTCCCTCTGAAAAGAAGAATCATTGAAAAGTCTTGGTATTGTAAGTTACAAAATTGTACATATGGTGTATGCCGGTCCCCATTATTATCCGATCTACTTTTCTGATTTAACCTTAATTTTTCTCAACATTTCTTGTATTCTAACAGGTCAGGTTTTCCTCTCCTCTTTTTACCCCCTCGAAAACACACTTTTTCCTGTAACACCACTCAGAGGGCCTCCCCAGCCCCCACCTCTTTTGTATATAAACACACTCTCTTGTCACATACTCCATCAGCTGTTTGGTAGCTCCTCCCCTCCTCCTTTTCCGGGTAGTAACAGGGCGGCCAATGAGCGCTGAGGAGCGGTGCCTGCGGCCTTTTGCCTGCATACGCTTATCCAAACAAGCAGCTCTAGCCTTCAGCAGGGGCCACTGGTTCACAGATGAAAGGATCACCAGGGCTGTGCAACAGGGTGAGACAAGTAACCCCCACCAACAAGGAAACCCGTGTAATCTGAGCTGTTTGTTCCTCCACCAGGGAGAACTTAAACCGATATTCCTTTAGGGCAAATCACGCTTTAAGGTCACCAGAGCCCCAGCTCTCAGACAATCTAAATAATCAGCTGGTTGGAGGTGGAAACCTCAAAGGTTGCCAGGCTCTGGGCAGCACAGATCACCAATCTACCTGACTTTGCAAACAAATGGCCGCACTATTCGAGACCATTCCATAGGATCTGGGCTAACTGCAAGATTTTTTTACTGGGACACATTCCTAAAGGATCCAAAAGTCATGTAAATCAGTTTCTAGGCTCCTGGGGAGGTTTGCACAACCCTTAGCAAAGGATCAGAAGAGAAACAATGAATGAGTCAGAGTTTCAGAACATAATCACCCAGCAGATTATTAAGTGCATTGGTGCAAAACACTCACTCCCTGCATAACTTGGGAGTCAGCTCTCCTCCTACCAACCCGTCACAAAAGAAATATCACTGACTCCAAACAACAACCAGAGACGGTGTCTCCAAAAGAACTGAGCGAGGTGGTGGAAGGCAGCGGCCAATTAGTTACACATCCTCTTCTCTCCCTACCCCCACACTGCTACTTTCCTACTATATAGGTTCCCTGCCAGGCTGTAAATCGTGGTGGTATAATTACGCTCAGGAGACATCCAAAAATGGGCTGAAACAGGAGACTGCAAGGAAACCAGCTATCGCCCCCCACACCAAAGAAATCATCAAGGGGCACTGGGGGGCAAGAAGTGCATTCCTTCAGACCTTTTCTTCCTACTTCCTCTCCACCATCTTTCTCAACCCCCAGCCTTTTCACACAATTGTACTCATTTTAGTAGAGGGCTGGGGAATTTTTCCTTAAATTTTCTGCTAAATATACCTTACTCAAAAATTGTTGGCTCCATTTGGGCCTACTGATCTGTGAATTCAACAGAGAAAGGAGGACACAAAATCTCTCACCTATACGACACACACAAAAGGAAATCCGAAACATTTTAACTTCCAAACTCTATTATACCAGAAAATAAAAACGAAACAAAGATAACCTCTGGCTTTTAAATCTCGAAACTGTTATCCTCCTATCTCAGAGATCTACAATTTTAAAGCGCCTCTGCTTTCTTTTGTCAGAAAGGAAGGAAGGTGGGGAAAGAACAGAAGGCCAATGCATCTTTGCCTTTCTTCATCTTCTACTAAAAATAAGCTATGAAATAAGCCACTTAGGGGGAGAAAAAAAAGACACCCTGCTGTTCTTTGTCTGTTTTCCTCTCCCTCTCCACCCCCCACACCCCGACTCCTAAATGCGGTAATCATTCTAGATGCCACAACTACTAAATGAACAAAAGGCACTGTATGGAAAAGGCATCAGGTCAAGTTAGGCCCTCCTCTTTATCCTCAATCTTTTAAAAATATGTCTATGTACATAATTTGAGACTCTGACAACGATCACAAACAGCTGGAATTCTATCTCCCCACTCCATCCTAATTAAACATTAGGTAGAAATTCGCATTAGGTGTGACAATAACTCTCAATTCAAGATAAAAATAACTCAGATTCTGCCACTATGTCATTTCCTAGTTTCTAAACAAAAATAAAACCCGAAACTGCTTTGTGTAAAATGTACACACAGTCATAGTTACAAGTTTTCCTGCAGCCTTATGAAAAGCCAACATTACTGGTATCATTCACACATTTACAAAACAATCACAGCCACAAACAGCTCATAAAGAGTTGATTTCACTTGCGCCTGAACATATATTGGGTACACTATACTTTATTAGTTGCTCCGCTCTAATCTCCCACTCCCCCAAAAATTCTAAACTCCAAACCACAAACTTAGAAGTCTATCTGCTGCTCCTAATTTCTAACCAAGTTTTCCCTGAGCAAGGAGAAAAACACCTTATTTCTGAAAAGATTATTTAAAAAAAATCTTTGCCCAGACAACTTCCCTCCCATCCCCCACTGCCAAACCATATGCAAAAACTACTTTTTTAAAACTTCAGCAAATTCCCTAACTGAATTTTTTGACAATAATCACTGACCTCTACAAAGAGGTAAAACACTCAATCAAAAACAGCAACAAATAAAAGGAAGAATAAAGGAATTCACCTGAAGAATTTAGCCAAACAACTTGAGTTATATAAACAAAACCCTGCAACAGGGGGAAATGGTGGGGGGATGGGGAGGAGGGAAACAGGAGACAGGACTTTTAAACTGTGTTCCACACTACCACCCTCTAAGCCTCCACTTGCCCCCCTCCCCAAGGACTAGCTGTTCAGAACTCTGGGCTCCCCCTACTCTCTAAATTACCCTTCAAAAGAAAAAAAAAATTCTCGATTTGTCACAGGAACCTTCGCGAATTTCTCTAGCTGGTCCTGAAATAATCAGTCTGGACTCCAACCAAAACCACTGCCTGAAGGGCTCTTATCAGTTATAGCTTTCCCACTGCAATCTCGAGTGCACAAAAGTTGGGGGGAGGGGGCAGAAAATAAAGGGTGTCACTTGGCGACATCAGGGTAAGTATTCCCCCAAGAACCTGACCCTCACAGAGGAAGTTTTGCCCAAGTGGCCAGTCCAGGGACTATTTATTTTGTCCAGGAGCTCCTCTTTCCCCAGCTGTCATACCCACAATATGGAGGGTGGCTTGCTGGAGGGCCCGGGGGTCTTCATCACATACAACTATGGGTGGGACAGGCTTTGTCAGTGGAAAGGAAAACAGTAGGGTTCTCCCGGGGACCAGAAAGCTTAACAGGAGGGACTGATTGAAAACACACAGAGCTCTTTCTTAGAAGAGGGGGCCCTGAGCAGGCGACTCTCTTCCTAATATAGAAAGGAATTAGGGATAAAAGAGGTCGCTTGAGTGACCCCAGTTCAAGCAGCATTGTGGTTGGAGGAAATGGGGGCATCTCAAGAAAGGGAGAAAGGCTTCCCTCTCGGGAATTTCTGCCTTGAGTCCCTAAATCCAAAGCGAGCAAACGGGAGAGAGAAACCCTGAAAATGGGCTCGGTGACAGAGAGTGAGGCGACTGGTCCTGCAAAAAGAAAAAATGCCGTCTCGGGAGTCCAAACGTCGCGGAGGAAAGTCACGGGCTCTGGGGATACAGGAAGAGCGAGCAGCAACGCATATTTTGGGGTGCTGCGGAGAAAAGGCGAGCTGAAAAGGCTCTCGGCCCCTGGGAGGTGCCAAGGAGCCGCCGTAGGCACTGGGGGAGGAGGGGAGTCTCGGACAGTGGCCTGGAGTGCCCCAGGGCCCTTGCAGTGGTTCCGGGGGTGCCCTGGGCATCCCCACACCGCCCCCCACACACAGCCCGAATTCCCCTCCACGAAGGATACAGCTTGACCACGTCCGTGTCCATCCGCCTCTTGCCCGGACTGGGAGATGACATGGTGTCGCCGCCGCCTCTCTCCCTTCCTCGGCCCGTCTGTCAAGGGCCCGGGGCCCCGGCTCTGAGGAGCCCGCGGCCGCGCCGGCTCCTCGGTGGAGGTGGCAACACCCCCGCGGTCCCGGCGGTCCCGTCAGCCGCCGCCGCCGCCCCCCGCACGGGGGAACACCGGGCACTGTCCGGCCGGGTGGGGGTGGGGACCCCGCGGCGCCCGGCTCGGGCTGCCCCTCTCCGGCTGTGGTTCCGCCGCGGCCCTGCCCCGGCACTCCTCTGCTCCGCGCGACGCCCCCTCCTGCCTGCTCTGGCTCGCTCGCCTGCTCCCCACTCACCCTCTGACCGGCTCCTAGCAGCCTCTACTACAAGCGGACGACTCCTTCTCAGTCGGCCTCCCTACCCCAGCCTCGCTCTGGGCGCCGTGACGTCACCTCTGTGACGTCATCGGAGGGGCGGGTCTGGTCGCCGAAAGGGGTGGGGCGCCGCCGCGGCGTGGGCTTTCCCGGGGGATTCTGGGAGTTGTAGTTCCTCTTTCTCCGGCTGTCTCACACCCTCTGTCCCCTCCCCCAACTTCCCCACCTACTTCATCGCTCAACTGCCAGTGTCGTTATCATCATCCTAAACGATAAGAGTAAATAATGGCAATATTATTACATTCGTGGATTTTAGGGTAATGAACCTCCACACACTCTGTTTAACAAGCTGTTAATTTCTTTGATTTGGAGGAGGCCAAGGTAGCAATTACTCAAGCACCAAAATCTGGAAATCCCCACACCAGCAGGTTCCTTGCATTCCGCTCCCTCGTTGGCTGGAGAGAATTTGTTTCCAAGGGTTGTAGACCACAGCAAGGCTTCCTCAGGCTTGTATACTAGGGTTCATCACAATCCACGTGTCTACGGCCACTATTTCAAAGATTAGAGTTGACGCAGCAAGGTGGGAAGGTCAGAAATAATTTAGTACTAATATCCTTATTCTACAGAGCATGAGGCAACTTCGCAAAGTGTGTGAACCTCCTACACCAACCTTAAATACTTCATTCATCCAATAAATATTTATTAAGCACCTCCTATGTGCTAATCACCTTGCTGGACATGAGGGATATAATGGTGAACTAAGAAAGACTAAATTTAGCCGGGCGCGGTGGCTCACGCCTGCAATCCCAGCACTTTGGGAGGCCGAGGCTGGCGGATCACCTGAGGTCGGGAGTTCGAGACCAGTCTGGCCAATATGGTGAAACCCCGTCTCTACTAAAAATACAAAAATTAGCCAGGCGTGGTGGCGGGCGCCTGTAATCCCAACTACTCGCGAGGCTGAGGCAGGAGAATCGCTTGAACCCGGGAGGCAGAGGTTGTAATGAGCCAAGATCATGCCATTGCACTCCAGCCTAGGCGACAGAGCAAGACTGTTCCAAAAAATAAATAAAGACTAAATTTACACAGCCCCCTAGTATAGCCCGTGGATCTATAGTATCAGCATCGCCTGGGAACTTGTTAGAAATGCCGCTAGAGCTTCACTTCAGATCTACTGAATGAGAATTTGCAGTTTTAACAAGGTCCCCAGGTGATTCTTATGCACAGTGAAGTCTGAAAGATACTGCCCTATAAGGTCCTCCAAAAGAAGTGATATGGAACCCAGCAGTCAACCAGGCAAAGGGGCCAGTGAATAGTGTTCCAGGCATCGCCTATATTTATGTCATATTTTCACTACCTTTTCAAAAGTTTTATCTTTTCCCTCGTTCCCATGAACATACACTTGTACTTTGTCAGACCATGTGTTGTGAGTTGAGCCTTCCTTACATAATCTCCTATGCACACACACCTGGGGCAGCAGCAATGCGCTAAGATTGAACATCTTTTGCAGCTATCATTTCATGCCTCAAAAAACCTGTGCTTTTTAAATTGTAAAACATACGTAACACAAAATTTAACATTTTAACCATATTTAAAGGTATAATTCAATAGGATTAAATACATTCACAATGTCGTGCAACCATCACACTACCCATTTCCAGAACGTGTTCACCATCCCAAATATTAAACAATAACCCCTTCCCCCCCAGCCCTTGATAACCTCTCTTTATGTTCTGAAAAAGGTGGGCTATTTTAGCTGTTTCTGAAAGGAGTGTATTGTTCTTTCAAATTGTACATAGCTGCGGTTCGGATGAAGTGCTGTTTAAAACTAATTGATCACAACCAGTTACAGATTTCTTTGTTCCTTCTACACGCCCACTGCTTCACTTGACTAGCCTTAAAAAAAATAAATTAATTAATTGCACGGCCAGGTGCGGTGGCTTATGCCTGTAATCCCAGCACTTTGGGAGGCTGAGGCGGGGCGGATCACGAGGTCAGGAGTTTGAGAACAGCCCGGCCAGCATACTGAAACACCGTCTCTACTAAAAATACAAAAATTAGCCAGCTGTGGTGGCATGCACCTGTAGTCCCAGCTACTCAGGAGACTGAGGCAGGAGAATCACTTGAACCCAGGAGGCGGAGGTTGCAGTGAGCAAGACCACACCATTGCACTCCAGCCTGGGTGACAGAATAAATACACTGCACATAGAAAACCACACAGAGAAGGAGGACACGTCTGAACGAAGAGATTTCTTTTTTTTTTTTTTTTTTTCCAAACGAAGTCTCGCTCTTGTCCCCCAGGCTGGAGTGCAATGGCCTGGTCTCAGCTCACTGCAACCTCCGCCTCCTGGGTTCAAGCAATTCTCCTGCCCCAGCCTTCCGTGTAGCTGGGATTACAGGTGCCCACCACCATGCCCAGCCAATTTTTGTATTTTAAATAGAGACGTGGTTTCACCATGTTGGCCAGGCTGGTCTCGAACTCCTGACCTCAGGTGATCCGCCCTCCTTGGCATCCCTAAGTGCTGGGATTACAGGCATGAGCCACCGCACCCAGCCTGAACGAAGAGATTTCTATAACCTCCTTTATTTGACCACTTTGTTCAAGGGAAATAAAGACAGAGCAGAGATTTGTCTTCCTGACAATGTCTCCTCTTGGGCTCTCTTCACTTCTGTTACTGCTACCTCCTCTCCTAAAATGACTCCCCACTGTCTTTCACGTGATTAACTCTAAGACAGTGCTAAAACTGGTTCTCAAACTTTGGTGTTCTTCAGGGTCACCTGGGGGGCTTGTTAAGCTCACAGATGTCCAGGCCCCACCCCTGGGAATTCTGACTCAGAAGGTCTGGGGTGGGGCTTGGACATCCTAGTCATTAACAAGCTCCCCAGATGATTCTGATCAGGCCAAAGTTTGAGAACTACTGACTTTAAGATTCTAGCAGGCATCACCACTTTGAAAATACCTGTCTGACTACTCAAGGTGAGTTAACTGCTCCCATAATGTCCTGTGCAAATAAGGGAAGGTCTGAGTGCCCTCCAAAGTTTCCCCCCAACCTGAGAGCAACAGTGGCAAGCTTAGAGGACCCAAAGATGTTGTTTCTGGAACCCAGAGTGTGGAGTCCAGAAACAGGTTAGGTTATGATAGAACAGGTTAAGGAAGGGACACTTCGGAAACAAGGACATGGAGTAAAGCCTAGATATTTTCCCTGGTACTTTACTCTTCACCAATGCTTACTAGGCAAAAAATAATCAAAAGGGTGTTTAGAGAAATTAGTTGCAGATGATACTGGAGAATGCGGGCTGCTCTACTTAAAAATGCAATGAAGATTTAGTTAGCCCTCTGAGCAGTCACTGAAAAAGAATCCGGCTGGGCATGGTGGCTCATACCTGTAATCCCAGAACTTTGGGAGGCCAAGATGGGAGGATCTCTTGAAGCCAGGAGTTCGAGACCAGCCTGGGCAATGTAGCAAGATCCCTACCTCTACAAAAAAAAATTTTTTTTTACATAAAGGAATCATCCTAAAAAAGGGTTTTTTTTTAGGCCGGGTGCGGTGGCTCACGCCTGTAATCCCAGCACTTTGGAAGGCCAAAGCGGGCAGATCATGAGGTCAGGAGATGGAGACCATCCTGCCTAACACAGTGAAACCCAGTCTCTACTAAAAATACAAAAAAAAATTAGCCAGGCGTGGTGGCGGGTGCCTGTAGTCCCAGCTACTCGGGAGGCTGAGGCAGGAGAATGGTGTGAACCCGGGAGGTGGAGGTTGCCGTGAGCCAAGATCGCGCCACTGCACTCCAGCCTGGGTGACAAAGCAAGACTCCATCTCAAAAAACAAAGAAGGGTTATTTTTGGCCGGGCACGGTGGGTCACGCTTGTAATCCCAGCACTTTGGGAGGCCGAGGTGGGTAAATCACCTGACGTCAGGAGTTCAAGACCAGCCTGGCCAACATGGTGAAACCCCGTCTCTACTAAAAATACAAAAATTAGCTAGGCATGGTGATGCACTCCTGTAATCCCAATTTGAACCTGGGAGGTGGAGGTTGTGGTGAGCGGGGATCACGCCATTGCATTCCGCCCTGACAGCAAGACTCTGTCTCAAAAAAAAAAAAAATTGTGTCTTTATTTTATTCATTTATTTATTTTTGAGACAGAGTCTCACTCTGTCGCTCAGGCTGGAGTGCAGTGGCATGATCTCAGCTCACTGCAACCTTCACCTCCTGGGTTCAAGCAATTCTTCTGCCTCAGCCTCCCTAGTAGCTGGGACTACAGGCACACGCAACCACGCCCAGCTAATTTTTGTATTTTTAGTAGAGACGGGGTTTCACCATGTTGACCAGGCTGGTCTCGAACTCCTCACCTCAAATGATCCTCCTGCCTCAGCCTCCCGAAGTGCTGGGATTACAGGCATAAGCCACCATTCCCAGCCAAGTTATTGTGTCTTTAGTTAAGTATCTAGGTCTGGGTTATTTAAGACAAACCTACCCCTTCCCAGCTTTTAAATCTCAGTTAATTTCATGTATCTTTGAGCCTCAGTTTTCTCATCTGTAAAATGTAGCTCACAATGTCTTACCCACTCAAATGTGTTGATGCAGTAAATGGAAAAGATTAATGTAAAAACTCCTTGTAAACTATAAATGGCTTTCATAAAGGTAATGTGAAGTGTTGATTACAAGGTGTAATGTGGTGGTGGTACTACCATATAATTATTAATATCAATCCTTCATTTGCCCCATTTTTTACTCATGTATATCATTTAAGGAGTAGCCACTCTTTTTTTTTTTTTTTTTTTTTTTGGTCTCAAGATCTGTCTGTTCATTTCTAGGGGGATTTTTTTTTTCTTTTCTTTTCTTTTTTTTTTTCTGAGACGAAGATTCACTGTTGTCACCCAGGCTGGAGTGCAATGGCATGATCTCCGCTCACTGCAATCTCCGCCTCCTAGATTCAAGCAATTCTCCAGCCTCAACCTCCTGAGTAGCTAGGATTACAGGTGCGCCACCACCATGCCCGGCTAATTTTTGTATTTTTAGTAGAGACAGGGTTCCACCATGTTGGCCAGGCTGCTCTCGAACTCCTTATGTTAGGTGATCTGCCTGCCTCAGTCTCCCAAAGTGCTGGGATTACAGGCATGAGCCACCGCGCCCAGCCTCTCTTTTTTTTTTTTTTCTTTTGAGACAAGGTCTCGCTCTGTCGCCCAGGCTGGAATGCAGTAGTGCAATCATAGCTCACTGCAGCCTCAACCTCCCAGACTCAAGTGATCTTCCTGCCCCAGCCTCCCGAGTAGCTGGTACTACATGTGCTATGCCACCACACCTGGCTACTTTTTCACTTTTAATTTTTTGTAGAGACAGGGTCTCACTGTGTTGCCCAGACTGCTCTTAAATTCCTGGGCTTAAGCAAGTGATCCTCCCACCTCCGCCTCCCAAAATGTTGGGATTAATGGCAGGAGCCACTGTGCTGGCCTTTTTTCCTGTTTTTGAAGATGCCATGGCATTGATTCCCTCTCTTTGCGGTGAAGGTATGTTCACGTTTTTATGAGACATTTTTTTTCTCTGGGCATTTTGCCATTTGTTCCTTCATAAACCCACCTTCCCTCTTCTGACCTCCTCCTCATCCCTCCACTTTAATCCTTCCTTTTTCTTTCCAGAGCTGAGCCCACCCTTGACCAGGTAGGTTCAAAAAGCAGTCCCAAAGCACAGCCAAATGACAGCCCTGGTTTTACTTATTTTGGCTCATGAAACTGGAACCCTCCTTGAGCAGAAGTGAGTTTGCTAAGCCCACCAATGTTTTCTGCCATTCAGAATGTCTGTCGTTTCCTCTAAGACAACACTGCGGCTGGGAGTGTCTGTTTATATGTGGTGCACACACAGCCACCCTGTGCCCTGTGCTGGAATGAGCGACGGTCTTCCTTATCAGGTATAGCCAGGGGGTGCCTGTGAGGAACAGCTGTCCGACCCTGCCTGACTCACCAGTGTTGCAATCTGGGAAATGTATTCAGGGCCTGTTTATCTCTGCCCAGGGCAGGGCCAAGCTTGACCCACGAAGCCTCTACTCTCAGGAGCAGCTTCTCCAGGGCAAGAAAACAAGTTTGGAGAGAATCTAATGCTTTCAGCAAGACACTCAGATGGAGTAAGATGAAACTGGTTATTTGGTGGAATGAGTAGCAGAGCCCAGGCCAGAAGCTGCTCTGTCTCTGAAGTTACCTGTTAACTCCAACAGCTCTGGAACCAAAGTGAATTGATCCCTGTCCCCACCAAGTGTGAAAATCCCCCCTAAAAAGCCCCCCAATTCCATTTCACTGCTTCTCACTGGGAAAGTGGTTCATTTTGACCTGGCATTCTTGGCGTTTGGAATCACAGGTCTAGGCCCTTCTAGAAGGTAATCGTGTCAGTAGTTTCTTTGCTGCTGTGGAAATAAAAGTTTCAAGTTATCTACATGTAACTTCGTAACAGTTTGTCCCCAGAGAAGTAGTCAGATTTTGGGAGCATGCGGCATGATTCAGTTAGCCCATGGAACTTAGAGGCAGAAGACCCCTTCCAGCCTAGGATTTACCTGTTATTGATATAACTTGGGCAAGTAACTGAACCTTTATGCCTCAGTTTCCTCATCTATAAAACAGGATGATAGTACCTGTACTTCCTTTGCCTAGGTCAAATAGGATCAAATAGGAGATGATGCAACCTCTGATGTGCTAGTCATCTATAAAGTATTATCCGGTTCCCTGTACACACACACACACACACACACACACACACACACTCCCCAATGCCAAGCTTCAAGGAGCAAGCGAGGCTGGAAATTATTCACACCTACATTGAAAGAGCTCTCACTTGGGCCATCTCCTCTGTTCAGAGCCCACATGTTGTCAGTTGCAGCCTCCTGCCTTGCCTTCGCTGCTTTCTCGTCTCTCTGATCTGGAAATGCTGGAAGCCCCAGACTCAGTTCTCAGGTCTCTATCTACTCTTCTTTATCTACAGGTAATACCTAAGTGACTTTACCCAACCTCAAAGCTTTAAATGCCATCTATACTTTGATTCCCTAATGTATATTCCTGATATGGGCCCTTGCCCCATGTTATTGTTTGAATGTCCCCTCCAAAACTCATGTTGAAATTTGCCAATGTGATGATATTTAGAGGTGGAATTTTGGCTAGGTGCAGTGGCTCATGCCTGTAATCCCAATGCTTTGAGAGGCCAAGCAGAAGGATCGTTTGAGACCAGACTGGGCAACATAGTGAGACCCCTGTCTCTATAAAAATGTTTTAAAAATTAGCCAGGCATGGTGGCGCATGCTGGTAGTCTCAGCTATTTGGTAGGCTGAGGTGGGAGGATCACTTGAGCCCAGGAGTTGGAGGCTGCAGCGAGCTATGATCGAGCGAGTCACTGCACTCTATCCTGGGTGACAGAGTGACACCTGGACTCTTAAAGGTCTCACCTCTTCTTTTTTTTTTTTTTTTTTGAGACAGAGTTTAGCTCTTATTGCCCAAGCTGGAGTGCAATGGTGCCATCTCAGCTCACTGCAACCTCTGCCTCCCAGGTTAAAGCAATTCTCCTGCCTCAGCCTCTCAAGTAGCTGGGATTACAGACACCTGCCACCACACCCAGCTAATTTTTTTGTGTACTTTTAGTAGAGACAAGCTTTCACCATGTTGGCCAGGCTGGTCTGAAACTCCTGACCTCAGGTGATGCACCCACCTCGGCCTCCCAAAGTGCTGGGATTGCAGGCGTGAGCCACCACACCTAGCTTCTCTTTTCTTATTTTTAATTAATTAATTAATTTATATATTTATTTTTGAGACAGAGTTTTGCTTTTGTTGCCCAGGCTGGAGTGCAATGGCGCAGTCTCAGCTCACCACAACCTCCGCCTCCTGGGTTCAAGCAATTCTCCTGCCTCAGCCTCCCAAGTAGCTGGGATTACAGGAATGTGCCACCACACCTGGCTAATTTTGTATTTTTAGTAGAGATGGGGTTTTTCCATGTTGGTCAGGCTGGTCTCGAACTCCCAACCTCAGGTGATCCACCTGCCTCAGCCTCCCAAAGGGTTGGGATTACAGGCGTGAGCCACCGCGCCCGGCGACTATTTATTTATTTTTTTGAGACGGAGTTTTGCTTTTATTGCCCAGGCTGGAATGCAGTGGCATGATCTCAGCTCACAGAAACCTCCGCCTCCTGGGTTCGAGCGATTCTCCTGCCTCAGCCTCCCGAATAGCTGGGATTACAGGCATTCGCCACCATGCCCAGCTAATTTTGTATTTTTGGTAGAGACTGGGTTTCTCCATGTTTGTCAGGCTGGTCTCAAATTCCTGACCTCAGGTGATCCACTTGCCTCGGCCTCCCAGAGTGCTGGGATTACAGACGTGAGGCACCCCACCCAGCTGTCTTTTCTTTTTTAAGAGGTGATTAGGTTGTGAGGGCTCTGTGTTATTCTGTTATAGCAACAGAAAAAAGACTAAGACACCCCTGAACTCAGAGGCATATACATAGCTGCCTGTGCGACATCTCATGTCCAAAAATAAATTTCTGATACCACCTCCTCACCTCTTCCTCACATACTTTTCCCCATCTCAGTCAATGACAACTATTAAGTTGAAATATATGAAATTGCCTTTTAAGGTTAAGAACTATCAAATATTGGTGATTTCATTTGGTTCAACCTAACACATTCTTCTAGCTGCTCAGGCCACGGGCCTTGAATTACGGTCCCCGACCCTTCTCGTTCTCTAGCCCCTTCATCCAATTATCAGGAAATCTTGTTGGCCCTACCATCAAAATATATCCAGAATCTTTTGCTCGCCTTCTCTACCAAGCCATCTTCTCTTACATAGATTGCTATAATCACTTCCCAGTTGGCCTCACTTCTTCAACCCCTGTATTCAACTCAGAAGCTAGTAAACCTGACTATAAAGCAAATCTTGTCTCCCTACTGTTCAAAACCCTCCAAGAGCTTCCCAGTTCACATCGTGACATCATGTAAAAGTCAAAGCCATCACAGGCATTCAAGGCCCTACAGGAGCTGCCCTATCCGATTCTGTCACTCACTCCTTTCTACCCACACTGGTCTTTTTCATTTTTTCTTTTTTCACATGTATATATATATTTTAAGACTAGTCAAGTGAAGCAGTGGGGGTGGAGAAGGAACAAAGAAATATGTAATCAATAGTTTTAAACACTGCACTCAGACCAGCCCACATTGGGCTTCTTGCTGTTCCTCATATACACCAAGCATGCCCCGGCCTGGGGTCCTTTGCACTTTGCTACTTTCTCAGCCTAAAATATTCTTCCCCTAGATAAGCATATGACCTACTCCCTAATGTCCTTTGAGTTTTTGCTGAAATGTCACTTCTCAGTAGAGCCTTCCCTGAGCACCTTAGTATTTAATTATTTAGAGATAGGGCCTTGCTCTGTCGTCCAGGCTGGAGTGCCTTGGTGCGATTATGCCTCACACAGCCTCAACCTCTCAGGCTCAAGTGATCCTCCCACCTCAGGCCCCCAAGTAGCTGAGACTACAGCTGTGTGCCACCATACCTGGCTGACTTTTTTTTTTTTTTTTTTTTTTTTTTTTTGGTAGACATAGGGTCTTGCTATGTTGCCCAGGCTGGTCTTGAACTCCTGGGCTCAGGTTACCCTCCTACCTCAGACTCCCAAAGTGCTGGAATTATAGACATGAGCCGCTGTACCCAGCTTATTTATTGATTGATTTTTGAGACAGAGTCTCTGTCAACCAGGGTGGAGTGCAGTGGCACAATCTCCACTCACTGCAACCTCCATCTCCCAGGTTCAAGTGATTCTCGTGTCTCACCCTTCCAAATAGTTGGGATTACAGGCACCTGCCACCATGCCTGGCTAATTTTTGTATTTTTAGTAGAGACGGGGTATTGCCATATTGGCCAGGTTGGTCTATGAACGCCTGACCTCAGGTGATCCATCCACCTCGGCCTCCTAAAGTGCTGGGATTACAGGCATGAGCCACTGAGACCAGCCT
Source organism: Pongo pygmaeus (assembly GCF_028885625.2). Classification (NCBI taxonomy): domain Eukaryota; kingdom Metazoa; phylum Chordata; class Mammalia; order Primates; family Hominidae; genus Pongo; species Pongo pygmaeus. The sequence continues at coordinate 128,848,718 of NC_072379.2, forward strand.
ATTTATTTATTTATTTATTTTTATTTTTTCTGAGACAGAGTCTCGCCCTGTCACCCAGGCTGGAGTGCAGTGACGTGATCGCGGCTCACTGCAACCTCCACCTCCCGGGTTCAAGCAATTCTTCTGCCTCAGCCTCCCAAGTAGCTGGGACTACAGGCGCGTGCCACCACGCCTGGCTAATTTTTGTAGTTTTTAGTAGAGGTGGGGTTTCACCATGTTGGCCAGGCTGGTATTGAACTTCTGACCTCGTGATCCACCCACCTTGGCCTCCCAAAGTGCTAGGATTACAGGCGTGAGCCACCGCGCCCGGCCGTTTATTTATTTTTTACAGACAGGTTCTCATTATTTTGCCCAGGCTGGCCTTGGATTCCTGAGCTCAAGCGATCCTCCCATCTCACCATCCTGAATATCTGGAATAATAGGCACAAGCCACTGTACCCACCTTCAATTGCGGTACCAACTCTACCCCAGTACATCCTCTTCCTTTTTCTTTTGTTTTTCCTCCCGAGGACTCACTACCATCTCATATACCGTGTTTTACTCATATACTGTATTTAATTCAGGATGTAAGTGCATGAAGAGAGGGACCTTTGTCTAATTCACTGTTATATATCCAATGTCTAGAGTGGTATGTGGTACATAGTAAGTGTTCAAATAGTAAATGAATGAAATGAAGAAGGAAGACCAGCTGAAAAGGCAACAAAAAATTAAAAGCTTAAAGGAGCTCCTTGGAAGCTCACAAAGTTAATTCTTCCTAACGGTCTGTATAAAGTGGCAGGAAACCTCACATCCTGAGTGCCTACTCTGAACCAGGCACTGTACCAAGGTGCATTACTTACAACCAACCAACCTGGCAGGACAGATGTTATTCTGCTTGTTGCACAGATGAAGAACCTTACGTTCAAAGAAGTCATGTAAGTTGCCCAAGGTCACACAGACGGTAAATGGAAGCATCAGGATTCAAATCCAAGTCCCCAACGTCAAAGCGCATGCCACTTGCAATCTGCTATGCCACCTTGTTAATTCAGTCAGTTTAATTTGTAGGTGTTGGGAAACTTACTTTTTTTGGTTTTTTTTTTCTGAGACGGAGTCTCGCTCTGTCACCCAGGCTGGAGTGCAGTGGTGCGATCTCGGCTCACTACAAGCTCTGCCTCCCGGGTTCACACCATTCCCCTGCCTCAGCCTCCAGACTAGCTCGGACTACAGGCACCTGACACCACACCCGGCTAATTTTTTGTATTTTTTAGTAGAGACGGGGTTTCACCGTGTTAGCCAGGATTGTCTCGATCTCCTGACCGTGTGATCCGCCCACCTCGGCCTCCCAAAGCGCTGGGATTACAGGCGTGAGCCACCCCGCCCGGCCAAAACTTACTACTTTTAAGGCCAAACCAAAATTTTACCTCCTTCATGACCAGAAATCGAGTAGGCCACTCCATTTTTTTTTTTTTTAACTTTTATTTTAGGTGCAGGGATACATGTGCAGGTTTGTTATATAGGCAAACTGTATGTCACAGGGGGTGTAGTGTACAGATAATTTCATCGCGCAGGATCTAGGCCATTCTAAACCACATTAATGTTCCTCTGAAAAGAAATGGTCTGTGTCTCCAGAGTTCCCCTTCTCAGCAAATGGCACCATCATTCAACCAGCTGCCCAGACTAAGACCTTAGAGTCTCTTTTGACTGTTTGTTTTTTTTTTTTTTTTTTAGACGGAGTCTTGCTCTGTCACCCAGGCTGGAGTGCAGTGGCGTGATCTCGGCTTACTGCAACCTCTGCCCCCCACGGGCTCAAGTGATTCTCCTGCCTCAGCCTCCCAAATAGCCGGGATTAGAGGCGCCTGCCACTGTGCCCGGATAATTTTTGTATCTTTAGTATAGACGGGGTTTCATCATGTTGGCCAGGCTGGTCTTGAACTCCTGACCTCATGATTCACCTGCCTTGGCTTCCCAAAGTGCTGGGATTACAGGCGTGAGCCACTGTGCCCGGCCTACTGTTTTTTTCTTTATCATCCCCATACCCAGTCCATCAGCAAATTCCACAAGACTCCCCCTTGAACATATTTGCCAAACCTGAGCCCTTCTCCCTGTGTCCCACACCTAAAGTGAGACACCATCCTCTGTGCGATCCAGTCTAACTGGCCTCTCTGCTCCTGCTTTTGCCCATAGTGACTTCCCCCCTCACCCTACAGTCTATTCCCCACCGAGGAGCCACAGAGACGTTTCTTTTTCTTTTTTTGAGATGGAGTGTCACTCTTGTCATCCAGGCTGGAGTGCAATGGCGTGATCACGGCTCACCGCAACTTCTGCCTCCCAGGTTCAAGCGATTCTCCTGCCTCAGCCTCCTGAGTAGCTGGGATTACAGGCGCCTGGCACCACGCCCATCTAATTTTTGTATTTTTGGTAGAGACAGGGTTTCACCATGTTGGCCAGGCTGCTCTCGAGCTCCTGACCTCAGGTAATCCGCCTGCCTTGGCCTCCTGAAGTGTTGGGATTACAGGCATGAGCCACCACGCCTGGCCTAAGATGTTTTAAGTTTGAATATATATTTATTTAAAACACAAGTGAATTTCAGTATTGATATGTATCTATGTGTATGTATATGTGTATACATGTATGTACACACATAGTAATAATATATATGGTTCTGCTATTAGCTATTTCTTTTTATTAAGGTATAGTTGACAAATAAAAACTGTTTTTTTTGTTTTTTTTTTTTGAGACGGGGTCTCACTCTGTCGGCTTCCTGCCTCGGCCTCCCAAAGTGTTGGGATTACAGGTGTGAGCCACCGCACCAGGCCAAAATTGTGTATTGTATCATATAATATTATAACATAATATTTGGATATATGAATACATGATGAAATGGTTAAATCTAGCTACTTAACATACTCATCACCTCACATGCTTATCATTTTTTGTTATGAGACAGAGATGTTTAAACCCCGTCTCTACTAAAAATACAAAAATTAGCCAGGCGTGGTGGTGGGCACCTGTAATCCCAGCATTTTGGGAGGCCGAGGCAGGTGGATCACCTGAGGTCAGGAGTTCGAGACCAGCCTGGCCAACAAGGTGAAACCCCGTCTCTACTAAAAATACAAAAATTAGCCAGGTATGGTGGTGGCGCCTGTAATCTCAGCTACTCAGGAGGCTAAGGCAGGAGAATCGCTAAACCTGGGAGGCAAACATTGCAGTGAGCTGAGATCGTGGCACTGCACTCCAGCATGGGCGATAGAGCGAGACTCTGTCTCCAAAAAAAAAAAAAAAAATGTTAAGTATGGCCTGGCATAGTAGCTCATGCCTGTAGCTCCAGCACTTTGGGAGGCCAGGGTGAAAGCATGACTTGAGCCCAGGAGTTCAAGAGCAGCCTGGGCAACAAGGAGACCCCATTTCTACAAAAAGAATTTTTTAATTAGCTGAGCATGGTAGCATGTGCCTGTGGTGCCAGCTACTCGGGAGGCTGAGGTGGGAGGATCGCTTTAGCATGGTAGGTTGAGGCTACCAGAAAGTTGAGGCTTCAGTGAGCTATGTTCATGCCACTATATTCTAGCCTGGGTGACAGAGTGAGACCCTGTCTCAAAAAAAAAAAAAAAAAAAAAAAAAAGAAAAAGTTAAGTCTGGCAATACTTAACCAAATTTTTTTTCTTGTTTTGTTTTGTGTGATCTCAGCTCACTTCAACCTCTGCCTCCTGGGTTCAAGCGATTCTCCTGCCTCAGCCTCCATAGTAGCTGGGATTACAGGCGTGTGCCACCACACCTGGCTAATTTTTGTATTTTTAGTAGAGACGAGGTTTCACCACGTTGGCCAGGCTGGTCTTGAACTCCTGGCCTCTGGTGATCTGCCCACCTCGGCATCCCAAAATGCTGGGAATACAGGAGTGAGGCACCACACCCTGCCTCCAAAGTTTTCTTATTCCCGACAATGCAAGCCAGGACTCCTCCGCTAATTTTGCTGGAGGAGAAATGAGGTTGCATTAGGGGAAAGTGAGATGTATAAATTTGCTTAGTTGGCTAAAGGAAAAAAAAGCTAAAGTGGGAAAGCAGGATTCTGATTTCTTTCCCCTCCTCAGTTTCTCCCTTTCTTACTTTCTCCTGCTGTTTCTAAAGCCTTTTTGGTTTCTCCAGGGTGCTCTGGTTGCTTGACCTGTAAATGCCTTTGGCTTTCCTCCAGAGGTCACACAGCAAAGGATCCATCATGCCTTCAGCTGACAGCTCTGTATCGTCAAGCAGGGGAAGGGGTGAAGGATAATTTTTACCAAACTGTAGGATGACTGGCTTGATTCCTATCACATTCTGTTTGTCTAAAAATGAAGCTGTTCTAGGCCAGGCACGGTGGCTCATGACTATAATCACAGCAGTTTGTGAGGCGAAGGCAGGTGAATCACGAGGTCAGGAGTTTGAGACCAGCCTGGCCAACACAGTGAAACCCTGTCTCTACTAAAAATACAAAAATTAGCTGGGCATGGTGGCGTGTGCCTGTAGTCCCAGCTACTAGGGAGGCCGAGGCAGGAGAATCACCTGAACTCGGGAGGCAGAGGTTGCAGTGAGCCGAGATCACGCCATTGCACTCCAGCCTGGTGACAGAGTGAGACTCTGTCTCAAAAAAAAAAAAAAAAAAATGATGCTGTTCCAGGCCGGGCGCATTGGCTCACACCTGTAATCCCAACACTTTGGGAGGCCGAGGCGGGCGGATCACCTGAGGTCAGGAGTTTGAGACCAGCCTGAGCAACATGGAAAAACCCCGTCTCTACTAAAAATACAAAATTAGCAATTAGCTGGATGTGGTGGCACATGCCTGTAATCTCAACTACTCAGGAGGCTAAGGCAGGAGAATCGCTTGAACCCGGGAGGCGGAGGTTGCACTGAGCTGAGATTGCACCATTGCACTCCAGCCTGGGCAATAAGAGTGAAAATCTGTCTCAAAAAAATAAATAAATAAATGAAGCTGTTCCAATACCATATTTTTGGTTACCTGGACAGTGGTTGGGCCAGTGATCTAGGCTGTCTGCATAGTTTCAAGCCCAGCGCAAACTTGGAAGACCTCTAGGCCTTGCAGACAGTTGCATCTTTTTCTTTCTTTTTTTTTTTTTTTAAGACAAAGTCATTCTCCTGCCTCAGCCTCCCGAGTAGCTGGGACTACAGGCGCCTGCCACCATGCCCAGCTAATTTTTGTGTTGTTACTAAAGATGGGGTTTTACCATGTTGGCCAGGCTGGTCTCAAACTCCCGACCTCAAGTGAGTCACCCGCCTCGGCCTCCCAAAGTGCTGGGATTACAGGTGTAAACCACCACACCCGGCCAAGATAGTTGCATCATTTTGTCATGAGGAGAGAACACAAGAAATCTTTCAATTCACATGCTTTTTTAAAACCAGTGCTTACAGAAGTTGTAGTCACAATACATCTGGCTGCTCAGAACATCAAATTTAGAATCTGAACAGTTTTTCCCTAAGTCAATGTTCTGGACCCATTTTGTAAACCTCCTTAGATTTGCTAAGCCCCACTCCTTCCCAGGCCTTGATCCTGCCTCAGTCTCTCAGTCTTGCTGTGCTTCCCGTGTAGCGAGGGCAGTGCTGGCTGCATCCTTCTGTGGCCCTCCAGGCACAGCTGTCACTGCCATGGCTTCTTTCCTCACACAGCCGCTGCCTCAACCTCCCCTAGGAGTGAGGGCCAAGGTGCAGCAGCTCCAGCACCAAACTGGACTCCAGGACCTTCTGGCTCCCCAGTAGCTGCTGAGAGGGGCCCAGTAACACAACCTGCACATGAAGGGGAGTTAACACCGTGGGGTGGACTTTTATGGAAAAGAGAGAGGAGGCCGGAAGGAGCCCACAGTTGCTCGTTCCGCTGCTGCTTTGTCCCCAGGTGATTCTTCTAACACTTGGAGGCCCCCGAATGAATGAAAACACAACGACCTGTCATCCATAATGAGAACACGTTCCTTCCTCAGCTGCCTAGCTTCCCCTCTTCCTCACTCTTGCTGCCCTGGGCTTGCAGCCCACCCCAGTGAAACATTAACCCTTGGGCTTTGCCTCTAGCTCTGTTTTCTAGGAAGCCACGTTAGGACAGGCACACTATGCATTTACTTGAGGGTAGGAGCTTTACAAACCCTCCTGCTTTTCTACCTTGCACCCTTAAGTAGAAACTTCTCTCCTCTCTGGGAGGGAATGGTACTAGAAAAATAACTCTCACCCTTCTCCCAACCTCCAGTACTCCATGGGGTGTGCACCAGCCCTCGGCAGGAAGACAGGGGGTGACTGTCCTGCACATAGCCAGTAGTGTTGTCTAAGACTGGGGTCGGGGGAGACTAAGTTGAATTCTGTGAGGAAAAGATAGGAAGCCCATTTTGATGTAGATACCAACGAATTTTTTTTTTTTTAGATGGAGTTTTGCTCTTGTCGCGCAGGCTGGAGTGCGGTGGCGTGATCTCGGCTCACTGCAACCTCTGCCTCCCGGGTTCAAGTCATTCTCCTGCCTCAGCCTCTCAAGTAGCTGGGACTAAGGCGCGCGCCACTACGCCCAGCTAATTTTTGTATTTTTAGTAGAGACGGGGTTTCTCCATGTTGGTCAGGCTGGTCTCGAACTCCTGACCTCAGGTGATCTGCCCACCTTGGCCTCCCAAAGTGCTGGGATTACAGATGTGAGCCACCGTGCTCTGCCATTACCTGTATCTTCTTGCCTCAGAAGGAACGTTTGTGCAGACACTGCCTTTCCTGAAGTCAGTGTTTGACTTTCTGGTCCCCTGAGGCTATTTTCCTTCTCTCCCCACCCCCACCCCTAAACAGATATTCCTTGTTTTCTTGCAGAAGGCCCCACCCAGGCCTCACCTTCCCCTCCTCCACTCCTTGGTGGCTTTTAGTGCTTGTGTGATTCACACGCGTCCATGTGCCTTTGCTTGCGGCTCTGTTCACCTTTCTAATGCCTGAATTTTGAACTCCTGAAAAGGAAAGTTTCTGGTATTCACTGGCACTGAATAAAGACAGGAAATAAGTGTCTCAGCACAGAAGAATTTCAGTGTATGCTACATTATCTAAGCTACTTCCTTGCCTGGGATTTTCAAGCAGTGCACAAAGAAGGGGTAAACCTCCCACATTCTTTATCCGAGACCTTTATCCATGAAACACACTCAGGTCTCAGAACCACTGGCCTGGCCTCTTGGTTACTCACAAGGCTGGTCCCGGCCACCAGCGATGACCAGTTAGCTTCCCTGCTCCCATCCAGGACCTAGCCAGGACTTGTCTGTCATGCCTGGTATTTTATCTTGTTAAACTTCTGACTTGCGGGTTACCCTCAATTCCTTATTTTTTTTTATTTTATTTTATTTTTTTTGAGACGGAGTCTCACTCTGCTGCCCGGGCTGGAGTAGAGTGCAGTGCCGAGATCTCGGCTCACTGCAAGCTCCGCCTCCCGGATTCACACCATTCTCCTGCCTCAGCCTCCCCAGTAGCTGGGACTACAGGCGCCTGCCACCATGCCTGGCTAATTTTTGTATATTTAGTAGAAATGGGGTTTCACTGTATTAGCCAGGATGGTCTTGATCTCCTGACCTCATGATCCACCCGCCTCGGCCTCCCAAAGTGCTGGGATTACAGGCGTGAGCCACCGTGCCCGGCCAGGGTTACCCTCAATTCCCAAATCTCTCTCCCCAACCCTGAAGGGGAGGAGAAGGGGTGCAGTAGCTTTTGGAAATGCTTGTCTTTAGGGGTAGGGAAGGTGTAAGACAGTCCCTGGAGTCTGCTCTGCAGTGAGTTCCCAGTCTCAGTTTCCCTCCCCCACTGGCAACTGGGCTCAGAGCTGCTGGCTTCTTCCAGAGGCCAATGGAATGGAAGTCCTCCTGCCCGGACACTGTGGAGTGTGAAGTTCACCTGCATGCGGGCCACTCCCTCGGAGGGCAGCCAAGGCTGGGGAGGTGGCCTGGTTTGGGAGGAAACTCTCAGAGAGGTGCCAGGATGCTTCTCCACACTTACAAATCCAACCGCTCACCCCTACCTTACAAGCCATTAGTTCCTCAAAAGGAAACAGAGTAAGACTGGCAGGAAAACTGAGGGAACATTTAGAATTCAAATAGAATAACCACAGCGGCTTGTAGAACTGAAATTATTTTTCACTTTTAATAGCCTTCCTGATTTAATTTTTTTTTTTTTTTAAACGAAGTGTCACTCTGTCGCCCAGGCTGGAGTGCAGTGGCGCTATCTCGGCTCACTGCAACCTCCGCCTCCTGAGTTCAAGCGATTCTCCTACCTCAGCCTCCCGAGCAGCTGAGATTACAGGTGCCTGCCAGCACACCCAGTTAATTTTTGTATTTTTGGTAGAGACAGGGTTTCACCATGTTGGTCAGGCTGGTCCTGAACTGCTGACCTCAGGTGATCCGCCCAAAGTGCTGGGATTACAGGCATGAGCCACTGCGCCCAGCCTCCTTTCTGATTTGAAAAGTAATATGTTCCGGCCGGGCATGGTGGCTCACGCCTGTAATCCCAGCACTTTGGGAGGCTGAGGCAGGCAGATCACCTGAGGTCAGGAGTTCGAGACCAGCCTGACCAACATGGAGAAACCCCGTCTCTACTAAAAACACAAAAAATTAGCCGGGCATGGTGGGGCATGCCTGTAATCTCAGCTACTTGGGAAGCTGAGGCAGGAGAATCACTTGAACCCAGGAGGTGGAGGTTGCGATGAGCCGAGATCGTGCCATTGCACTCCAGCCTGGGCAACAGGAGCAAAACTCCATCTCAAAAAGAAAAAAAAAAGAAAAGTAATATGTTCCTGGCTGGGCATGGTGGCTCACGTCTGTAATCCCAGCACTTTGGGAGGCCAAGGTGGGCGGATCACTTGAGGTCAGGAGTTTGAGACCAGCCTGGCCAACGTGGTGAAACCCCGTCTCTACTAAAATACAAAAATTAGCTGGGTGTGGTGGTACACTCCTGTAATCCCAGCTACTTGGGAGGCTGAGGCAGGAGAGTTGCTTGAACCTGGGAGGCGGATGTTGCAGTGACCCGAGAGATCATGCCACTGCACTCCAGCCTAGGCAACAGAGCAACACTCCATCTCAAAAAAAAAAAAAAAAAAGGAATATGTTCTTAATGGGGAAAACCTGGAACATGTAAAGAAAATAATGATCTTGAGGCCGGGCGCAGTAGCTCACGCCTGTAATCCCAGCACTTTGGGAGGCCGAGGCGGGTGGATCATGAGGTCAAGAGATCAAGACCATCCTGGCTAACACAGTGAAACCCTGTCTGCTAAAAATACAAAAAATTATCCGGGCGTGGTGGCAGGTGCCTGTAGTCCCACCTACTTGGGAGGCTGAGGCAGGAGAATGGTGTGAACCCGGGAGGCAGAGATTGCAGTGAGCCGAGATCACGCCACTGCACTCCAGCCTGGATGACAGAGCGAGACTCCTTCTCAAAAAAAAAAAAAAAAAAAGAAAAGAACGGTCTTGGAGCTTAGTCAGTTAAGAAAAAAAAGGAAAAAGAAAATAACAGCCATCTGTAATCCCACCTCCCAATTAGCTGGGTGTGGTGGCGCAAGTCTGTGGTCCCAGCTACTAGGAGGCTGAGGCAGGATGATGACTTGAGTCCAGGACATCGAGGCTGCAGTGACCTATGATTGTACCTCATGACACTCCAGCCTAGGAGAGCAAGATCCTGTTTCTTAAAAATGAAAGAAAAAAAGACTGGGCATGGTGGCTCACATCTGTAATCCCAGCACTTTGGGAGGCTGAGGCGGCAGATCACAAGGTCAGGAGTTCGAGACCAGCCTGGCCAACATGACAAAACCCTGCCTCCACTAAAAATACAAAAATTAGCCAGGTATGGTGGCACATGCCTGTAATCCCAGGTACCCGGGAGGCTGAGGCACGAGGATCACTTGAATCCGGGTGGTGGAGGTTGCAGTGAGCCAAGATTGCGCCACTGCACTCCAGCTTGGGCAACAGAGCAAGACTCCGTCTCAAAAAAAAAAAAAAAAAGAAAAAGAAAAGAAAAAAAATCATAATCCCACCTCCCAGAGAAAACTTCCCTAATATTTGGCATATGTTTATTTTTATGTTCACGTATTTTTGCATAGTTGAATTATGTTGTATATATATGTTTGTATCACCGTTTTTCACTTACTATATCACGAGCACCTGCCCCTACCCCTGTCATTGTTTTAGCTGTTGCAAACTAGTCCATCATATGGAGGTACCATGATGTATTTAACTGTTGGTCAATTGATGGAAACTTGTTGCATCTCTCTTTTTTTTTTTTTGAGATGGAGTCTTACTCTGTCACCCAGGCTGGAGTGCAGTGGTATGATCTCAGCTCATTGCAACCTCCATCTCCCGGGTTCAAGCAATCCTCCTGCCTCAGTCCCCCGAACAGCTGGGGCTACAGGTGCATGCCACCATGCCTGGCTAATTTTTGTATTTTTAGTAGAGATGGGGTTTCACCATGTTGGCCAGGCTGGTCTTGAACTCCTGACCTCAGGTGATCTGCTCGCCTTGGCCTCCCAAGTGCTGGGATTTACGGCGTGAGCCACTGCACCCTACCTCTGAAGATATTTTTAAGTAAATAATTGACCCACCCACACCTAAAAAAAATTAGCTTAATTTTGTTCATTAGCAACAGATTGTCTTTCTGGGCTGTTAAGAGAGGAAAGGAAAAATCCTCTGAGATGTCCATAATGTTGTGTAGGGAGGAATCTATCTTTGGCTGCAGCTGGAGCACAATCAGAGTATGGCCAGGGCAAAGTGCTGGCCAGAGCCAGGAGACTAGAATATTTGTGGAATGTTAGGCTGGGCATAGTGGCTCATGCCTGTAATCCCAGCACTTTGGTAGACCAAGGTGAGAGGATGGCTTGAGCCCAGGAGTTCGAGACCAGCGTGGGCAACATAGCAAAACTCCGTCTCCATAAAAATCAAAAAATTAGCGGGGTGTGGTGGTGCACACCTGTGGTCTCAGATACTTGGGAGGCTGAGGTCAGAGGATGGCTTGAGCTTAGGAGTTTGAGGCTGCAGTGAGCTATGGTCACACCACTGCACCCCAGCCTGGGTGACAGAGTGAGACTGTGAGACCCTGTCTCTTTTTTCTTTTTTTTTTTTTGAGACAGAGTCTCGCTCTGTTGCCAGGCTGGAGTGCAGTGGCACAATCTCAGCTCACTGCCACCACGCCCAGCCGAGACCCTGTCTCTTGGAAAAAAAAAAAAAAGAATGTTAAAGTTCAGTTGTCTTTGTGTAATCAGTTGATTAATGTCTCTGATGGTACTGGGAGCTCTACAAGTGTTAAAACCAGATCTCTCTTACAATGTATTCCTAAGGCCCAGCAGAGTCACTGGAGTGTACAGTCAAGTGCTCAGTAAAGATGTAATCAGTGCTTAGATAGGGTGCCTCACCTCCTTTTCTATTGTTTTGTTTTTGCTTTTCAGACAGAGTCACACTCTGTCCCCCAGGCTGGAGTGCAGTGGTGCAATCTTGGCTCACTACAATCTCTACCTCCCAGGTTCAAGCGATTCTCCTGCCTCAGCCTCCAGAGTAGTTGGGACTACAGGCACGTGCCACCGTGCCTGACTAATTTTTGTATTTTTAGTAGAGACGGGGTTTTACTATGTTGGCCAGGCTGGTCTCGAAATCCTGATCTCGTGATCTGCCCGCCTCAGCCTCCCAAAGTGCTGGGATTACAGGTGTGAGCCACCGCACCTGGTGTGGAATTTTTTTTTTTTTTTTTTTTGAGATGGAGTCTCGTTCTGTCTCCTAGGCTGGAGTGCAGTGGCACAATCTCGGCTCACTGCAAGCTCCGCCTTCTGGGTTCATGCCATTCTCCTGCCTCAGCCTCCCGAGTAGCTGGGACTACAGGCGCCTGCCACCATGCCCGGCTAATTTTTTGTATTTTTAGTAGAGATGGGGTTTCACCATGTTAGCCAGGATAGTCTCGATCTCCTGACCTCGTGATCCACCTGCCTCGGCCTCCCAAAGTGCTGGGATTACAGGCATGAGCCACCACGCCTGGCAGGAATATTTTTTATTATAGTCCAGAGGTTTGCTTCCCACTGCATTCCAGTTACTTACAAGATCAGTAATTAAATAGAGAAAAAAAATCTATAAATTTGTGTGGTACACCTTGTTTTCTAGAAATGAGTGTTGGTTGTTAGATCTTTCTCTTAAACCCTTCGGGGTTTTGATTGGTGTCTCTTGAGCTCACACACAAATCACAGAATTAAATTTTCTCACTGAGGGATAGCAATTTGTTTGTTACTGAGATAACTCAGCATGTTTCCAAGCTACTTCTCTTTCTGGGTAAAGAGAAGGAGATCTTGAGTCACAAGGGCTAAGAAGATTGTGCTAAGGAGACCTCTTTGGCCCTGTGCCCTGGAATGGAATAACCCCAGTTGCAGTGTGCTCAGTTGTGCTAACAATGTTCATTTTCAGCACATGTGGAAACATTTCATCTCATGGCACCTCTGTCTCAAGATCAGTGTTGATTCAGCTGCTTATTATTTGGTCAGTTTTAACACCTTGAAGCCGGGGTTTTGATGGAGCAAGCCACAAAACAAAGCAAAACAAAAACCACCCCTCTACCCCAACACACACAAACAAGTAAATGAACAAGCAGAAAACCTACCCTGCCCAGCACAGTGGCTCACGCCTGTAATCTCAGCACTGTGGGAGGCCGAGGTGGGTGCATCACCTGAGGTCAGGAGTTCGAGACCAGCCTGGCCAACATGGTGAAACCCTGTCTCTACTAAAAATACAAAAATTAGCTGAGCATTGTGGCGGGCACCTGTAATCCCAGCCACAATGGTTGAGGAGGTTGAGGCAGGAGAATTGCTTGAACCCAAGAGGCAGACGTTGCAGTGAGCCGAGATCGCACCACTGCACTCCAGCCTGGGCGACAAAGTGAGACTCCATCTCAAAACAAACAAACAAACCAACCTACCCAATCATATGAATGCTCTTCCAGGGCTCTTCTTGGGTGTAAAATTTCTCAGGTTGGGCACAGTTGCTCATGCTGTAATTCCAGCAGTTTGGGAGGCCGAAGCAGAAGGATTACTTGAGCCCAGGGGTTTGAGACCAACCTGGGCAACATGGTGAAACCCTATCTTTACAAAAAATACAAAAATCAGCTGGACATGGTGGTGCTACTCAGGAGGCTGAGGTGGGAGGATTGCTTGAGCCTATGAGGTTGAGGCTGCAGTGAGCTGTGATCATGCTACTGTGCTCCAGCCTGGGTGATGGAGTAAGAACCTGTTTAAAAAAAAAAAAAAAAAGCCGGGCGCAGTGGCTCACGCCTGTAATACCAGTACTTTGGGAGGCCAAGGTGGGCGGATCATGAGGTCAGGAGATTGAGACCATCCTGGCTAACACAGGGAAACCCTGTCTCTACTAAAAATACAAAAAAAATTAGCCGGGTGTGGTGGCGGGCGCCTGTAGTCCCAGGTACTTGGGAGGCTGAGGCAGGAGAATGGCGTGAACCCGGGAGGCAGAGCTTGCAGTGAGCCGAGATTGCGCCACTGCACTCCAGCCTGGGCGACAGAGCAAGACTCTGTCTCAAAAAAAAAAAAAAACAAAAAAACAAACAAACTCAGATAAGTCTGCATCTGCTAAATAATTGACACTTTGGCTATTAACTTTCTGGAATCAGGAATGTCATGTCTATTGACTAATCATGGAACTGATCTTCACAAATAGCAGAGATTTGGACACAAACGATAGAAAATTCCAGTACAAACATTTCACCTGATGCAAACTTGCCCCATGTCTAGGAGGATGAGCTGCTATCATGCTCTGACAATCAGCAGCTCTCTGTTGGTAATAGAATGCCAGAGTCATTGGCAGTTAAGCCTCCTAAAGTGGCCAGTAAATACAATATTGTACTGAGGGTTCTAAATTAGACAGGCAATTCATTCATTCATCCAATATTTATTAAGCACCCACCTTGAGAATACAAAGATTGGTAATATGGAGTATCTGTCCTTAAATTATTTCTTTTCTTTTTTTTTTTTAGAGGCAGTCTCACTCTGTCGTCCAGGCTGGGGTGTAGTGGTGCGATCTCGGCTCACTGCAACCTCTGCCTTCCGGGTTCAAGCAATTCACCTTCCTCAGCCTCCCGAGGAGCTGGGATTATAGGCGCCCACCACTACACCCAGCTAATTTTTGTATTTCAGTAGAGACAGGGTTTCACCATGTTAGCCAGGCTGATCTTGAACTCCTGACCTCAGGTGATCCGCCTGCCTCGGCCTCCCAAAGTGCTGGGATTACAGGCGTGAGCCACTGAACCTGGCCCCTTAAATTATTTCTAAGACTGACAGGAAGACTGAAACATGCATAGTTACAGCACAGGTGAAACCTCTCTTTCATTTCTTTTTTGTTTGTTAGGATGAGATGTAAATGCATACATGATATATGTAGCAGAATAATCTACTGAGAATCAGCTTGTGTTTGTTTTTGCTGCTGTGGATGCCTTACGAGGAATGAAAGGTATTTTTCCCCTCCCAGTGTGGTACACAGGCCTTTATTCTGATTTCTGGGAAACCTTTTCCTCTAGAAGGTGATCACAGGAGGTGAGGAGTCATTTGTGTAATCTATCAGCAAGATTAGATGTTATCATCTCGGAGCTGTAGGATGTTCAGGGGTTGGAAATGAGAAAGCAGCCAGACCCTAGGAAGGCTCAAGGACGGGCAAGAAGAACTAGGTTGGTAGAGGCCTTGGGGCCTGGGGGAGGGGTGGAGATGCTGAAGTGGCAGCCTCCATGGAAGAAATCCTTAAGCTACGAGCAGGGAGCTGGACTAGGAGGCTGTAGGATCCTCTGGAACGTCCATGGCCAGAGAGATGGTGGGGACCAGCATTTGAAGCAGCAGCTCTGGCTGGCAGAGCAGCCACAGGAAAGTCAACCAGGGCCTCTAAGTGCTGAAAGACTGGGAGTCCATGGGATCCTGTCTAGGTGCCCAGGGTTAGTGATGATCCAAGGGAGTGGAACCCATCCTTGGAATAGTTAATATTGGGCCTCCCTCCAATCCAGGTGAGTAGGTTTGAGGTGGTTCTAATTAAAGCTAAGAACATTATTGTTATTATTATTATTATTTTGAGACAGAGTCTCGTTCTGTCACCAAGGCTGGAGTGCAGTGGCGCTATCTTGGCTCACTGCAATCTCCGCCCCACTGGGTTCAAGCAATTCTCCTGCCTCACCCTCCTCCTAGCTGGGATTACAGGCGCATGCCACCATGCTTGGCTAATTTTTGTATTTTTAGTAGAGACAGGGTTTCACCATGTTGGCCAGGCTGGTCTCAAACTCTTGACCTTGTGATCCACCCGTCTTGGCCTCCCAAAGTGCTGGGATTACAGGCGTGAGCCACCGCGCCTGGCCCCAAGAACATTTTATTTTATTTTATTCTTTATTTTTATTTCTTTATTTTCTTTATTTTTCTTTCTTTCTTCTTTTTTTTTTGAGTCAGAGTCTCACTCTGTCGCCCAGACTGGAGTGCAGTGGCACAATGTTGGCTCACTGTAATCTCTGCCTCCCAGGTTCAAGCGATTCTCCTGCCTCAGCCCCCCGAGTAGCTGGGATTACAGGTGCACGCCACCTCACCAGGCCAATTTTGTATTTTTAGTAGAGACGGGGTTTCACCATGTTGGTCAGGCTGGTCTCAAACTCCTGACCTTGGATCTGCCAGCCTCGGCCTCCCAAAGTGCTGGGATTCCAATTTTGTGTGGGAAACTGACTCCCCCGCCCCCACCCCCACCCCCACCCCCACCCCCACCCCCACCCAGATAAGTGCTAAAGACAATGATGATTATCTTTTGCTAGAGATCTGTTTAAGAATGGAAATGTGCATTTTTTTTTTTTACCTCTGAAACATGAAGGGGAGGTGGCTGCAGGCCTTCTGGGAAAGATTTCTCTACTCTTTTCTTTTTTCTTTTTTTTTTTTTGAGATGGAGTTTCACTCTTGTCGCCCAGGCTGGAGTGCAATGGCATGATCTTGGCTCACTGCAACCTCCACCTCCCAGGTTCAAGTGATTCTTCCACCTCAGCCTCCCGAGTAGCTGGGGTTACAGGCATTGCCATCATGCCCGGCTAATTTTTGTATTTTTTGTAGAGATGGGGTTTCACCATGTTGGCCAGGCTGGTCTCGAACTCCTGACCTCAGGTGATCCACCCGCCTCGGCTTCCCAAAGTGCTGGGATTACAGGCGTGAGCCACCATGCCCGGCCTTTCCCATGCATTTCTAATAAGGATTTCAAACTTAACTGTGGTCAAATTAAAACTGTAGACACCCCCTCAAATATGCTCCTCTCTCATCTTCCTTCTCTCCTCTCTCCATGAGCTCAGACCAAACCCCTGACAGTCATTCTTTGTTGAATGAAGGGTAAGTAAGGCCCTGATCATGCAAGTCCTCTGACACCCACCCTGCAAAATCTCAATCCTAAAACCAAAGTCTGCACATTTCTTTCTGATTCATTCTCTCTCCCTCTCTCTCTCTCTCTCGCTTCAGTCAAACACCAGCTGAGCTGGTACTGCTTTGGATCATTAGCAAGCTGAGAAAATAGGCAATGAAGGCCGGGTAAGGCTGAGGCGGGCGGATCACTTGAGGTCAGGAGGTCGAGACCAGCCTGGCCAACATAGTGAAACCGCATCTCTACTAAAAACACAAAAATTAGCTGGGTGTGGTGGCGGATGCCTGTAGTCCTGCTACTCAGGAGGCTGAGGCAGGAGAATCGCTTGAATCCGGGAGGCAGAGGTTGCAGTGAGCCAAGATTGCACCACTGCACTCCATCCTGGGCAACAGAACGAGACTTCGTATCAAAAAAAAAAAAAAAAAAAGAAAAAGAAAAAGAAAGAAAAGAATAGGCAAGGAGACACTCTGGTCCCAGTCAGGCAGCTAAGTCACATAGGGCCGTGGAATCCTACACAGATACGAAACAGCAGAAGCCCCATCTCCCAATGCTGGCGCCCTAGATGATGATCACAGTATCTCACCTTTGTACAGGATTTTACACACTTTGCAAAGGGTTTTTTTGTTTGTTTTTGTTTTGTTTTTTGAGACAGAGTTTCGCTCTTGTCACCCAGGCTGGTGAGCAGTGGCGCGATCTCGGCTCACCGCAACCTCTGCTTCCTGGGTTCAAGTGATTCTCCTGCCTCAGCCTCCTGAGTAGCTGGGATTACAGGCATGAGCCACCATGCCTGGCCTACAAGGGACTTTTATAAAGGTTTCCATATTTAATTTTCACAGGAATCTTGTGAAAAAGGCAGAACAGGTGTTATCAATCCTAATGTTGTAGATGAGAGAAAAAGTGAATTGCCCATCACATACTGTGAGTGACACAGGCAATTAGGGACTGAGCCTACATCTTTTCATTTCAGGCTGCTCCCATCAAGCCACCTCTAACTCAGCAAGGGTGAACAAGGCCATGATCCAGGCCTCCATTCGCTCGATGCCAAGATTCCCATTAAGATAACTATGTACTCGGATCTTGAAATGTATTTTTTAATTTAATTAAAGGTCAATATATGGTTTTAGAAACATATACAGAGATAACATAAAACTCTGAAATGGAATGCGACAGGGTCAAAAATGTTAAAGTGGAAATATTTGCAACTTTGTTCTCCTCCCATGCTCAGTCTAAGAGCTTGAGTCTCAGAATCAGTTGTGTGAGATGGAGCTGTCGCTGGGCGTGGTGGCTTATGCCTATAATCCCGGCACTTTGGGAGGCCGAGGTAGCGTGATCACTTGAGGTCAGGACTTTGAGACCAGCCTGGCCAACGTGGTGAAACCCTGTCTCTACTGCAAATACAAAAATTAGCTGGGAGTGGTGGGTGTGCATCTGTTATCCCAGCTACTCTGGAGGCTGAGGCAGGAGAATCACTTGAACCCCGGAGGCGAAGGTTGCAGTGAGCCAAGATCGTGTCACTGCACTCCAGCCCAGGTGACAGAGCAAGATTCTGTCTTGAAAAAAAGAAAAAAGAAAAAAAGAAAGATGGAACTGTAAGGATGGAAGGAGCTTTATTTCTTTATTTTAAGTTTTGAGACAGGGTCTCCCTCTATTGCCCAGGCTGAAGTACAGAGGTGTGATCATGGCTCACTGCAGCCAGCTTTAAGCAATCTTTCCACCTCAGCCTCCCGAGGAGCTGGGACTACAGGTGCACATCATGACACCTGGCTTTTTTTTTTTTTTTTTTTTTTTGAGACGCAGTTTCACTCTTGTCACCCAGGCTGAAGTGCAATGGTGTGATCTCAGCTCACTGCAACCTCTGCTTCCCAGGTTCAAGCAATTCTCCTGCCTCAGCCTCCCGAGTAGTTGGGATCACAGGCGTGTACCACCACACCTGACTAATTTTTGTATTTTTAGTAGAGATGGGGTTTCACCATGTTGGCCAGGCTGGTCTTGGACTCCTGAGCTCAGGTGATCCACCCACCTCGGCCTCCCAAAGTGCTGGGATTACAGGCATGAGCCACCATGCCTAGACCACACCTGGCTAATTTTTAAATTTTTTTGTAGAGACAAGGTCCTGCTATGTTGCCCAGGCTGGTCTTGAACTCCTGGCCCCAAGTGATCATCCCACCTTGGCCTCCCAAAGTGTTGGGATTACAGGTGTGAGCCACCATGCCTGGCCCAGAAGGAGCTCAGAGAAGGCATGAGGAGAGGGAGGTCAGGAGGATACCTCTTCCACAGGGAGGCACAAAGGTGGGAGCAGCGGGTGCCCTAGGACTAAACAGCTGGCCTGGCATGTGGGTGGAGCAATGCTCCTTTCCGTCTCCCAGATTGTCTGGAGAACCTGATTTAAAAGCTGCTAGAGCCTCCTTTCAGGTCCAGGTGTGTGTGTGTGAGAGCGAGAATTCCATGGGGGCGGAGGAGGTGGGAGAATAAAGTCTGTCACGGTGGAACTTCTGCCCAAGCAGAGACATCTTCATGGTGGATTTCAGAGAGGCAAGAGGGAGCCACCTGCAAGCTTCCAGAGCAGCTGGAGGAAGAGTAAATTAGAGTCCCAGCCACCCCCACGTCTATCTTCTACACCTGCTCCTTTATTTTCCTTTCTCCGGAGGGCTGAGAGAGATTTACTGGTCAAGAGGAAGAGCTCCTCACTTTGGGTTCAGAAATCTTACTGAAGGAAATGAAATGGCCACAGAAAGAAGAGTCACTCGGGTAATTTGGGATGATATGAGTAAGTACCATAAGTTGGTTGAGCAGAAAAGACTCAAAGATGGGGGTAGATTCTTTTTTTTTTTTTTTTTTGAAACGGAGTCTCGCTCTTATTGCCTGGGCTGGAGTGCAATTGCATGATCTCGGCTCACTGTAACCTCCACCTCCCGGGTTCAAGCTATTCTCCTGCCTCAGCCTCCGGAGTAGCTGGGATTACAGGCATGCGCCACCACGTCTGGCTAATTTTTGTATTTTTAATAGAGACAGAGTTTCACCATGTTGGTCAGGCTGGTCTTAAACTCCTGACCTTGTGATCCACCCACCTCAGCCTCCCAAAGTGCTGGGATTACAGGCATGAGCCACTATGCCCAGCCATTCATTTTTATTTTTAGTATTTTTTGATTCAGAGTATTGCTCGTTGCCTAGGCTGGAGTGCAGTGGCACAATCATAGCTCACTGCAGCTTCAAACTCCTGGGCTCAAGTGATCCTCTTGCCTCAGCCTCCGAGTAGGTAGAACTACAGGTAAGTTACCACACCTGCTAATTTTTTTTTTTTTTTTTTCTTTTTGAGATGGAGTTGCTGTTCACTGCAACCTCTGCCTCCCTGGTTTAAGTGATTCTCCTGCCTCAGCCTCCCAAGTAGCTGGGATCACAGGCATGTGCCACCATGCCCAGCTAATTTTTGTATTTTTAGTAGAGACGGGGTTTCACCATGTTGGTCAGGCTGGTCTCGAACTCCCGACCTCAGGTGATCCACTTGCCTCGGCCTCCCAACATGCTGGGATTACAGGCATGAGCCACCGTGCCCAGCCATGTTGGGGTAGATTTTGAAAAAAAAGAAAAAAAAGGAATACTGGATCATAATCCCATCTGGGCAGAGACCACAGTTCTAGGTCCAGATATCAGCCTAAAGTGGGGTACAACCCCGGAAGGCATCAAGGCAGCCAGTCCTGGTTACACTGAGAGGGTAACTGGGTTACAGCATCTTGGCTGGGCACGGTGGCTCACACCTGTAATCCCAGCACTTTGGGAGGCTAAGGCATGTGGATCACTTGAGCCCAGGGGTTCGAGACCAGTATGGCCAACATGGCAAAACCCTGTCTCTGAAAAACATACAAAAATTAGCTTGGTGTAGTGGCATGCGCCTACAGTCCCAGCTACTTGGGAGGCTGAGTGGGAGGATTACTTGAGCCTAGGAGATAGAGGTTGCTGTCAGCTGAGACGGTGCCACTGCACTCCAGCCTGGGTGACAGAGTGAGACCCTGTCTAAAAAAAAAAGTTATAGCATCTTTACTGAACATGTTTGAGACACTAAAGTAGGGCAGAAGATAAAGGGAAAGACTTCTCTCCTGAGCTCTAGGTCCACATTTCCAACTGTCTGTTAGAAATCTCCAAACCCCATCTCTAGAAAGATCATAAGCTCGGTAGTAGGGTAAAGGTTAGATCAGAGGGGAGCTTGGAGGAAAAAGTGTCAGTTAGCTGCTATCACAGCTGAGATTCAGGCAAGAGGTAAAGACAATCTGAATCAGGCTGGCAGAGAGAGTCTTGCAAGACAGTCTCCAGGTGGAATCCGTGGTACTTGATAACTGATTGGGGTGAGGCAGAGGGAAAAGGCTTCCAACCTGGATGAGTGGGAGGGTGGGATGCTGTGAACACGAACAGGGGACACAGTGGAGAAGGAGCAGCCTTGAGAGGAAAATGTGGGATGAGGTGTTGAGCATATTGTGTTTGGAGATTTTTCTTTTTCTTTTATTCTTTTTTTTTTTTTTTTTTTTTTTTTGAGACAGAGTTTTGCTCTTGTCTCCCAGGCTGGAGTGCAGTGGCGCTATCTCGGCTCACTGCAACCTCTGCCTCCTGGGTTTAAGCGATTCTCCCACCTCAGCCTGCTGAGTAGCTGGGACTACAGGCGTGCACCAACATGCCCAGCTAACTTTTTGTATTTTTAGTAGAGATAGGGTTTCGCCATGTTGGCCAGGCTGATTTCGAACTCCTGACCTCAGGTGATCCACCCACCCCGGCCTCCCAAAGTGCTGGGATTACAGGTGTGAGTCACCATGCCTGGCCAGTATTGTTTTGGATGGAATTTGGATCATTGCCAATTTTTTGTTCCTAGGAACAATGTGATCATGACTGTTCCTATATACATCATCTGGTGCGAGTGTACATTAGTTTCTCTGGATGTATTCCTAGGACCGGAATTGCTGGATTCCAGGATATGAACATGTTCAAGTTGACTAGGTAAGGTTATTTTTTAGAAGTGATTGTACCCATGTACCAGTGAAATTTACCTTTTTTGCTCTATTTTTTTACTACTTTCATAATGAAAATATAAATGCATATTTTTAAAGACAAATGAGATTATATCAAACCAAAAAACTTCTGTATAGCAAAGGAAATAACAGAGTAAAGAGACAACCTGCAGAACGAGAGAAAATATTTGCAAACTACTCATCCAACAAGGGATTAATATCCAGAATAGGGCTAGGAACACGGTGATTCATACCTGTAATCTCAGCATGTTAGGACACCAAGGCAGGAGGATCACTTGAGATCAGGAGTTTGAGACCAGCCTGGGCAATGTGGCAAGATCCTGTCGTCTCTATTTTTGTTTTTTTTCGAGATGGAGTTTTGCTCTTGTCGCTCAGGCTGGATTGCAGTGGCATGATCTCAGCTCACTGCAACTTCCACCTCCTGGGTTCAAGCGATTTTCCTGCCTCAGCCTCCTGAGTAGCTGGGATTACAGGCATGCGCCACCACGCCCGGCTAATTTTGTATTTTCAGTAGAGACAGCATTTCTCCATGTTGGTCAGGCTGGTCTCGAACTCCTGACCTCAGGTGATCTGCCTGCCTCGGCCTCCCAAAGTGTTCAGATTACAGGTGTGAGCCACTGTGCCCAGCCTTCCTGTCTCTATTTTTAAAAAAGAAAAGAAAATGGAAAATTAGCTAAATAGACATCTCTCAAAAGAAGACACACAAATGGCCAACACGTATATGAAAAAATCGTGATCACTGACATTCTGGGAAATGCGAATCAAAACCACAATGAGATATCTTTTTTTTTTTTTTTTTGAGATGGAGTCTCGCTGTGTCACCCAGGCTGGAGTGCAGTGGCACGATCTCGGCTCACTGCAACCTCCACCTCCTGGGTTCAAGAAATTCTCCTGCCTCAGCCTCCTGAGTAGCTGGGATTACAGGCTCCTGCCACCACGCCCGGCTAATTTTTGTATTTTTAGTAAAGATGGTTTTTCACCATGTTGGCCAGGCTGGTCTCAAACTCCTGACCTCAGGTGATCCACCCGCTTCAGCCTCCCAAAGTGTTGGGATTACAGGCATGAGCCACCACGTCCGGCTGAGATACCATTTTGTCCTAGTTAGAATGGTTATCAAAAAGCAAAAAAATAACAAATGCTGGTGAGGATGCAGAGAAAGGGGAGCTCTTATATATTATTGGTTGGAATGTAAATCAGTACAGCCATACTGGAAAACAGTATGGAGATTTCCAAAAATAGAACTACAATATGATCTAGCAATCCGACTACCAGTTATACATCCAAATTAAAGGAAATAAGCATGTCAAAGGGATATCTGCATCCCCATGTTTACTGTGGTACTATTCACAATAGCCAAGATATAAAATCAACCTTAGTGTCCATCAGTGGATAAAGAAAATAAGGCGTATGTATATACATGATGGAATACTATTTAGCAATTAAAAAGAAAACAATTCTGCCGTTTGTGGCAACATGAATGAGCTTGGAGGACATGATGTTAAGTGAAATAAGTCAGGCACAAAAAGATAAATATTGCATGTTCTCATGTGGGAACTGAAAAAGTAGATTCTCTCTAGCAGTAGAGAGTAGAATAGTTGGGGAGGAGGGTTAGCCAAAGGTTTGTTGACAGATACAAAAGCACAGCTAGGTAGGAGGAATAGGTTATAGTGTTCTATAGCACTGTTGGGTGACTGTATTTAACACCAATTTTTTTTTAATTTTTTGAGACGGAGTTTTGCTCTTGTCGCCCAGACTGGAGTGCATGTTGGCCAGGCTGGTCTCGAACTCCTGACTTCTGATGATCCACCCGCCTAGGCCACCCAAACTGCTGAGATTACAGGTGTGAGCCACTGCGCCTGGCCTAACACCAATTTATTGTATGTTTTCTTTTTTGTTTTTTTCTGAGACAGGGTCTCGCTCTGTTGCCCAGGCTGCAGTGTAGTAACACCGTCATGACTCACTGCAGTCTTAATCTCCTGGGCTCAAGTGAGCTTCCCGCTTTGGCCTACCAATGTTCTGGTATCACAGGCGAGAGCCATCGTGCCTGACCTGTTGTATATTTTCTTTTTCTTTTTTTTTTTTTGAGACAAAGTCTCGCACTCTCGCCCAGGCTGGAATGCAGTGGCACCATCTCGGCTCACTGCAAGCTCCGCCCTCCGGGTTCACACCATTCTCCTGCCTCAGCCTCCCGAGTAGCTGGGACTACAGGCGCCCACCACCACACCCGGCTAAATTTTTTTTTTTGTATGTTTAGTAGAGATGGGGTTTCACCGTGTTAGCCAGGATGGCCTCAATCTCCTGACCTTGTGATCTGCCCGCCTCGGCCTCCCAAAGTGCTGGGATTGTAGGCATGAGCCACCGCGCCCGGCCATACCTATTATATTTTCAAACAACTAGAAGAGTAGATTTTGAACATACTCAACATGAGGAAATGATAAATGTTTGAGGTGATGGTGTTGTATCAAACCCCTATTGACTCCCATGGGAAAGGCACCAGGTTCAAGAGGCCAAAGGAGACCCAGAGCCAGCAAAGGAGACATGGGGTTTTACTGGGGGCTACATACGGGGAAGAGAGTTCAGGGTCAAAGGGCTGGACAGAAGAACCACTCTCAAAAAGCATGCAGTTTATGGCCGGGCGCAGTGGCTCACGCCTGTAATCCCAGCACTTTGGGAAGCCAAGCTGGGTGGATCACTTCAGGTCAGGAGTTTGAGACCAGCCTGACCAACATGGTGAAACTCTCTCTACTAAAAATACAAAATTAGCTGGGCGCGGTGGGGCACGTCTGTAGTCCCAGCTACTCAGGAGGCTGAGGCAGGAGAATCACTTGAACCTGGGAGGCAGAGGTTGCAGTGAGCCGAGATCGTGCCACTGTCCTCCAGCCTGGGCAACAAGAGCAAAACTCTGTCTGGAAAAAATAAATAAATAAATAAATAAGCATGCAGTTTATATAGTGTTTTCACCTAGCGCCCTCCCCATGACAACCTATGGAACACAGGCTGTACAGGGGGATTGAGGGCCTGAGTTTGGGGTTGAATGAGGATTGCCAGGTGGAGGCTGTCATGGGCTTCCATTTGGAGTTTTCCCATCGTTCTGGGAAGAGAATGCCTGCCTGGTTGGTCCAGGGCTTCCTGCTCTTGTTGACATCCTTAGGGCAGCAGCCAGACTGGTGTGCACCCCTGGTAATGGCTCAAGCACGTGGAAGGAACCAACAATCTTCATTAAGTCCCATTTTTCCGGTTGGGACTGAGGCAGAGAGCAGGGAGAGGCGAGGAAGGATGGGGAAAGGAAGGTCTTGTCAGGGGAGGAATAGAGCAGTTCCCCTCCTTTCCTTCCTCCCTCCCTCCCTTTCTCTCTCTCTCTCTCTCTGTATGTATACGTATATATATATATATACACACACACACACACATATACAACTCATTCATTTTTTGAGACATAATCTCACTCTGTCACCCAGGCTGGAGTGCAGTGGTACGATCTCCGCTCACTGCAATCTCTGCCTCCGGGGTTCAAGCAATTCTGCCTCAGCCTCCGAGTACCTTTGATTATAGGCGCCTGCCACCACACCCAAGTAATTTTTGTATTTTTATTAGAGATGGGGTTTCCCCATGTTGAACAGGCTGGTCTTGAACTCCTGACCTCAGGTGATCCACCCACCTCGGCCTCCCAAAATGGTTTACAGGCCACCGCACCCGGCCAGCTCCACTTCTTTCTGATGCTGGCGTGCCGCAAGCTTGCTCCAACCTTTGCAGTTCTACTGCCTGGAATGCTTTGGTCCTCAATTTTTGCTTGCTGTCTTCTTCCCTTAAATCGGGCATCAGCTGAAACATCACGTTCTCAGAGAGGCCTTCCCCCACCCCTCTTCACTGTCCTTCACCCTACCCTTCTGTCTCACATCAGCCGTCTTACTCCTGCAGCACCTCAGAGCAGATGCTATTGGCAGCCTTCCCAGCAGCCACCGGCCTTCTTCCTCGCAGGTAGAACTCTGATTTTGTTCGGGTGACTCTTCCTAGCCCCACTCATCTCGGGAGTAAATCCTAATTAGCCTCAGACAATTATGGTGCTCCCAACCGCTTTGCCAGTGCTTGGTTTGGGATTGGGCCTGGGAGGACATTAGGGCCAATATTTTGATTCTACTGGGGGCTTCTGAAAATAATTTTATTTTTCTGAAAAGGGGATGCATGGCATGAAATAGACCCTCTTGGCTTCCAGGGAGTGTCATCCTGTCTGAGTGTGGTGCCTTTAAGAGCCAGCTACAACCACGTGGGGCGCCAGCAGACAACAGAGCAGAAGAGTGAAAGGGCAGGGTCTGTGATGAAGCCATTGAGTCCCCGAATTAATCAAGCCAGAGCTGTCTGCTTCAGGGGTTCTTGGTGGTGGGTGTATGGGTTTTGCTACCATGACAGAGTACCACAGACTGGATGGCTTAAAAAACATATATTTATTTTCTGACAATTCTGGAGGCTAGAAGTCTGAGACCAAGGTGTTGGCTTCTTCTGAGGCCTCTCTCTTTGGCTTGTAGACGGCATCTTCTCTGTGTGTCTTCACGTGGTCTTCCCTCTTTACCTGTGCCCTAATCTACTCTTTTTTTTTTTTCTTTTAAAATTAAAAAAAGGCCGGGTGTGGTGGCTCGTGCCTGTAATCTCAGCACTTTGGGAGGCCGAGGTGGGCGGATCACCTGAGGTTGGGAGCTCAAGACCAGCCTGGCCAATATGGTGAAACCTTGTCCCTACAAAAATACAAAAATTAGCCGGGCATGGTGGTGGGTGCCTATAATCCCAGCTACTCAGGAGGCTGAGGTGGGAGAATCGCTTGAACCCCTGAGGCGGAGGTTGCAGTGAGCAGAGATTGTGCCATTGCACTCCAGCCTGGGTGACAGAGTGAAACTCCATCTCAAAAAAATAATAATAAATTTAATTTAAAAAATTAGAGATGGGGTCTTGCTATACTTCCCGGGCTGGTCTTGAACTCCTGGGCTTAAGCAGTCCTCCCACCTTGGCCTTCCAAAGTGCTAGGATTCTAGTCATGAGCCAACAAACCTGGCCTTTTTTTTTTTTTTTTTTTTTTTTTTTAAGAGACAGAGCCTCACTCTGATGTCCAGGCTGGAGTGCAGTGGTGCAATAGTAGGTCAC
The DNA here is from genome assembly GCF_028885625.2 of Pongo pygmaeus. Classification (NCBI taxonomy): domain Eukaryota; kingdom Metazoa; phylum Chordata; class Mammalia; order Primates; family Hominidae; genus Pongo; species Pongo pygmaeus. The sequence goes on from NC_072379.2 coordinate 128,875,215, forward strand.
TGCAGCCTCAAACTCCCAGGCTCAAGTGAGCCTCCCATCTCAGCCCCCCAAGTAGCTAGGACTACAGGCACCTACCACCACACCCAGCTGGTTTTTATATTTTTTTGTAGAGATAGGGTTTTGCCATGTTGCCCAGGCTGGTCTTGAACCCCTGAGCTCAAGCGATCTACCTGCCTCAGCCTCCCAAAGTGCTGGGACTACAGGCATGATCCACTGCGCCTGGCCAGTGACCCTTCTTATTTTATATATATGCATATATATGTAGATATATATATAGTTTTTGAGACGGAGTCTCACTATGTTGCCCAGGCTGGAGTGCAGTGGCGTGATCTCAGTTCACTACCTTCAGGCTCCCAGGTTCAAGCGATTCTCATGCTTCAGCCTCCCTAGTAGCTGGGACTACAGGCATGCGCCACCACACCCAGCTAATTTTTTTGTATTTTTAGTAGAGACGGGGTTTCACCATGTTGGCCAGGCTGGTCTCGAACTCTTGACCTCAAGTGATCTGCCGGCCTCCGCCTCCCAAAGTACTGGGATTACAGGCGTGAGCCACCGTGACCTGCCCACATTTTATATTTAAAAAGCAGAATCTGATGTGTGGGAAATGCCAGTCCCCAGGCAAACAGAAACTCCTTCATTTTGGAGATCTGGTATCTGCATAATTTCAACAGAAACTATTTTTTAGAGAGGCAGAAATGATGTTGGCCCCAATCTGAGCCTCGGGGGTTTCTAGTCTCAATCCAGGAAGTGAAGATCAAAGAGAACATGACTGATTAGGGCTTTGACTCTCAGAGTTTGGTGTGAATCAGAATCACCCCGAGCCTTGTTAAAGAATTCAGATGCCTGGCTCCACCCTACAGACTCTGATTTAACGAGTTTAAAGTGGGGCCCAGGCATCTGCATCTGTTTATAACAAACCACCCTGGTGACATTGATGCCCACTTGCATGTTGAGGACCTGCTGGAGGAGTCTGAGGAAGGCTGGAAAGGGAAGCATTCAGCTGTGATCAGTCCTAAGACTCTGGGCACGGTGACACACATCTATAGTCCCAGCTACTTGGGAGACAGGCTGGACGGTCACTTGAGCCCAGGAGTTTGAGACCAGTTCCCCTAAACGCCCCACCTCCGTATCTTAAAAAAAAAAAAAATCTGGCCAGGTGCGGTGGCTCATGCCTGTAATCCCAGCACTTTGGGAGGCCGAGGCAGGCGGATCACGAGGTCAGGAGTTCAAGACCAGCCTGGCCAGCATGGTGAAACCCCATCTCCACTAAAAATACAAAAAATTAACTGGGCATGGTGGCACGTGCCTGTAATCCCAGCTACTCAGGAGGCTGAAGCAGGAGAATTGCTCGAACCCAGGAGGCAGAGGTTGCAGTGAGCCAAGATCACGCCACTGCATTCCAGCCTGGGTGACAGAGCGAGACTCTGTCTCCAAAAAAAAAAAAAAAAAAATTCCTAGGGCTATGAGACTATGAGAGGCCTTGAACTGGGCCCTGGAGGGGCAGAAGGCTTGGGAGGACTGTGATCACATCTCTGTTTAGGCACAGCGGGCTGGGTTTGGACCAGATCATCCATGAAAAGCCAGCATTCATCTCTGGCCAAGACCTGCCCTTATGAGAGGCAGCTGAACATTGACCTGCCCCTTACCGTAACCTTTTGGTTTTCTGCTCTTTGGTCAGTTCTGGGGAAGAGACAAACATATTCCTGAGGTGCTGAAAATTCTGCTGGTGCCTTGGGAGCATGTTCAGGACTGAAGATCATCCAACCTACCACAGTGTCTAAAAATAGAACCAAGCCAGCAAGAAGCCAGCTAGATGGGGATCCTGAGGTCTCCCCAGTGATGGAGAGGCCTCTGAAGAGTTGGTGCTCCAGGGAACCACAGCCTTCTCTCCAGCACTGCTCCTTGCAGCTCCTGCAGCTTCCGGTAGCCAGCACCTGACCCCAAAACAAAGCCACTCTTCTCCAGAGCAGCCAGACAGGCAGGCAGGCAGGCTGGCGGGCTGGGAGATTCAGCCCCACTGCCACATTGGGCCAGCCAGGCCGCGGTGTGCCTTGCAAGCTTGCCCTGGCCACCAGGAGGGCTCTATTTTAAATCACGAGAATATGGTCCCCATGAAACAGCTGAAGTGAGAACTTAAGACAGAGGGCCCTGTGTTTCCTGTGCTCACTCTGCCTCTTGCTCAGCTGACTTCGCACACCTCGCTGCTGCCTGCCTGCCAGAAAGGGAACTGCCTCCGAGTCTTGTACTGTGGGGAACCAAAGCCCAAGGGGAGACATGATCACAGTGAAAGTCCCCAAGAGGAAGGCAAGGAGCTGGTGTCTAAGCAGACGTGAGTACCAGGACACAGAGCTCTTGGGGGTGTTGGAGGATGTGGGCTTTATTCTGGAATAATTTTTTTTTTGAGAGGGAGTCTCGCTCTGTCAACAAGGCTGGAGTGCAGTGGTGCAATCTTGGCTCATTGCAACCTCTGCCTTCCTGGTTCAAGCAATTCTCCTGCCTCAGCCTCCCGAGTAACTGAGATTACAGGTGCCTGCCACCACACCCGGCTATTTTTTGTATTTTAGTAGAGATGGAGTTTCACAATGTTGGCCAGGCTGGTCTCAAACGCCTGACCTCAAGTGATCCACCCGCCTCGGCCTCCCAAAGTGCTGGGATTACTGACATGAGCCACTGTGCCTGGCCTAATTTTTTTTCTTTTTTAGAGACAGGGTCTTACTATGTTGCTCAGGCTGATCTCAAACTCCTGGGCTCAAGCAATCCTCCTGCCATGGCCTCCCAAAGTGCTGGGATTACAGGTGTGAGCCACTGTGCCCAGCCCTGAAATAATTTTTTTTTTTTTTCTCTTTTTGAGACAGGGTCTCAGTCTGTTGCCCAGGCTGGAGTGCAATGGCACATCCCAGGTCATTGCAACCTCCACCTCCTGGGTTCAAGCAATTCTGCCTCAGCCTCCCGAGTAGCTGGGAATATAGGCGCATGCCACCACGCCTGGCTAATTTTTGTATTTTTAGTAGAAATGGGGTTTCACCATGTTGGCCAGACTGGTCTCGAACTCCTGACCTTGTGATCCGCCCATCTCGGCCTCCCAAAGTGCTAGGATTACAGGCGTGAGCCACTGCACCCGGCTGGAATACATTTTCATTGAGCATGTCATGTTGAGTTTTATGCCTGGTCCCATAACAAACGAAAGTGCAAACATGGCCCCTGCTTCTGAAGAACCAAAAATCTGTTTGGAAAAATACTCACTTGCCAACCGTGTGCCAGGCTCTGTTCTCCAAGCCCTACAATGTCCTGACTTATCTAATTGTCACCCCTCTCTTATGGAGTGGGTACAAGGTGGTCGCAATTATACTTCCCGTTCTAAAAAGGAGGATTTTGAGGCACAGAGAGGCTAAGTAACATGCCATCGGTCCCAGCTCATGAGGGACAGAGCTGGCACCTGCATCTAGATGCTGGCACCTGTAGCTGGGCCATCATCACCCTGGCGCTGCCCTGTCCTCAAATGTGGCTGGCACAGACTGGGGGTGGGAAGATGCTGCCTAAGGCCCTTTCCTTCTCCTAGGAGTTATGACTGCCCTGTAATGAGATTGTTTGTGTTTTTTTGTTTCGTTTTGGTTTTTTTGTTTGTTTTGAGACTGAGTCTCACTGTATTGTCCAGGCTGAAGTGCAGTGAAATGCTCTTGGCTCGCTGCAACCTCTGCCTCCCAGCCACCTGAGTAGCTGGGATTACAGGCATGTGCCACCACACACGGCTAATTTTTGTATTTTTAGTAGAGACGGGGTTTTGCCATGTTGGCCAGGCTGGTCTCGAACTTCTGACCTCAAGTGATCTGCCCTCCTGAGCTTCCCAAAGTGCTGGGATTACAGGGGTGAGCCACTGTGCTCAGCCTGAGATTGTTTTTTAATACACAAATAGAGCCATAGGCTCTCAAGTTTAAAAGGGGCTCGAATGGCCGGGCACAGTGGCTCACACCTGTAATCCCAGAATTTTGGGAGGCCGAGGTGGGGGCGGATCATGAGGTCAGGAGATCGAGACCATCCTGACTAACACAGTGAAACCCCTTCTCTACTAAAAATACAAAAATTAGCCAGGCATGGTGGCAGGCTCCTGGAGTCCCAGCCACTAGGGAGGCTGAGGCAGGAGAATCGCTTGAACCCAGGAGGTGGAGGTTGCAGTGAGCCAAGATCAGGCCACTGCAGTCCAGCCTGGGCGATAGAGCAAGACTCCGTCTCAAAAAAAGAAAAATTTTAAAAATAAATAAATAAATAAAAGGGGCTCGAAGGTTGTGGAGTGAAACAACCCTGCCACACTGTGGAGCTTCACAGGCAGATAATTGCTGCCCTTTTCACCCTCAGAAGCTCAACAGTGATGCTGTTATGCCTCCATTATTCTTGGCTCTCCAGTTTTGGAATTGCTTCCAGAGACACTTCTTGAGCAAGACAAGAATCAGTCTCCAGAGAGTCTTATTTATATATTTATTTACCTGCAGTATTATTACCTAGCTTTATCATGAGAATTATTTGCCAGACTTAACTCTGAATGCCTTTTAGCTATTTCTGAAAGTCAGAGCTGCTGTAAACCACTTAAGGCCTTGCCACTACTGAGGTTATTTAAAAGAATGTGCCAGGGGCTCTCAAAGCTATTTCATGAGAAAAGCTACAAAACAAAATAAACAAAACCCTTGTTAGAAGTGTGTGTACGGGGTATCATGCTCTCAAAGTCTCAACTTTGGGAGGAGAGTACACCTTTGGATAGTTCGATCCTGCATGTTTGTTAGAAAAATGAATTTCTCGGCCGGGCGTGGTGGCTCACACCTGTAATCCCAGCACTTTGGGAGGCTGAGGCGGGCGGATCACGAGGTCAAGAGACTGAGACCATCCTGGCCAACATGGTAAAACCCTGTCTCTACTAAAAATACAAAAAATTAGCCGGGCATGGTGGCAGGCGCCTGTAATCCCAGGTACTTGGGAGGCTGAGGCAGGAGAATTGTTTGAACCCGCGAGGCAGAGGTTGCAGTGAGCCGAGATCGTGCCATTGCACTCCAGCCTGGGCAATAAGAGCAAAACTCTGTCTCAAAAAAAAAAAGAAAAATGAATTTCTTGGCTGGGCACAGTGGCTCACGCCTGTAATCCCAGCACTTTGGGAGGCCGAGGCAGGTGGATCACCTGAGGTCAGGAGTTCGAGACCAGCCTGGCCAACATGGTGAAACCCTGTCTCTACTAAAAATATAAAAACTAGCTGGGCATGGTGGTGGGCGCCTGTAATCCCAGCTACTCGGGAGGCTGAGGCAGGAGAATTGCTTGAACCCAGGAGACGGAGGTTGCAGTGAGCCGACACAGGCCACCGCACTCCAGCCTGGGCACAGAGCGAGACTCCATCTGAAAAAAAAAAAAAAAAAAAAAAAAAAAAAGCCGGGCGCGGTGGCTCACGCCTGTAATCCCAGCACTTTGGGAGGCCGAGGCGGGCAGATCACCTGAGGTCAGGAGTTCAAGACCAGCCTGGCCAACATGGTGAAACCCCGTCTCTACAAAAATATAAAAATTAGCTGGGCATGGTGGTGCATGCCTGTAATCCCAGCTACTCAGGAGGCTGAGGCAGGAGAATCGCTTGAACCCGGAAGGTAGAGGTTGTAGTGAGCCGAGATTGCGCCACTGCTCTCCAGCCTGGGTGACAGAGCAAGACTCTGTCTCAAAAAAACAAACAAACAAAAAACAAAAACAGAGATGTTGCAAGATATGTGAGCAAGAAATGTATGTGTATGTTCTAGTTTGAGTTGGTGTTTGGAAGAAAAATAAAAAAGAAATAGGCCGAGTGTGGTGGCTCACACCTGTAATCCCAGCTCTTTGGGAGGCTGAGGCTGGGGTCCAGGAGTTCGAGACCAACCTGGGCAACATAGTGAGACCCCATGTCTACAAAAAATAAAAAATTGGCTGGGCATGGTGGTGTGTGCCTGTAGTCCTAGCTACTCAGGAGGCTTAGGTGGTAGGATCCCATGAGCCCAGGAGGTTGAGGCTGCAGTGACCCATGATTGTGCCACTGCACTCAGCCTGGGCAACAGAGTGAGACCCTGCCTCAAAAAAGAAAGAAAAAAAAAAAGGCCAGGTACAGTGGTTCATCCCTGTAATTCCAGCACACGGGGATACTTGGGAGGCCTTGTGCAAGGCTGGGAGTTTGAGACCAGCCTGGGCAACATAGCAAGACCCCATCTGTACAAAAAAAATAAAAACATATATACATGAAATAAATGTATATGTTATAGGCAGTGAATTCTACAGGAGTTCTGAGCAATGAATCGTGAACTGGTGTGAAGTTGGGGTTAGCACTGAGTCTTGAAGGGTAAATACAATTGAGATAGGGAGAGAGACACGAGGAAGAGCATTCAAAGCCTGGGAGAAACACACGGGAATGGTGAGCACACTAAGCGGTTTGTTCAGGAAGTATATACGTACACCAGCTGGCTAGAGGAAGACTCTTCTCACAGAATTAAAGTTGGCAAAGGTTGTTTTTATTTTTATTTATTTTTATTTTTATTTTTTTGAGACAGAGTCTCGCTTTGTCACCAGGCTGGAGTGCAGTGGTGAGATGTCCGCTCACTGCAACCTCCGCCTCCCGGGTTCAAGTGATTCTCCTGCCTCAACCTCCTGAGTAGCTGGGACTAAAGGCACATGCCACCACGACCAGCTAATTTTTGTATTTTTAGTAGAGACAAGGTTTCACCATGTTGGCCAGGATGGTGTCGATCTCCTGACTAGTGATCTGCCCACCTCGGCCTCCCAAAGTGCTGGGATTACAGGCGTGAGCCACCACACCCTGCCGGTTGTTTTTATTTTTATTTTTATTTTTATTTTTTGAGACAGAGTCTCGCTTTATTGCCCAGGCTGGAGTGCAGTGGCTCAATCTCAGCTCACTGCAACCTCTGCCTCCTGGGTTCAAGTGATTTCTCGTGTCTCAGCCTCCTGAGTACCTGGGATTACAGGTATGTGCCACCAGACCTGGCTAATTTTTGTATTTTTTTTAAGTAGAGACAGGGTTTTGCTGTGTTGCCTAGCCTGGTCCTGAACTACTGACCTTAGGTGATCTGCCCGCCTTGGCCTCCCAAAGTGTGGGAATTTCAGGCATGAGACACCAGGCCTGGCAGGTTGTTGAAATCAGGCTGGAAAAGCCCCAATTCCCTAGGAATGAGGAGTCATTGAAGGATTTTGCAAATGGCATTGGCTTGGTAAAAGTGACGTTTTGAAGCAATTAATCTGGCAGGACTGTATGCAAGATGGGTTAGACAGGGTAAAGTCTGGAGGCAGATCTATCTCAGAGAGCAGTCTAGACATGATGCCATGAGAACCTGGTCTCTGGGAGAGCAAGACAAGTGAGGAGACACTTGAGGATGGAAGAGATGCAGGAGGGATGAGGCAACCGGTTTGGAGACTGATGGCTGGAGGCGAGGGAGAGGGAGACATCAAATATCAAAGATGACGCTGAGATTTCCGGCCTGAGTGATTGGGATAATTATAACAACACCTGGCTGGGCGCGGTGGTTCACACCTGTAATTCCAGCACTTTGGGAGGCTGAGGGGAGGATCACTTGAGCCCAGGTGTTTGAGACAACCCTGGGCGATATAGTGAGACCCTGTCTCTACAAAAAATACAAAAGTTAGCTGGACGTGGTGGTTGTGCGCCTGTGGTCCCAGCTACTCAGGAGGCTGAGGTGGGAGGATCCCGTGAACCTGTAGGCTGCAGTGAACTGTGATGGCTCCACTGCACTCCAGCCTGGACAACAGAGTGAGACTCTGTCTCAGAAAAAAAAAAAAAAAAAAAACAACAGTGGATGGGGGCAGTGGTTCATGCCTGTAATTCCAGCATTTTAGGAGGCTGAGGTGGGCAGATCACTTGAGGTCAGGAGTTCGAAACCAGCCTGGCCAACATGCTGAGAGTCCGTCTCTACTAAAAATACAAAAATTAGCCAGGTGTGGTTGTGGGCACCTGTAATCCCAGCTACTCGGGAGGCTGAGGCAGGTGAATTGCTTGAAACCAGGAGGTGGAGATTGCAGTGAGCTGAGATCGCCACCACTGCACTCCATCCAGCCTGGGCAACAACTCTGTCTAAAAACAAAAACAACAACACTGACAGAAACAGGAGGTAGCTTCTGGTCATATTGAGCTTGAGGTGACAACAGGACAGCCAGATGGAAACATCTAGGAGGTGGTTAGAAACGTAGGTGTGGAGCTGAGAGACAAAGAAAAATGAGAAAGAAGAATGGGAATAAATCTTCTTATAAAGAAAACAAGAGCTCGTCAGAGGGTGGCACCCTGAGTCCCCACTTGCACCTCCAAAGCTCTCTGGCCTTACCTGCCAGAAGGTTCCAGGTCTGCAGCTAGACAGAAATTGACACTCTTATTCTGCCACCCTGATGGAAGGCTGACTCCTCTCTAGTCCAATTTAGAATACATTTCCTTTTAGTTTGAAAGGACTAGGCTGCATTTTTCTTTTCTTTTTCTTTTTCTTTTTTTTTTTTTTTTTTGAGCAGGGTCTCAGTCTGTCACCTAGGCTGAAGTGTAGTGGTACAATCATGGCTCACTGTAGCCTTGCTCTCATGGGCTCAAGCAATCCTCTATCCGCAGCCTCCAAGTAGCTAGTTATACAGGTGTTCACCTGTATAAAAAAATTTTTTTTTTTTTTTTTTGAGACAGAGTCTTGCTCTGTCACCCAGGCTGCAGTACAGTGGTGCATTCTCAGCTCACTGCAACCTCCGCCTCCTGGGTTCAAGCAATTCTCCTGTCTCAGCCTCCCAAGTAGCTGGGATTACAGGCATGCACCACCACAGCCAGCTAATTTTTTGTATTTTAGTAGAGACGGGGTTTCTCCATGTTGGTCAGGCTGGTCTCAAACTCCTGACCTTGTGATCCACCTGCCTCGGCCTCCCAAAGTGCTGGGATTACAGGCGTGAGCCACCGCACCTGGTCCTGGCTAATTTTTGTATTTTTAGTAGAGACAGGGTTTCACCTTGTTGGCCAGGCTGGTCTTGAACTCCTGACCTCAGGTGATCCAAAGTACTGGGATTACAGGTGTGAGTCACCACATCTGGCCTTATCCTAAACATTTAATCAGATAAGTTGGTTAAAATGCCTTGGGCTACAAGTAAGAAAAAAAGCCCATCATACTAAAAAATGACTGAAGGAAGAATGGTCAGTGAAAGCTAAATCAGGGAGGGAGTTTTGATGAGGAATGGGATATTTCTGTAGTCTCAAAACTATTGGCCAGGTGCGGTCTGTTGCCCAGGCTGGAATGCAGTGGTACAATCTTGGCTCACTGCAACTTCTGCCTCCCAGGTTCAAGTGATTCTCCTGCCTCAGCCTCCCAAGTAGCTGGGATTATAGGCACCCACCACCACGCCCAGCTAATTTTTTTTTTTTTTTTTTGAGATGGAGTCTTGCTCTGTGGCCCAGGCTGGAGTGCAGTGGCACAATCTCGGCTCACTGCAAGCTCCGCCTCCCGGGTTCACGCCATTCTGTCACCTCAGCCTCCCGAGTAGTTGGGACTATAGGTGCCTGCCACCACCCCTGGCTAATTTTTTGTATTTTTAATAGAGACGGGGTTTCACTGTGTTAGCCAGGATGGTTTCGATCTCCTGACCTTTTGATCTGCCCGCCTCAGCCTCCCAAAGTACTGGGATTACAGGTGTGAGCCACCACACCTGGCCAATTTTTGTATTTTTAGTAGAGATGGGGTTTCACCATGTTGGCCAGGCTGGTCTCCAACTCTGGACCTGCCTTGGCCTCCCAAAGTGCTAGGATTACAGGCATGAGCCACTGTGCCCAGCCATGAATTTCTAATGAATATCTCAGAGTTAACTATGATCCAATTGACACTCTTTTTTTTTTTGAGACAGAGTCTCGCTCTGTTTCCCACACTGGAGCACAATGGTGTGATCTCTGCTCACTGCACAGCGTCTGCCTCCTGGGCTCAAGCAATTCTCCTGCCTCAGCCTCCTGAGTAGTTGGGATTACAGGTATGTGCCACCATGCCTGGCTAATTTTTGTGTTTTTAGTAGAGATGGGGTTTCACCATGTTGGCCAGGCTGGTCTCGAACTCCTAACCTCAAGTGATCCACCCAGCTTGGCCTCCCAAAATGCTGGAATTACAGGCCTGAGCCACCACACCTGGCCCCATTTGAAACTCTTTTTTTTTCTTCTTTTTTTTTTTTTTTTTTGAGACAGAGTTTCGCTCTTATTGCCCAGGCTGGAGTGCAGTGGTGCGATCTTGGCTCACAGCAGCCTCCGCCTCCCGGGTTCAAGCGATTCTCCTTCCTCAGCCTCCCTGGTAGCTGGGATTGCAGGCATGTGCCACCATGCCCTGCTAATTTTGTATTTTTAGTAGAGATGGGGTTTCTCCATGTTGGTCAGGCTGATCTTGAACTCCCGACCTCAGGTGATCTACCCACCTCGGCCTCCCAAAGTGCTGGGATTACAGGCCTGAGCCACCACGCCTGGCCCCACTTGAAACTTGACTCTTCTTCAGGTATGCTCTTTCTCATATCTTCCTCCTCTCTGTGAACTGGCACCCAGTCACCCTTTGGTGAACAAAGGTGAATGAAGTCACCCTTTGGTGAATGAAGAGGACCATGCAGGTCCTTCGATATCCACTCTGCAAAATTCCAGCCCTGAAGCCAGGTGAGGGCTGCACATTTATCTCTGTCCACAGGATAAATACAGTAGATATAAGTATCATATCAATAGATATGCTGCTGTATGTCCCTTACCTGCCAATGCTGGGGAGTGTGTAAACAAGCCAACCCCTGGCTAGGCGTGGTGGCTCATGCCTGTAATCCTAGCACTTTGGGAGGCTGAGGCAGATGGATCACTTGAGCTCAGGAGTCTGAGACCAGCCTGGGCAACAAGGTGAAATGCCGTCTCTACTAAAATACAAAAAATTAGCCAGGTGTGGCGGCGTGTGCCTGTAATCCCAGCTACTCGGGAGGCTGAGACAAGAGAATCGCCTGAACCCAGGAGGCAGAGGTTGCAGTGAGCCGAGATCATGCCATTGCACTCCAACCTGCGTGACAGAGCGAGACTCTGTCTCAAAAAAAACAAAAACAAAAACAAGCCTATCCCAGTCATTTTGGGAAGGAAGAAAGGGGCACGGGTGTTGGACAGATGATAAACTGTACTAGAAATCTAAGGGAAATGCCTGATCACCAGTAACTCCCTCTCTGAAGTACTTACCCACAACTCATATCCATCTCCAACAAAAACAAAACAATTAAGAATAATAGGCTGGGCACGGTGGCTCATGCCTGTAATCCCAGCACTTTGGGAGGCCGAGGTGGGCGGATCACCTTAGGTCAAGAGTTCGAGACCAGCCTGGCCAGCATGGTAAAACCCCATCTCTACTAAAAATACAAAAATTAGCCAGGCGTGGTGGCGCATGCCTGTAATCTCAGCTACTTAGGAGGCTGAGACAGGAGAATCGCTTGAACCCATGAGGCAGATGTTGCAGTGAGCTGAGATAGCACCATTGCACTCCAGCCTGGGTGACAGAGTGAGACTCCGTCTCAAAAAAAAAGAATAATAGGCCTCCCCGGTGGAGGTTGCAGTGAGCCGAGATCACACCACTGTACTTCAGCCTGGGCGACAAGAGCAAGACTCTGTCTCAAAATAATAATAATAATAATAATAATAATAGGCTTCCCCAGAAAGTTAGTTTGTAGACCACCAACTATATGTATCAAATGCAAACGTGGTAGAAAGAGAGCTGACCTATAGCCAGGAGAGCTGGATTTTGAGTCCTAGTTCTGCCACTCAGGCTGGCTGTGTGACTCTGGGCAAGTCTTTCGTCATCTGTAAAACAAAAGCATTCATCCAGCATCTTACCTCACTTAAGTCTCAAAATACTCTGATGAAGGGAACAGCATAATTAACGTCTGAGATTCATAGACATGGAAACAGATGCCAGGAGGCAAAATGACTTGCTTAACGCCACAAAGCTAATAATAGAGGCAGAACTGGAACTAAGCTTCAGATTCTGTGACTTCAAATCTCGTGCTGCCTCCCCACCTCACCCCCAATAATTCACCACGTATGTGCAGTTGGGCAGGTTGCTCACCATACAAACAGTCCTTGCTCTGCTAGATAGATTTCATATGGACCAGAAGTAGCTTTGACTGTGTGCTGTATCTCAATTTCATTAACAATTTTTTTTCTGTCATCCAGGTTGGGGTACAGTGGCACAATCATAGCTCACTGCAGTCTCAATCTCAGGGGTCAAGTGATCCACCTGCCTCAGCCTCCCAAGTAGCTGGGACTACAGACACCTGTCACCACACCTGGCTAATATTTTTATGTATTTATTTTTATTTATTTATTTATTTTTTGAGATGGAGTCTTGCTCTGTCTCCCCGGGTAGAGTGCAATGGCACAGTCTCCGCTCACTGCAACCTCCACCTCCCAGGTTCAAATGATTCTCCTGCCTCAGCCTCCTGAGTAGCTGGGGTTACAGGTGCGTGCCACTATGCCTGGCTAATTTTTGTATTTTTAGTAGAGGCGGGGTTTCACCGTGTTGGCCAGGCTCGTCTCGAACTCCTGATCTCAGGTGATCTGCCCACCTCCGCCTCCCAAAGTGCTGGGATTACAGGTGTCAGCCACCGCACCCGGCCAATTTTTTAATTTTTAATTTTTAGTAGAAATGAGATCTCACTATGTTGCCCAGACTAATCTTGAACTCCTGAGCTCAAGTGATTCTCCTGCTTTGGTCTCCCAAAGTGCTGGGATTACAAATATGAGCCACCATGCCCAGCCTAAAACAAATTTTTTTTTTTTTTTTTTTTTTTTTTTTTTGGAGACAGAGTCTTGCTCTGTAGCCCAGGCTGGAGTGCAGTGGCAAGATCTCGGCTCACTGCAAACTCCACCTCCCGGGTTCACACCACTCTCCTGCCTCCGCCTTCCAAATAGCTGGGACTACAGGCGCCCGCCACCACAACCAGCTAATTTTTTGTATTTTTAGTAGAGACGGGGTTTCACCCTCTTAGCCAGGATAGTCTCGATCTCCTGACCTTGTGATCTACCCACCTCGGCCTCCCAAAGCGCTGGGATTACAGGCGTGAGCCACCATGCCCGGCCAACAAATTTTTTAATGTATAAATAAAGCCTTATTTATTTTTATTTTTGAGACAGAGTCTCACTCTCTTGCCCAGGCTGCAGTGCAGTGGCACAATCTTGGCTCACTGCAACCTCTACCTCCCAGGTTCAAGCCGTTCTCCTGCCTCAGCCTCCCATGTAGCTGAGATTATAGGTGCCTGCTACCATGCCTGGCTAATTTTTGTATTTTTAGTAGAGACAGGGTTTTTTTTTTTTTTTTTTTTTTTTTTGAGACAGGGTTTTGCCATGTTGGCCAGGCTGGTCTCAAACTCCTGACCTCAGGTGATCTGCCTGCCTTGGCCTCCCAAAGTGCTGGGATTACAGGCGTCAGCCTCCGTGCCTGGCCAAAGCCTTATGTTTTACAAGATACTTTTCAAACTATCTTTTTCTGCCAGGTGTGGTGGTACGTGCTTGCGGTCCTATAGTCCCAGCTACTCAGGAGGCTGAAGCAGGAGGATCACTTGAGCCCAGGAGTTCGAGGCTGCAGTGAGCTATGATTGCACCAGTGCACTCCAGCCTGAGCACCAGAGTAAGACCCTGTCTCCAGAAAAACAAAACCCTCCAAAACAAACAAAAAAACCCCCCGCCACCTTTTTATTTAATTACTGGTTGTAGAGTTGTAATAGTGTTAATGCAATCAATAAAAAGTAAACTACAGCAGAAAGAGTACAGAGCCCTGAGTTGGATAGACCTGGGTTAGAGACTTTACTTGGTTTACTGACTCGGCAGTTCAAAATTTTCTCATCTGCAAAAGAAAGTTGAGAATAATGTCTGTTGACCTAATTCTGTAGAGGTATCATAGGATCAAATGAGACAATGCTTGTGTATAGGTTTTGTGAATTATAAAGCTCCAAACAAGGTTAGTTATCCTTATTTTAATTAAAAAAAAAAACAAAAAACCCAAGGGGGCTGGGTGCAGTGGCTCATGCCTGTAATCCCAGCACTCTGGGAGGCTGAGGCAGGCAGATCACCTGAGGTCAGGAGTTCGAGACCAGCCTGGCCAACATGGTGAAATCCCATCTCTACTAAAAATACAAAACTAGGGCTGGGTGTGGTGGCTCACGCCTGTAATCCCACCACTTCGGGAGGCTGAGGCGGGTGAATCATCTGAGGTTGGGAGTTCGAGACCAGTCTGACCAACATGGAGAAACCCTGTCTCTACTAAAAATACAAAATATTAGCCGGGCATGGTGGTGCATGCCTGTAATCCCAGCTATTAGGGAGACTGAGGCAGGAGAATCACTTGAACCTGGGAGGCAGAGATTGCAGTGAGCTGAGATCATGCCATTGCACTCCAGCCTGGGCAACAAGAGTGAAACTCAATCTCAAAAAAAAAAAACAACAACAAAAAACAAAATTATCAAGGCATGGTGGTGCGTGCCTGTAATCCCAGCTACTCGGGAGGCTGAGGCAGGAGAATCACTTGAACTCAGAAGGTGGAGATTGTGCAGTGAGCCAAGATCACGCCACTGCACCGCAGCCTGGGCGACAAGTTTGTAGTCTTTGGACAAGGTTTTTATCTTTTTTGAAACTCTGTCTCAAACAAGACATAAAAAAACCCCAAGGGTTTCCATGTAAGTTCTCTCTTTTTGCTCTCCCATGTTGAGAACATCAAATGAGATGGAGAGGAGCTATAGAAGTGTATGTTATGTGAAAATGTGCTTTTTTTTTTTTTTTTTTTTGAGACATGGTCTCTGTCACCGAGGCTGGAGTGCAGTGGCTAATTTTTAAATTTTTTATGGAGATGGGGTCTCACTATGTTGCTCAGGTTGGTCTTGAACTACACTCAAGTGATCCTCCTGCCTTGGCCTCCCAAAGTATTAGGATTACCGGTGTGAGCCACTGCACCTGGCCCAAAATTTTCCTAATGCTATCAACGTCAGGCCACATGCTTGCTGGGGCACACAGTCCTGCTCTTTGTTTCTTAGCCTAAGCATAGCTCTAAATTTCCTCTTTCCAATCTCCAGCTGCTTTCCTCTTCCACTGCCTATGCTGGTCTGCCTTCTTCTTATCAAGAGGAGGCCAGTCATGTCTTCCGGACCTCTTTCAAAGTAGGTTCTTCAAGGGACCAGAATGGAAGCCCTCGTCCCCAGGCCAAGGTTGCAAGGCAAAATTAGCTCCGCCTCCAAACTCCTACATTGATGATAAACATGTATTTGTTCATTTAGGTAACAAATATTTCCTGAGCATGTTCCCTGTGCCAGGCACCTGCTGAGTGCCAGGGCTGCCATCACGGGAAAGTCATGTGGTGGAGGGGAAAGGAGTGGTTGAGAAGTTCCAATGGGTGTCTTTTTTTTTTTTTCTTATATGGAGTCTTGCTCCGTTGCCAGGCTGGAGTGCAGTGGTGTGATCTCGGCTCACTGCAACCTCCACCTCCTGAGTTCAAGTGATTCTCCTGCCTCAGCCTCCCGAGTAGCTGGGACTACAGGCGCATGCCACCACACCCAGCTAAATTTTTTTTGTATTTTTAGTAGAGATGGGGTTTCACCAAGGATGGCTGACCAGGAAGGTGTCCCCTCCCCTGTAGATCCTTGGCCTCCATTCAGTCCCCGGGGTTTGGGGGTAAGGGTCGGAAGCTAACCTGACTGTTCACAACTGGTTTGGAGACTTGGACGGTGCACTGCAGCTTTGGGGCGCACTGATGAGGTCGGGCACTAAATTGGGGAGGGGGTTATCATCCCCACATAGACAAGGAACTCAGCTTCTTGGGGCACCCAGACACATAGCAGCTTTGGCTCTCTCAAGTGACTTTGAGGTAGGTGAGGTCAGCTAGTAGGAGCCAAAGCCAGAGACAGAGAACCTGATGTAAGGTGACCATGGTGACTGTCCATGACAGACTGGCTTTTGGACACAGGTGAAGATCTGGGGACCCTGGGTGGCACTAAATTCCCTCTCCGGCAGTCAAGGGGGCAAGCATCAGGCTTCTTTCTCAAAGCCTTGTCTCCGTTGCCTAGGATGCAGTGACCTGTCCTGCACAGTCTGCAGGCTCTGCTGCTCACTTCCGGCTCAGAGATGGGGCACAGCCGGAGCCTAAACCTCCTGCTCCTCGGGTGGCAGGCCAGGCGGGCCCACAGGACTGCAGAAGGCAAGATGGCAGCAGCTGAGAGAAAGGACTTCCTCTGCCTGTCACCACCCGATGGCCCTCTTGCTTCCAACCCACAGCCTAGGTGCCTGGCAGCCCGATTCTTGGGGCATTCTTCTGTGATCCTTGGCTTTCCATGCTGCCTCTGTCTTCTGCTCTTACCCTGTTCTCGACTCAGGTGCCAGCCACCTTTCCCACCTGGAGGAGCACCCCCCATGCCCAAACCAAGTTACACCTCATGTGGGGGGTGTGAGAGAGAGTTTCAAACTTCTTCCAAAGGTTCTTTGACATGTTCTGAACGTCTTAATGTTGTTCTGAACAACGTTAGATACTTGTTACTACCCCACTGGACAGATAAAGAGACTGAAGGCCGGGTGTGGTGGCTCATGACTGTAATCCCAGCACTTTGGGAGGGTGAGGTGGGCAGATCGTTGAGCACAGGGGTTTGAGACCAGCCTGGGCAACATGATGAGATCTTGTCTCTACAAAAAAAACAAACAAAAAAAAAAACAAAGATAAAGGGACTGAAATGGAAACTGACTTGCCCAAGCTCAGTTACCAGGGTGGGGCACCCAGATAGCCAGGCTCCCTATTCCAGCTCGGGCCTCCCCAACGCCAGGTCACCACCTCGTGCTGAGTACTGAGCACACATAGCTTGCATATCCCAAGTCCCCTAGGACAGTCTTTTTTTTTTTTTTTTTTTTTGGAGACAGAATCTCACTCTGTTGCTTAGGCTGGAGTGCAGTGGTACGATTTCGCCTCACTGCAACCTCTGCCTCCCAGGTTCAGGCGATTCTCCTGCCTCAGTCTCCCAAGCAGCTGGGATTACAGGTGCATGCCACCATGCCTGGCTAATTTTTGTATTTTTAGTAGAGACAGGGTTTCACTCTATTGGCCAGGCTGGTCTTGAACCCCTGACCTCAAGTGATCTACCTGCCTTGGCCTCCCAGGATTACAGGTGTGAGCCACCACGCCCAGTCAGTACTGTTTTATGACAGCTCTTTAGTGGCTCTGGAGGAACAGAGCCACCTTCTCAGGCCTGTGGGATCACTACCTTAAAACGCTGCTTCCTGTGGCTCCTGTCCCCACCCATGGTCGTCCCCTTCTGGCCTTCTTGGGTGCCCTTGCCAACTGTGCCACAAATGGTCCCTCCAGTAGAAAGCCCCTCAAGGGTCAGAAGCGGCAGGGGACTTTCATTCTCATTTTTTATATCTTTTGAAAAAGTATTTTCTTTTTTTTTTTTTTTTTTTGAGACAGAGTCTCGCCTTGTCGCCCAGGCTGGAGTGCAGTGGCACAATCTCGGCTCACTACAACCTTGGCCTCCCAGGTTCAAGCGATTCTCCTGCCTCAGCCTCCCAAGTAGCTGGGATTACAGGCACACGCCACCATGCCCAGCTAATTTTTGTATTTTTAGTAGAAACCGGGTTTCACTATGTTGGCCAGGCTGGTCTCAAACTCTTGACCTCATGTGGCCCACCCACCCCGGCCTCCCACAGTGCTAGGATTACAGGCGTGAGCCACTGCACCCGGCCTGAAAAAGTATTTTCTAATTTTATTAGTATTTTAAAACTTGGTACCATGAAACATAGCACCTATTTTGTTCCTTATTTCACTTTGGAAAACCCCCAGGTTGAGTTAGTGGGAGTTGAGCCCAGTCACTGTTGACCGGCTGCATGGGCCTGGGCAGTGCTGAGGCTTGGCAAGAGAGCCCAGGGCCCCCTGAGGACCAGTGGGGCACAGAGAGTGGCTACGGGTGTGGCATGGGATGGAGGAGAGGGGGAAGCTGCTGCCCGGTCCATCTCTGATTCGTGGAGCTGATTTTCCAAACACTCTGAGGCCTCAGTTCATGTTCTGTTCCCCACAGAGGGGGCTCTGCGTCTCCGAACTGTTGTCAGGCCCCACCAGGCTCTTCACTGTTTGGAGCCAGATCTATGGAGCCAAACTGCCTTGACCTGCTTTCTGAGGAGGGGACAGGCAGAAAGTGCCGGCCCTAGCCAGATTCAGCCCGCAGAAGGTGTTCCAGACTCCAAGCAGCCTGCTGGCCTAGCTCCAGGCCCAGGTGGCTGCAGACTCCACAATGGGTGACTCAGGTAAGCTGTGCTGGACAAACAAGCCAGTATTCTCAGCCCAGCAGGGTGATGCCTGTCATAAGCTTTCCTGTCGTCATTGTACCACCACTTCCTGAGGGTGGCCTTGCCAGGCCCGGAGCCAGGGTCCATGGAGACTGGCAGGAAT
Organism: Pongo pygmaeus; assembly: GCF_028885625.2. Classification (NCBI taxonomy): domain Eukaryota; kingdom Metazoa; phylum Chordata; class Mammalia; order Primates; family Hominidae; genus Pongo; species Pongo pygmaeus. The sequence continues at coordinate 128,893,658 of NC_072379.2, forward strand.
GTGGTTATCTTGGTTTACGTCTTGTTGCCAAGGTGCTTCCCGATGCTTCTAAAGCTGGGCTTGGCGCTGATTCACCAGCACCTGTGCTGTCTGATGGTGGCATGGAGGCCGCTGGGCTGAAAGAGCCCTACTGAGACCACAGACAATCTGGTGAGGAGATACCGGTATGTGTCTTTCTTGTGATCCCAACACCTATAGTTTTGGTGCTCCCTTCCTTCAGGAGTCCCAAAAGACCAGGCAAACTGGAGACACTTGGCCAGAGAGGCGACTGGGCTTAAACAGCCAGCTCAAACAGCTACTATTTCCCGAGCACTTCTCATGTGCCAGGCACTGCTCTAAGCACTTCACATGTGTCAATGAATTCTCAAAACATTCCTGTGACACAGCTACTAGTATTATCCCTGTTTCACAGATGAGGGAGCTAAGACTGAGTCACAGGCTCAGAAACACACAGCTGGTGACCAGTGAATCCAGGATCTGAACGCAGGCTATGGAACCTAGAGCCTGCTAGATCCACCTGCCAAGCTACCTGACCTAGAGCTGGTGTTTTTTTTTCCCCCCTTTATTTTTCTTTTTTATAAACAAGGTGTCTTGCTCTGTCACCCAGACTGGAGTGCAGTGGTGCAATTATAGCTCACTGCAGTCTCGAACTCCTGGGCTCAAGCGATCCTCCCACTTCAGCCTCCCTAGTATAATGGGACTATAGGCACATGCCACCACTTCTGGTTAGTGAGCTGGTGCTCCTAACTCTCACAGGGTACTGCCTCTCTTCTGCTCTGTCATCATGACTGTAGTGCAAGAAGGGGACTCAGCAAGAAGCCTTAGGATTCTAGGCGTGGCTCAGCCACAACCTGCTGTGTGATCTTGGCCTTCACTCCCCACTCTGGCCTTCAGACTCCTCAGGGATTAGACCAAGTAGTCTGCAACTCTGCTTCCAGTTCTGCGGCTCTGACTCACGTGGAAACAGCAGTGGGGAAAGGCCCTATCCCCTCCGCCCTTAGCCCCACTGGAAGTGTCTACTGCTGATTACCAAGGACAGCCTCACGGGCTTTTGAGAAGGGCAGGGATCAACTCCTTACCTGGTGACAGTGATAGAGCAAAGCTGCTTCCCCACTCCACACCTCAGTTTCCCCACTCCTTCCAGTGGAGATAATGACCTCTGTGTGCTCGGTGCTACTGTGAGTCAGGGTTAATTAGCATTAGTCATAGACTTGGGAATCCTCACAAGAAAAGGGTCATCTGGTGGGTCTGGGCTGCGCCCTGGCTGTGATGAGACACCGCTCATGCCCCTGTGAATGTGTCATCATGCTTCATTAGTGGCTTGCCTAACTTTGCAGTTTGGCCCTGGGGTGGCCCAGCCCTGAGTGCGGGTGCTGAGATCACCCAAAGGACGACACCTGGCGAGGGCTGCATGTGTCCCAGGGTGGCTGCCGATGGCTCACAGTCCCCTGGATTTCCCTTTCGGTTGACTTCCCATTCGATTGGGTTCTTATCCTTGCTCCTCGAGCCGCTATTCCTGGATGCAAGGCCCCAACTCTGACCTTAAATTTAGAGGTATTTTTTTCCTTCTCTGTCTCCTCAATAAATACCCATTCTCATTTCTCTCTCTCTGCTGTCTCAATGCTTTCAGTTTCTTTCATCACCACACTTGGTAGAGCTTAAATGGGGTTAGGGGAGAGACCCTGTAACAAAATAAGGACAAAGTAAGAATGATGATGTCTTGTGTTGGCAATTCCAGATAGGTAAGCCAGATGTGGAACACGGGGGACATCTAGTGGCCCTAGTGGGTACTGCTAGCATTCCTGCCTGGCACTGAGGTCACATTCTTGAACTTTTTTTTTTTTTTTTTTTTTCTGAGACAGGGTCTTGCTCTGTCTCCCAGGCTGGAGGGCAGTGGTGTGATCACAGCTCACGGCAGCCTTGACTTCCCAGGCTTAAGGGATCCTCGCACCTCAGTCTCCTGAGTAGCTGGGACTACAGGTGCATGGTACCACACCTGGCTAATTTTTTTTTTTTTGGTAGAGACGGGGTTTCCCTATGTTGTCTACTCTGGTCTTGAACTCCTGGGCTCAAACAATCTGCCTGCCTTGTCTTCCCAAAGTGCTGGGATTACAGGCATAAGCCACCATGCTTGGCCTCATACCTGAACTTGATTCTCAAGTCGGCTACAATGACTTGCCCCAGCTCTTGGAGACTTGGGAGATGGCATGATCCTTAGGAGGAGAGATTTTCTTATCACTTAATAGCTGATAAATTGCATTTCCCTTGACATCTGGTTTCTCTGGATCTACAGAAGAAAGGTCTCAGGCTGGGCGTGGTGGCTCACGCCTGTAATCCCAGCACTTTGGGAGGCTGAGGTGGGTGGATCCTTGAGGTCAGGAGTTCAAGACCAGCCTGGCCAACATGGTGAAACCCCATCTCTACTAAAAACACAAAAATTAGCTGGGTGGTAGTGGCACATGCGTGTAATCCCAGCTACTCAGGAGGCTGAGGGAGGAGAATCGCTTGAGCCTGGGAGGTGGAGGTTGCAGTGAGCTGAGATCCCGCCACTGCACTCCAGCCTGGGCGTCAGAGACCCTCCCTGTCTCAAAAATAAAAAAAGGAAAAAAAATTAGCCCAGCATGGTGGCGGGCGCCTGTAGTTCCAGCTACTAGGGAGGCTGAGGCAGAATCACTTGAACCCAGGAGGCAGAGGTTGCAGTGAGCCGAGATTGCAGTATTGCACTCCAGCCTGGGTAACAGAGCAAGACTGTCTCAAAACAAAAACAAAAACAAACAACCCAAGTAACAATAGAATTAAACATCGTCATGCATGTATAACTGTGTCCTTGGTTAAAGGCAGGCAGTGGGGTCTGCCTTGGAGGCTGATGGGCTGAGTTTGAATCCCGGCCCTCACTTACTGGGCTGTGTGACCCTGAACAAAGTAATTAACTTATGCTTTTGTTTCCTCATTTATAAAAATGGAACAGTAATTATACCTACCTCATAGGACTGCTGTGAGGCTTAAATAAGATAAAATGCTTAGACCAGTGCTTGGCAAACAATCGGTACTTATAAGTGATAGCTATTTGCAGTAGTAGTAAAATCAAGTTTCAGAGGTTCTCCTGCTCAAGACTGATTCCCCACATCTCAGTAGGAGGTAGACTCCAGCTGCAGTCTGTGGTTTCGCTATCATTTCTTTTTTTTTTTTTTGAGACGCAGTCTCCTTCTGTCGCCCAGGCTGAAGTGCAGTGGCGCAATCTCAGCTCACTGGAACCTCCGCCTCCCGGGTTCGAGTGATTCTCCTGCCTCAGCTTCCCGAATAGCTGGGACTCCAGGCACCCATCACCACGCTCGGCTAATTTTTGTATTTTTAGTAGAGATGGGGTTTCACCATGTTGGCCAGGCTGGTCTTGAACTCCTGACCTCAAGTGATCCGCCCGCCTTGGCCTCCCAAAGTGCTGGGACTATAGGTGTGAGGCACTCGCCTGGCCTTGGTATCACTTCTGATTGGCTCAAAACCTGTTGTGCCATCCAGTTATTCTTGTGTGCCTTTCCTTCTTCTCCATTGGTTCTAGTTAGGTTGGACAAGACTGGCCAAGAAATGGACACAGAGGCTAAAAAGGATTTTCTTGTTTCTGTGATCCTGGCTTCCCCAAGAGAACTATGAAGGCCTTGGAGGTGAATCTTGATTCCTTCCCAGGCTTCACAATTTCTATTCCTACTACCATCCCTTTGAGGGCTGTTACTGACACACTATAGGAAACAATTTTCCTCCATATCTGCTTACTGGGATATCAATAGGTGGCTAATAGAAATAAGTGAGTAGACAAAGCTGAAGAGTATGTTATTATAATGATCTGACTTGTTGGATAATCTCTGGATAAGTGACCAAATCTCCATGACCTACCTGTCCTACACAGAAGCCTTTGTATGTTCCTGTTTCCCTCTCTTCCTAATTGGCTTCAGCTATACAATAGTCAGTTCAACTAGAGAGGCACTGGGGCAAGAAAAACAATAACCACCACAGCTATAGCCAAGGAGCAATGAGATAAAAGAGAGTATGGGATATAGATGGAATGAATGGTCTCTAATTAAAGGGTTTAAATGCAGCATTCACTTCTGAGGGCATGGGCCAACTGACCAAGATGGCAGCTGTATAAAGCCAAAGAAAACCTAGAATAGAAATAAAACTAAACATAGAAAGGAAAATTGAGGAGAAGGAAGTGTTGTGTTTGTACTCTTGTCGATGGTCAAGCTGTGCGTGCAGCTGTTTTTATTGCTAAGATGGAATAGGATGGAAGGGATTCAGAAGTGGCTCTCAGGCACCCACAACCAGAAGAAGAGTATAAGTGAGGAAAGCCCCAAAGAGAATGCTCCACCTGTTGAGTCTATTAAAGTTGGCTGAAATCAAAAAGGAGCCAGGAGAAAGACTCTCTTCTGGGCACTAGTATCCCGTGAGTGGCTGCAAGATATTCCTTTCTACTGTGAGGGAGAGATCTCAACTTTGAGCTTGGGAAAGAAAACCATAGACTCACAGTGCTTGGAAGATATTCCCAGCTGTATCGTAATGGAAAGAACAGAAGGCTGGGAAAGATGGATTTCAGGGCGGCTCTGCCTCATTCTAGCTATATGACAGCTAGTTATTAGATGCCTTTGAGCTTCGGCCTTCTCAGTAAAAACAAAATCTACTTGGATGGGGAATGCAACCTTTGTTAAAACACAGAATCCTAGAGGATTTAGTGGAGAAAATTAGTGAAAGGAGAATCTGAAGGTTGGGGGGACTGTAATAACGGGGTATGAATAATCTGGAATGGCAAGGGCTCTTCAAAATGCCACCACCTGTCCTGATCACTGAGACCAAGTACTGCAAAAGAAGGTGCTGGCCTGGGAGGTCAGGAGGAAGGCGCTGAAGTTCTATTTACCAGCAGGAGACAACACAGAAATCACATAGGATCCTCATAAGCTACCTAATGTGGCTAACACAAGTGGAAAAATTCCTTAGAATGCCGACTTATAATGCTACCTTTGTGGATAGTCAAGTAGCAAAAATGAAATTTCAGGCAATTATCTTCTTTAAAGGGATCTAACAAAAGGAAAAAAAAAAATTCAGGCCGGGTGCAGTGACTAATGCCTGTAATCCCAGCACTTTGGGAGGCTGAGACAGGCAGATCACTTGAGGTCGGGAGTTTGAGACCAGCCTGGCCAACATGGCGAAACCCTGTCTCTACTAAAAATACAAAAATTAGCCGGGCATGGTGGTGCGTGCCTGTAATCCCTGCTACTCGGGAGGCTGAGGCAGGAGAATCACTTGAACCCGGGAGGCAGAGGTTGTAGTGAGCCGAGATCACACCACTGCACTCCAGCCTGGGCAACAGAGCAACACTCTGTTTCAAAAAAACAAAAAAAAACAAAAAAAAAAATTCAAATAAAGAATCAAATCAGGAAGACTGGGTTCCTAGAAAGGCCAAACTAAAAATGTTTACAGGAACGAACCACAAGACGAATGAGTAAGGGCCTGGGGTTAAAAGGATGTCCTGGGGTGTGGAAGAGAATAGATGCTTTGGGAAAGGAAGCTCATGTGCTCAGTCCCATCTGAGAACACCCCATTACGCTACTAAGCTGGAATGAGTATGTTTGAAAGCATATTCACTCCAGCTCAGTAGCGTATTATCCAGAAACGCTGACGTGTAGACTTGTAGTCATGCTGTTAAAGAGGATGGCATTAAGATCTCTTGTGAGAAGACAACAAGGTTGAGAGCTTCACTCTACATGGCTCTATAGATCCTAAGCTTTTTTTTCTTTTTTAAAGACGGGGTCCTCTGTGTCACCTAGGCTAGTCTTGGACTCCTGGGTTCAAGCAATCCTCCCAAATAGCTGGAACTACAGGTTTGTGCCACCACTCCCAGCTGATTTTAAGCATTTGAAACAATGATTTTTGATTTCTTCAACACATTGAATCCGCCTCTCCTGAACTCCGTTTCTAGACAGATATTTTCATATGTAACTGAACTCAATAAAAAGTGAGTAAAAGTAAAAAACTATTATCATCCATTAACACCTGAGGGGTTCTCTATCTTGGTTAGGCCTGAACCTCAAGGTCATCTTTAATTCTTCCCTTCTTCCTCATGCCCAAAACCAATCATGAAGTAATTGTTGAGATTTCTGTCAAATTATGCCCCATTGCAACTGCCATGGCCACTGCCCTCATACTTCCCTTAAATCTTTCTTGTCTTCCCTAAGGCAGGCTATTCAGAGACACCGGAATTATCTTCCTAAGCACTAATGTCTTTTTTTTTTTTTTTTTTTTTTTGAGACAGAGTCTTGCTCTGTCACCCAAGCTAGAGTGCAGTGGCGTGACCTCAGCTCACTACAACCTTCATCTCCCGGGTTCAAGTGATTCTCCTGCCTCAGCCTCCCGAGTAGCTGGATTATAGGCATGCGCCACCACACCCAGCTAACTTTTGTATTTTTAGTAGAGACAGGCTTTCACCATGTTGGCCAGACTGGTCTCAAACTCCTGACCTCAAGTGATCCGCCCGCCTTGGCCTCCCAAAGTGCTGGGATTACAGGCATGAGCCACCATGCCTGGGCCCAAATATTCTTTAAGAGTTTCTCTTTCCCTATAGAATCAAGTTCAGACTCCTTAGTATAACATACAAGACTCTAATCTGGCCCAACTTCCATTTTCTTTTCCTTTCTTTTCTACTCAACAGAGTTCTAGCCACAGCAGAATACCTGCTCTTTCTGGAACATACCTACACGCTGCTCATTTGCTTACAATGCTCCCTCAGTCTCGGATGTGCATATTTTTAACTGAGGGTCTATCACATGTCAGGCACTGTTTCGAGTGTTGAGACTAAAACCAGGACAAAGTCCCTGTTCTCATGGAGCCTACATCTCCCACTCATCTCCAAGGACCAGCTCAAATCTACACCTTCCTCAAAGTTCTTCCCAATGATACATGACCATTAACTTCTTTTTTATACCTCTCCTAGACTACAGCATTTAGCAGTTTGTCCTGTGCAACATTTATATACCAGTGTGTCTTCTGGCCTGGCCTATACACTTCTTAGAGGTAGAAACTAGGTAGTCATTCATCTATAAGGGCTAGCACAGTGCCTCACACATGAAAGAGAGTGTTTCTTGAATTACACAAAGTCTATCTCAATCTGCTTCAATTTATTTTTATTTACATATTTATTTTTGAGACAGGGTCTCACTCTGTTGCCCAGGCTGGAGTGAGTGCAGCGGCGTGATCTCAGCTCACTGCAGTCTGCCTTTCCGGGCTCAAGAGATCCTCCCAGCTCAGCCTCCTTCCTGAGTAGCTGAGACTACAGGCGAAAGCCACCATACCTCACTGATTTTTTTCTATTTTTCGTAAGACAGGGTTTCTCCATGTTGCCCAGGCTGGTCTTGAACTCCTAGACTCGAGTGATCCTCCTGCCTCAGCCTCCCAAAGTGTTGGGATTATAGGCATGAGGCATCATGCCTGGCCTCTGCTTCCATTTATGATTTTTTTTGTTTGTTTATTATTATTTTTTTGAGATGGAGTCTCGCTCTGTTGCCCAGGCTGGAGTGCAGTGGCCGATCTCAGCTCACTGCAAGCTCCGCTTCCCAGCTTCACACCATTCTCCTGCCTCAGCCTCCCGAGTAGCTGGGACTACAGGCGCCCGCCACCATGCCCAGCTAATTTTTTGTATTTTTAATAGAGACAGGGTTTCACCGTGTTAGCCAGGATGGTCTCGATCTCCTGACCTCGTGATCCGCCAGCCTCAGCCTCCCAAAGTGCTGGGATTACAGGTGTGAGCCACTGCGCCCGGCCATTTTATTTTTATTTTTTGCCAAGGCTGGAGTGCAATGGCGGCAATCTCGGCTCACTGCAGCCTCCGCCCCTGGGCTCCAGCGATTCTCCTGCCTCTGCCTCCAGAGTAGCTGGGATTACAGGTGCACGCCGCCACACCTGGCTAATTTTTGTATTTTTAGTAGAGACAGGGTTTCACCATGTTAGTCAGGCTGATCTTGAACTTCTGACCTTGGGTGATCCGCCCACCTTGGCCTCCCAAAGTGCTGGGATTACAGGCGTGAGCCACCACGCCCAGTCAGATTATTAATTTTTGTTGGGTGTAATATGTAGGAGAAAAGTTATATATATATATATAAATATATATATATAAAAAATATATAATATATATAAAAATATAAATATATATAAAAATATAAATAAATAAATAAATATAAATATAGATATATAAATATATATATAAATAAATAAATATAAATATATATAAATATATATATAAATATATATATATATAATGAGATGGAGTCTCGCTCTGTCACCCAGGCTGGAGTGCAGCGGATGATCTCAGCTCGCTGTAGCTTCCACCTCCTGGGTTCAAACGATTCTCCTGTCTCAGCCTCTCCAGTAGCTGGGACTCCAGGCACCTGTCACCACGCCCCACTAATTTTTGTATTTTTAGTAGAGATAGGGTTTCACTATGTTGGCCAGGTTGGTTTTGAACTCTTGACCTCAAGTGATCCGCCCACCTTGGCCTCCCAAAGTGCTAGGATTACAGGTGTGAGCTAACACATCTGGCCTAGGTTCTATTTTTTAGAGATTAAACTATGAGTAAAATATTATGTCTGTTATTTTCTTTAAAATACTTCAGTACAAAAGTATAAAACAAAACAATCTTAGTGATTAAAACATGACATATCAGAGAATAATCACTTTCTAGCCTTTGCTAGGTCATGGTTACTTTATCAGTGGGCAGTTCAGGGTCAACCTTCTCTACCACAAAAACTGATGATCCCTCAAAAGCAACGAGTCTTGGGGAAGCCCAACTGGGGGAGTCATGCATTCAATGGCACATGGAGAGGGGTCTCTTCTGAAGTGCCTTCCTCCCCATTACATTGTTTTATTCTGTTATTATCAAAGCAAGGAGAAAATTATCAGTTTATCATTCACTATAACAACACACCAGGAAATTTCCTGATGGCATAATGAAAATCATCTTGCTTTTGGTTTAGGAAAGATTATACCTCCTTGACTGGAATAACAAATTTTAGGCTTTGCAGCCAATCTGAAAATCAAAAGTTGAATGTTCCACTGAAGTTTCTCCGGCCCACAAGGCAAGGGGGAAAACAGTTCTCCAACAATGAGAATCGTAGCAAATATTTTATTAATACACACTGTCACAGTCCTGGGATAGAAGAGTCCTCAGAACACGGCTCCACATTGAAGATGCTGAAATGGGTGGTCAGGTCCTTAGTCTTCCTTCTAGTCTGTTAACCCCACACTCCTTTAACAGAACCATGCTTGCTGCCCTTACCCTGTCCACATCCCTGAAAGGAAACGGGTCTCCCTCAGCCAGATGCAGATAGTTGACACTCACTGCCTTTGCTACGGCAGGGGGCTCCTTATGATTAACCCAGAACAGGAAAAACTTAGCGTCAGTTGACCAAAAGGAACTCAGCCTTAATTTTTCAAAAAGTCACTCTCATTCCAGCTATCTCCAGGAAGGCGCTGGAATATCTTCAGCATGAGCACAGAGATTCCCACTGCCGAAATATTCGGAATACTTTCCTTGATTTCTCAGAGAGACTCTGTAGGTAGAAAAGCTTATTATTAGTGATTACGTTCTTTTATAGAGACAAAGCATAGATCATTTGTCCCACAATGATCTGGATATGTCTAGGACTAAGTAAAAATTCATTTTGTAGAATGCTATACATAATGTATACCTAAAGTCAGACTAAAGATCAAGGGGCCAACGTTCTACTGTCAGACTCCTGTTAACACACTCTGAGCCTCTAAGACACGGCTTGTATCTTCCCTTCAGGCATCTGTATCTGTCCTCATCTTTGTACTTGAGGATGACACTTCTTCTGACTTGCCGTTAGTGCAGCATATGTTTTGCACTGGCTTTTCTTTTTTTTTGAGACGGAGTCTCGCTCTGTCGCCCAGGATGCAGTGCAGTGGTGCAATCTTGGCTCACTGCAAGCTCTGCCTCTCGGGTTCACGCCATTCTCCTGCCTCAGCCTCCCCAGTAGCTGGGACTACAGGCGCCTGCCAACACGCCTGGCTAATTTTTTGTATTTTTAGTAGAGACGGGGTCTCACCGTGTTAGCCAGGATGGTCTCCATCTCCTGACCTCGTGATCCGCCTGCCTCAGCCTCCCAAAGTGCTGGGATTACAGGCATGAGCCACCGCGCCCAGCCTGCACTGGTTTTTCATTCATGATGCTGAATTGGCCCTAGTTCATTATTTTTTGTGAATAAGTACTTATGTGATGCCTAACTGAGGTTAACAGTATAAACCAAGGACAACTAATAAAAACACAGTTGAATGGCCCCTATGAGTTTAAGCTCTGGCCTTGGTCTTCACCACTTTTATATTTTAGTCGGCAGTGCTAATAATAGGAAGAATCTCACTGCCATCTGATCATGCCAATGAAGTACTCTGAGATTCTGAGAAATGGTGGTAAAGGGAGACAAAGTAATTCATTAGGAGACAAAAGCTCTTGGTGAATCAGAACACTTGGTTCTGTCTGCCTTTGAGAGTCACAATAAAGAGCAAATATTCCACGCAGAAAGGGTCTCAGTGAGAGTACAAAGAATGTCTAGCAAGATGATCCACAGTTACCGCCAGTTTCTCATATGACGCTTTCACAGGTTTTTTTTTTTTTTGAGACAGAGTCTCGCTCTGTCGCCAGGCTGGAGTGCTGTGGCACAATCTCATCTCACTGCAACCTCTTGACTCCCTGGTTCAAGCGATTCTCCTGCCTCAGCCTCCTGAGTAGCTGGGATTACAGGCATGTACCACCACGCCCGGCTAATTTTTGTATTTTTAGTACAGATGGAGTTTCACCATGTTGGCCAGGATGGTCTCGATCTCCTGACCTCATGATCTGCCTGCCTCGGCCTCCCAAAGTGCTGGGATTACACGCGTGAGCCACCGTGCCCGGCCCACTTTCACAGTTTTTTAAAAATCTATCCTCTTTGAGGATGTTTCAGTAAGTTCCAGGAGGAAAAAGTTTGAACTCTTACTAATGACTGAGGGAAATTTAGTTAATAGAGTGACAAAGTTGAAAGAAACATGAGTTGAAAAAATAGTATACACTTTCTTCTTTTTTTTTTTTTTTTTTGAAAGGGAGTCTCACTCTGTTGCCCACACTGGAGTGTAGTAGTGCGATCTCGGCTCACTGCAACCTCCACCTCCCAATTCTCCTGCCTCAGCCTCTGGAGTAGCTGGGATTACAGGTGCACGCCAACAGTCCTGGCTAATTTTTGTATTTTCAGTAGAGATGAGGTTTTGCCATGTTGGCCAGGCTGGTCTCGAACTCCTGACCTCAGGTGATTCCCGTGCCTCACCATCCCAAAGTGCTGGGATCACAGGCATGAGCCACTGCGCCTGGCCTCAGTATATACTTTTTTTTTTCGAACATCAGGATCCTTTACCACACAGTCTCACTAAGCTTTCTAGCTTCGTCACAGCAGCTGTCAGAAGGTTAAAAGACACACTACAAAAAAAAAAAGTCCTGGAATCCAGGGCCAATTATAAGGCCAACTTTTCCCACAACAAAACAAAAACAAAACCCCATGGGCTTTCTTTTTCGTATGGCAGTGACAGAGAGGAGTCTTATTGAAAACTGCCAATGTACTAGTTCCTGAAGATCTAGGCAGAGAAATGCAGATTTTTTTTTTTTCTGTGAAAACTTGGAAAACCTTCACCTGCATATTTACTATGGGTACTAATATACATTTATTTTTATTTTTTATTTTTTTTGAGACAGAGTCTCTCTCTGAAGCCCAGGCTGGAGTGCAATGGCATGATCTTGGCTCACTGCAACCTCCGCCTCCTGGGTTCAAGCGATTCTCTAGCCTCAGCCTCCCAAGTAGCTGGGATTAAAGGTGCCTGCCACCACACCTGGCTTATTTATTTTTTTGTATTGTTAGTAGAGACGAGGTTTCACCATGTTGGCCAGGTTGTCTCAAACTCTTGACCTCAGGTGATCCATTCACCTTGGCCTCCCAAAGTGCTAGGATTACAGGCATGAGCCACCGTGCCTGGCCATGCAATTTTGGACTTTTAGCATTACTATAGTTCCCTCCAGTGGAATCCTGTAACCCTAGAAAACCATGACTCTAGGAGTGCTGCTCGTAAATATCTGCTGACAAGTATTATTTTACTTTGTCCTTGAAAGTTATAGACTATGGTCAGAAATTGTTACCAGTTACAAGGAAAATTTGGGAGTGAGCCAGCCAAGGACAGAACCCAGTTTTCATGATTCCGTATTACCCAGCCTATCACTTCCAATCTTTACACAGAGCAAACACTTGACTTTTCTTCTCAGTTGTCACCCACATTTGTAACCCACAGCAGTCATGGCTGCAATGGCTAGCAGAGTCACAGTCTGGGCTGTGGAACAGAGTAAAGTAATGTGCCCAGCTTGCGGAATGAAACCATCATCTTGGTGTCAGAGCCCAGTGCTCCAAACAGCTAAGTTAACTGGCCAGGCTCCAAGTGCAAGTGACAGCAACTGAAAGAAAAAGCAGCTGTCTGCAACATGAGGCCGGAGCAGCTGCCTGTTCATCTATTTCTGTTTCTGTACTCCTTTTCTACTTGGAGTCATTTTATTTAGGAGAACAAAATAAATTTATCAGAACTTGATGGAATGCCACATGCTAAACTGCAGAAAGACGAACTGGTTCTATGCCTAATCCCTAGGACGAAAGCAGAATGAGTCTAACTTGATGTATAAGCCAGGCACAGTGGCTCATGCCTGTAATCCCAGCACTTTGGGAGGCTGAGGCAGGTATATTACCTGAGGTCAGGAGTTTGAGACCAGCCTGGTCAACATGGTGAAACTCCATCTATTAAAAATACAAAATTAGCCAGGTGTGGTGGCAGGCGCCTGTAATCCCAGCTACTTGGGAAGCTAAGGCAGGAGAATTGCTTGAACCCAGGAGGCGGAGGTTGCAGTGAGCTGAGATCGCGCCATTGGACTCCAGCCTGGGCAACAAGAACGAGACTCCATCTCAAAAAACAAACAAACAAACAAACCAAAAAACCCAAATAACTTGACGTATGAAAGCTGAAGGCAGGCAGGGTGCTAATTATAGGCCCAGCCTCTGCTCCTCCTCCCATAAACAGCAAGTGCTGCCCACACACAAGGCAGTGGCTTATCTCACCATGGAGTCCGTTTCAGCTGGCTGACTAGACTGTTTGTGGGCCAAGAGGATGGTCAGCACTGCTTTCCAGCCTGGCTCTGCTGGGGCGCTGGCATCTGGTTCAGTTCCACCATTCTCCCTGCTTTCTTTGCCAAGCGTGACATTCACCCAAGGGCACCAGTCTCTATGCTGAGAGGTGGGATCAAAGAAGCTTCGGGAAGATGTGTCCTGAGGAAGAAGAAAAAGAAATAGCATTCATGGGTAGATGCTATGTAAGTTCAGGGAGGCACTGCTGTTAGTTATCAAGTCCAGAATCTCACAACTACCCATACTTCGAGTGTTTATGCTCTCCTTCAAACTTTGCCTACACACTTTCCTCTCATTTTCTTTATTTTTTCACTCCTTTTGTGTTAAACAAACTATACCTTATCACAAGGGATAAGGGATACCCAACCCCCAGGCCATGGATGGGTACCAGGTCGCACAGCAGGAGGTGAGCAGCAGGCAGGGAAGCAAAGGTTCATCTGAATTTATAGCCGCTCCCCACTGTTTGCATTACCAAGCCTGAGCTCTGCCTCCTGTCAGATCAGCAGTGGCATTAGATTCTCATAGGAGCAGGAACCCTACTGTGAACTGCACATGTGAGGGATCTAGACTTCGGGCTCCTTATGAGAGTCTGACACCTGACGATCTGTCACTGTTTCCCGTCACCCCCAGATGAGATCATCTAGTTGCAGGAAAACAAGCTGTGGGTTCCCACTGATTCTATATTATGGTGAGTTGTACAATTATTTCATTATATATTACAATATAATAATAATAGAAATAAAGTACACAATACATGTAATGTGCTTATATCATCCCGAAACCATCCTACCAACCGTGGTCCATGGAAAAATGGTCTTCCATGAAAACAGTCCCTGGTGCCAAAAAGGTTGGGGACCACTGCCGTATCGGGTTTGTCCCCGTATCACACTGCTGTTCCATTTGCTTGAAATATCTTATTATTTCTCCAGAATCCACTCCAAAGGAACAAAAAGAAGCAAAAAACATGACTGACATTTTTTCCCTTTGGTCACCCAACTTTAAACTTATTCACATGGTCTACTTTTTGCATTGGACCATGGAAGGGCTCATGCCTGCTTCTCCATGCTGCCCAGGGAGGACCCAACATGCTGTTTATGCTCAGCCACTGCTACATGTGAAGTGGACTCACCGAACTGCTGGAGGAGCAGAGGCGAGCTCGCTTGGCTTTCCGCAGAGGGCTAGATGGTACCTCCAGGCCAGAGGGGTCTCCTGTTCCCATGCTTCGGGTCACTGGGCGAGTTCTGGTGGTGGGGCTAGCAGCCTCTGGCTCAGGACGGTCAACGGGACTGGAAGAGTCCCAGCTCCGAGTTCGAGAGACAATGGGACCAGGGCTCTTTTCAGCCTGAAGAAAAGGGGAGATAATGGAAGTACACGAATGATATTAATGATTATGGTCAGAAATACTTATTTCTTTAATCTTTTTTCTTTTTTTTTTTTGAGACAGAGTCTCGCTTTGTTGCCAAGGCTGGAGAGCAGTGAGGCGATCTTGGCTCACTGCAACCTCTGCCTCCCGAGTTCAAGTGATTCTCCTGCCTCAGCCTCCCAAGCAGCTGGGATTACAGGTGCCTGCCACCACGCCTGGCTAATTTTTGCATTTTTGGTAGAGATGGGGTTTCACCATGTTGGCCAGACTGGTCTCAAACTCCTGACCTCAAGTGATCCGCCTGCCTCAGTCTCCTGAAGTGCTGGGATTACAGGTGTGAGCCACCAGTTCTGGCTGAATTTAGCTTCTCCATTAGTGAACAGAAACACTATGTGGTATTGTAACCAATGTAGTGGGAAGTGAAACCTATCCACCTAAATTAATTTCCAACTTTCTAACAACAACACTTTGCCAAGAATGTTGTTTAAAAGTCCACCCCAAACAAGCTAAGGCATACCTGCTCTGAGCCTGGGAAGAAAGTGGCATCCTGGCTCCGGGTCATCATCCTCCGAGGAGATTCAGGCACCAGAGGTAAGCGCTCTGGTCGCCCCTCAAGGCCTGGGATGGGGGAGCTGGTCAGGCCAAAGGATGCATCCAGGTCAGTCATGGACGATTCAATCTGCTGGAAGCCCCAGAGCCCCACCTTCCTCATACACTGCGAACATGTTATCAGGGAGAGCTGCATGGGTTCCAAAGAGGAACTAGATAGGAATGAAAAAGAAAGAGAGTTTTCTCAAAGTGTAACATTTCCAAATGACTAAGTGTAATGTCTCGTGAGTATGCTTTATCTCATCCAATTTCTGGAACAGTCCAGTGGACAGGGAACCATGTCCTATCAGAGCCTCTGTGCTCCAATCTCAGGACCCAGCTTCATACTTCATCATCTCTCACATATTTCCCATAGAAAGACCGCGGGTTCTTAGTGTGCTCTCTATGGTAAGACTGTTTTGCAGGCATGTTTTAAAAGTTTCTCGGCCGAGTGTGGTGGCTCATGCCTGTAATCCCAGCACTTTGGGAGGCCAAGGTGGGTGGATCACGTGAGGTCAGGAGTTTGAGACCAGCCTGACCAACAACAACAACAACAAAAAGGTTTCTTCTGTCCCTCTTTTTTTTTTTTTTTTTTGAGACAGAGTTTAGCTCTTGTTGCCCAGGCTGGAGTGCAATGGTGCGATCTCGGCTCACTGCAACCTCCGCCTCCCGGGTTCAAGTGATTCTCCTGCCTCAGCCTCCTGAGTAGCTGGGATTACAGGCACCTGCCACCATGCCCAGCTAATTTTTGTATTTTTAGTAGAGATGGGGTTTCACCATGTTGGCCAGGCTGGTCTCAAATTCCTGACCTCAGGTGATCCGCCCGCCTTGGCCTCCCAAAGTGCTGGGATTACAGGTGTCAGCCACCGTACCCGCCCTCTCTTGTCCCTCTTAAAGTCTTTTCCCTTTAAACAAAAAACATTCCTTAATCTACCAAAGACAGCATATTTAAAATAAATCAAGATTTATTTACTGTCAGAACCAATCTTGATTTATTTTAAATATGCTCTCTTTGGTAGATTAAGGATAGTGGGAGTCTATGCCAAATTGAGCAGCTGGAATGGAAATAGCAACATGGGGGCCTAGAAGACTCCAGCTGGTGTTTCCTATGGTAGTTTTTATCAATTAAGCGGATTTTTCTTCCTTTCTAAAAATAGAAAAGAACTTCCTTTCTATTTTTCCTTCTTAAAAATAGAAAAGAGCTTATTTTCTTTCCATTTTTAGAAAGGAGGTTCACTGTTTATAGAACACAAATTCAGCCGGGCGCGGTGGCTCACACCTGTAATCCCAGCACTTTGGGAGGCCGAGACGGGCAGAACACGAGGTCAGGAGATCGAGACCATCCTGGCTAACACGGTGAAACCCCGTCTCTACTAAAAATAAAAAAAATTAGCTGGGCGTGTGGCAGGCGCCTGTAGTCCCAGCTACTCAGGAGGCTGAGACAGGAGAATGGCGTGAACCCAGGAGGTGGAGCTTGCAGTGAGCTGAGATCGCGCCACTGCACTCCAGCCTGGGCGACAGAATGAGACTCCGTCTCAAAAAAAGAAAAAAAAAAAGAACACAAATTCCCAGTTGAGAAGCACAGTACAAGAAACAAAGTTCAGTTGTGAACACCAAGAATTCCTGAATTCCAGTTCTGGTTTTGTTACTAATTCTTATTATCCATTCTCCTCGCACCATCCCCCACCCAGTTTTTCTTTGTCTCTTTTTCTCACGGGAAACACCATGTGATTTCTAAATACGATTAGTGACTGATGTATATGGGTGTAATGCTGTTGTCATGGTTCATGTCTCCGGGCAAAATTCGCTGACTCACCTACATGCCCAGCCACACACGGAGAGAATACAGGCAGTGACGTGGACTTGGATGTCTGAGCCTAATTTGGTTGCAGTTTTTCTCTCGTCAGTTCGGTGATCAAGTTCATCTTCAAGCAGGTGTAGGAGAAGACTGATCTTGTCTTCTGTCAAGCACTACAAGGGAGCCAAGTAAAAAACTTCATTTCAACCACCATAAAAAGAAACATTACACATTATAACATATCTAGATGGTACAAGCCGAAAATCAGGAAGGAAATTACAAACATGAAGATAGTTCTCTTCACAGAGAACAAATACTTCCAGGACAGGGCCATAGTATCACACAGAAGCTTTCTGAATTGCCCTGAATCTGCTGACTGAGAAAGATGGAGTCTCCCTGGAACTGCCAAAACTCTTGTTAGTACTAAATTGTTTTCAATTTACCAGCTGCAGATTTTCCCTGAAACCTGCAAACTTCAAACCCAAATAGTGAAAACAAATTACTGCTTGTGTCTTAGCCTGATGCTAAATTTACTTAAACATTAAAGAGGCTGGGCGTGGTGGCTCACGCCTGTAATCCCAGCACTTTGGGAGGCCAAGGCAGGCGGATCACAAGGTCAGGAGATCGAGACCATCCTGGCTAACATGGTGAAACCCCGTCTCTACTAAAAATACAAAAAATTGGCTGGGCATGGTGGCGGGTGCCTGTAGTCCCAGCTACTCGGGAGGCTAGCTGAGGCAGGAGAATGGCGTGAACCTGGGAGGCAGAGCTTGCAGTGAGCCGAGATTGCGCCACTGCACTCCAGCCTGGGCAAATGAGCAAGACTCCATCTCAAAAAAAAAAAAAAAAAAAAATTAAAAAAAAATTTTAGAGATGGGGGTCTCACTATGTTGGCCATGCTGGTCTTGAACTCCTGAGCTCAAGCAATCCTCCTACCTCAGCCTCCTGAGTAGCTGGGACTACAGGCATGCATCACTGTGCCCCAGGCTCTAAATTTACTTTTTAACAGAACAACAAAGCTTGTTAGACTTTTTGTTCTAAGAAAAATAAGGAACTATGACCAGGTGGAAAAAAAAATTGCCTTGGCTAGGGACAGGGTTATATTCATAATAAGCATCAGAGGTTAATAGTTTCAGTCTATGGCCATACCACCCTGAACGCGTCCAATCTCATCTGATCTCGGAAGCTAAGCAGGGTCAGGCCTGGTTAGTACCTGGAGGGGAGTTTGGGAGGTTAACAGTTTGATGCTAAAACCCATACAACTCTCTTAATTTGAAGAGGCTACTATTTCCTACAGTAAAGCTTGTCTTCATGGAGTACCCACAGGGTGATTATATGGAACAGTAAATATTCAGTTTCAAAGTACAGATTGACTAGAGCATTTATTTTATTTTATTTTTGAGACGGAGTTTCGCTCTTGTTGCCCAGGCTGGAGTGCAATGGTGCGACCTCAGCTCACTGCAACCTCTGTCTCCCAGGTTCAAGCAATTTTCCTGCCTCAGCCTCCCGGGTAGCTGGGACTACAGGAACAAACCACCATGCCCGGCTAATTTTTTGTATTTTTAATAGAGATGGGGTTTCACCATGTTGGCCAGGCTGGTCTCGAACTCCTGACCTCAGGTGATCTGCCCACCTCAGCCTCCCAAAGTGCCGGGATTACAGGCATGAGCCACTGTGCCTGGGCTGACTAGAGCATTTAAACATTTCTACTCACGAGGAGAAAGGAGTCTGTTACTTTTTTTGAAAAATGATGGCTGGGCGCGGTGGCTCACGCCTGTAATCCCACTTTGGGAGGCCCAGGCGGGCGGATCACGAAGTCAGGAGATTGAGAACATCCTGGCCAACATGGTGAAACCCTGTCTCTACTAAAAATACAAAAATTAGCTGGGCGTGGTCACACGCGCCTGTAATCCCAGCTACTTGGGAGGCTGAGGCAGGAGAATCGCTTGAACCTGGGAGGCGGAGGTTGCAATGAGCCAAGATCGCCACTGCACTACAGCCTGGCGACAGAACGAGACTCTGTCTCAAAAAAAAAAAAAAGATATGCAATAAACCATATGCAGTCACATTTCAGTATTTTCTGTTAAATAGTTTAAGTGGGCTGGGTGTGCCGGCTCATGCCTGTAATCCCAGCACTTTGAGAGGCCAAGGTGGGTGGATCACCTGAGGTCAGGAGTTTGAGAACAGCCTGACCAATATGGTGAAACCCCGTCTCTACTAAAAATACAAAAACTAGACAGGTGTGGTGGCAGACGCCTGTAATCCTAGCTACTCAGGAGGCTGAGGCAGGAGAATTGCATGGACCCAGGAGGCGGAGGTTGCAGTGAGCTGAGATTACACCATTGCACTCCAGCCTGGGAGACAGAAAGAGACTCGGTCTCAAAATAATAATAATTATTATTATTTAAGTAATAAATCAAGATAAAATTGAATTTATGGGAAGCATATATTCAGTGCAAACTTGAATCTATGCTTCCAGGTTACAACCCTAAAACTTGGCCCAAATAAACTCTCTGCTTATATACATATATGTTAAATTGAATCTATGCCATTTAAAAAAACATACCTAAACGTTCAAATGGAACTCTCAACTGTCACCTTCCTGGTGGAGACTGAAAAGGTCAGCTGAGAGACAGAGAAGCAGTTCTCTTCACAGCAATTGCCTCTTCTTGTCATTAAAAGAAATGCTTCAGGTATAAATGCTGGCAACAACTGGAGGCCATTGTAGCCTAGTCAGGAAAACTCACCATAGTTTTCAAGTCCTCCGGCCTTAGGGAAGGAAGCTGGAGGTCCAAGTGACAAAGGCTTTGAAAACGATCTAGGAATTCACTAACAAGAATAGCAGGCTCTTCCAGGGGCAACATCCCAAATCGGTCTGTGGAAAAAGTAAACTGGAAGATTATATTGGTGTAAACTGTAAAAAATAAAAAACACGGCCAGGCATGGTGGCTCATGCCTGTAATTCTAGCACTTTGGAAGCCCAAGGCGGGCAGATCACCTGAGGTCAGGAGTTCAAGACCAACCTAGCCAACATGGTGAAACCCCTGTCTCTACTAAAAATACAAAAAATTAGCCAGGCATGGTGGCACGTGCCTGTAATCCCAGCTACTCGGGAGGCTGAGACAGGAGAATCACTTGAACCCAGGAGGCAGAGGCTGCAATGAGGCTGAGATCGTGCCACTGCGCTCCAGCCTTGGCAACAGAGAGAGACTGTCTCAAAAAAATAATAATAAAATAAAATAAATAAAAAACACGTATTGAATGATTGAGGAAATGTAGTAAAATTGATGAGCTATTTGATGGTGTCAGGAAATTATTGTTTTTCATTTTGATGGGGCTGTAATGATACTACTGAGACCATGTTTAAAAAGTAGAATCCATATTTTTTATATTTTGAAATATTTAGATAAAATGGCATAGTATGTGGGACTGAACTTCAAAACAATGCAGAGGGGCAGGGTGTTAGGTGTTAGGAATATAGAAGAAACAAGATCGGCCATGAGTTGATCATTGTTGAAGTTGAGTGATGGGGTTTCATTATTTATATTATTCCATGTACTTCTATATATGTTTGAAATTGTTACCTTAAGAAAGAGAAAACAAAACAGAGTTAGTGGAGGTGGATGCTTAAATAGGCGAAAAGGCTTAAAGAACCATCATTTTATAACTACCAAGTTATAACTTACTGTGAGCTAAGAACGAAAAAAATGGCATGTTCCTAAAGTCTACACAAGAGATACAAAAAGGCTTGCATTATAAGGTGAAGCTTAACTCGGTACCAGAGTAAATAAAGTATACAATTAGGAATTCTACTGGTAATACCTAAGTTGGAAAAGAAAGAATCTGCCTGAAATCTAAGCAGTGTGGAAACTGATTATATACTATAGTATAATTATCTCTGGCATTACCCAATTCATCTACTGCATACTTGGTACACTGGTACAAAGGCAAATGATGAGGGCAGAAAGGCCTTGCTAAGCTACTTCCTAAAGAGGTCAGTCTAGTAGGCCTAGAATGAAGTAGAAACTACACTGAATCCGTTTTTTTTTTTTTTTCCCGAGACAGAGTTTTTGCTCTGTCGCCCAGGCTGGAGTGCAATGGTGCGATCTCGGCTCACTGCAACCTCTGCCTCCCAGGTTCAAGCAATTCTCCTGCCTCAGCCTCCCGAGTAGCTGGGATTATAGGTGCCTGCCACCACACCTGGCTAATTTTCCTATTTTTAATAAAGACAGGGTTTCATCATGTTGGCCAGGCTGATCTTGAACTCTTGGCCTCAGGTGATCCACCCGCCTTGGCCTCCCAAAGTGCTGAGATTACAGGCGTGAGTCACCGCACCCAGCCCTGAATCAGCTTTAATAAAGAATGGAAACACATTTTGGAAGAGATTTCATAGGAAAAGTGAAGATAGAACATGTTATCCTAGCCCGATCGTCTAAAAAGTAGGAAGCCACTCGACTCACCGGTCTTCTCTCAGCCTCAAATTAACATTTAGTTGCTCAACAGCACTATAAGGCAGCCCCGCAGGCTACAAAGATGAGACACACATTCAACACCCTTAAGTCACTCATAATCTAATATGGAAGCCAGACATACAATGCAATTACAGTGTGATGTGTTATAACAACAGTAAAGAGAGACCATTATGAGAGTGTACAACAGGGATACAGCAGATACTATTGGCTGTTCACCCAGCTATCTCCTGCTCCTGCCTTGCTAGCAGAAGCAAGGTTTTGTTTGGTGTCTTGTCTTTCTCACAGGGTAAATTCTTGACTTGTCTCTACCAATCACAACAGCAGCGTTTTCCTTAACAGTGACCCATTTAGGAAGGGATATTTGATCCAGTTGTGGCAAATAGACAGGAAAGGTGTTGGGCTGGAGGGATTCTGTGGCTACGGGAAGGCTAGATGGCATTTGCACATGACTCTTCAAACTGCTGCCATCAAGAAACCTTGAGAGGAACTAGTTTTAGAACAAGACGACATGCTTCTTGTAAGGACTGGGTCCTTGGTGCTATCTCTGAGCCAATAAATTAACCAACCCTGCAGGAATCCTACTTTCTTTTCAAAGCTATTTTATTTTTTGAGACAGTCTTGCTCTGTTGCCCAGGCTAAAGTGCAGGGGCATGATCTTGGCTCACTGCAACCTCCACCTCCTGGGTTCAAATGATTCTTGTGCCTCACCCTCCTGAGTAGCTGGGATTACAGGTATGTGTCACCATGCCCGGCTATTTTTTTTTTTGTATTTTTGGTAGAGACGGGGTTTTGCCATGTTAGCCAGGCTAGTCTCGAACTCCTGGCCTCATGTGATCTGCCTGCCTCGGACTCCCAAAGTGCTGGGATTACAGATGTGAGCCACTGCACCTGGCAATTCTCTTTTTTTTAAATAAGAATTTTTAATTTTTTGTCTTAGCTAGGAGCGAACATAAAGCTATCTTGGCTTTTATTTTTTTTTTTTTTAATTTTTTTGAGACGGAGTTTCACTTTTGTCGCTCAGGCTAGAGTGCAATGGTGCAATCTCAGCTCATTGCAGCGTCCACCTCCCGGGTTCAAGCAATTCTCCCGCCTCAGTCTCCCAAGAAGCTGGGACTACAGGCGTGAGTAATTTTTGTATTTTTAGTAGAGAGGGGGTTTCGCCATGCTGGCCAGGCTGGTCCCAAACTCCCGACCTCGGGTGATCCACCCGCCTTGGCCTCCCAAAGTGCGAGGATTACAGGCATGAGGCACTGCACCCGGCCGTTTTGTTATTTTTTTTTTTTTCTTTTTGAGACAGAGTCTCGCTCTGTCGCCAGGCTGGAGTGCAGTGGCACAATCTTGGCTCACTGCAACCTCCGCCTCCCGAGTTCAAGTGATTCTCCTGCCTCAGCCTCCCGAGTAGCTGGGACTACAGGTGCCTGCCACCACGCCCAGCTAATTTTTTACATTTTTAGTAGAGATGGGGCTTCACCATGTTGGCCAGGATGGTCTCCATCTCTTGACCTCGTATTCCGCCTGCCTTGGCCTCCCAAAGTGCTGGGATTACAGGCGTGAGCCACTGCGCCTGGCCCATTTTGTGATGTTTTAACTCTTGTTTCCATCTTCCCTTCCCCAGCTCAGCTCTGTGGTAGCCTTGAAAACCCACATCCCAGCGGGGCGTGGTGGCTCACGCCTGTAATCCTAGCACTTTGGGAGGCCAAGGCGGGTGGATCACCTGAGGTTGGGAGTTTGAGACCAGCCTGACCAACATGGAGAAACCCCGTCTCTACTAAAAATACAAAATTAGCCGGGCATGGTGGCGCATGCCTGTAATCCCAGCTACTTGGGAGGCTGAGGCAGAATTGCTTGAACCCGGGAGGCGGAGGTTTGGTGAGCCGAGATTGTGCCATTGCACTCCAGCCTGGGCAACAAGAGCAAAACTCCATCTCAAAAAAAAGAAAAAAGAAAACCAATATCCCCACAATCATGGTGAAAACCAGTAACTTAGCAGTCACCGGAGAGCATAGAAAAGAGGTGGAGCTCCTCCAAAGCCCCATTCCAGAGAACCACCATTATTTGATCTGTGTGGCAGTTGCCTAGAACATTATACTGTCCCAGTGAGAACACCCTTTTCCCCAGACAGGTTTTCAAAAATGATCATTGGCAACTGTTTAACATCACAGTTGCTTTGAGGCAGCAGTATGAGTTGGAGCAAGTAACAAGCTGACCAAAAACCTTTAAAGCTGGAAAATGAAATGTCCATAGGCAGACTTGAAAGGCTCTGACATATTCCCTGGAATCTAGAAGGACATGTGCAAGTATAGAGCTATACACATGCCCAGCAAAGACCTGAAAAGGCCCTAAGCTCTCATCTCTGGCTGATGCTGAGGTTCTGCACAAGCAGGAAGTGAAGGCTAACACAGAACTGCAAACTGCCTGCTTGACTACGGAAAGTGTGCTCCCCCCACCACACACAGAGCTCCTTGGCAAGACTGGGGAACTTATTTGTTCCAGGCATTTAAAGAAATCTCTGTCCAATCGTCCTGTGAAAGTTGATTTTGAGGCCGGGCACAGTGGCTCACGCCTGTAATCCCAACACTTTGGGAGGCTGAGGTGGGCGGATCACGAGGTCAGCAGTTCAAGACCAGCCTGGCCAACATGGTGAAACGCTGTCTCTACTAAAAATACAAAAATTAGCCAGGCATGGTGGTGGGTGCCTGTAATCCTAGCTACTCGGGAGGCTGAGACAGGAGAATTGCTTGAACCTGGGAGGTGGAGGTTGCAGTGAGCTGAGACCACGCCATTGCACTCCAGCCTGGGCAACAGAGCAAGATTTCATCTAAAAAAAAAAAAAAGTAAGTTGGTTTTGATAATTTTTGTAAGTGTTCTTTTTGCTCTCATAGAAGATTTTCAGATGCCCTTCCTCCACCATCCCCACTGAAGACATCCTACACAGATTGAGACAAGAAACATGAATTTGAGGCCAGGTACAATTGCTCATGACTGTAATCCTAACATTTTGGGAGGCTGAGGTAGGAGGATCACTTGAAGTCAGGAGTTTGAGATCAGCCTGGGCAATATAGTGAGAGCCCATCCATCTCTACCAAAAAAAAAAAAAAAAAATTAGCTGGATGTGGTGGCATACGCCTGTAGTCACAGTTATTCAGGAGGATTGCTTAAGCCCAGGAATTCAAAGCTGCAGTGAGCTATGATTGTGCCACTGCACTGTAGCCTGGGAGAGAGAGAGAGGAGAGAGAAACATATACTTGATAGAAGAAATGGAAGGGAGGAAGGAAGGAAGGAAGGGAGGGAGGGAAGGAGGGAGGGAGGGGAAGAGGAGAAGGGGGGAAGGGAAGGAGGGAAGGGAGGGAGGGAAGGGAAGGAGGGGAAGGAAAAGAAAGAAGGGAAGGAAGGGAAAGATGGGAAGGAAGGGAAGGAGGAAGGGAGGGAATGGACTCCCTGATAGAAGAAATAATACTTACAAATATATCAGTGCTCTCCTGCTTACTAAAATTAATTTTTAAAATTAATTATTATTAGCCAGGTGGCACTTGTAAGCCCAGCTACTCTGGATACTGAGGCAGAAGTATCACTTGAACCCAAGAGTTCAAGGTCAGTCTGGGCAATAGAGAGAGACCCCATCTTTTTCCTTTGCTGCAGTGCAGTGGTGCAATCATGGTTCACCACAGCCTTAACCTCCCAGGCTTACGCGATCTTGCCACCTCAGCTTCCCGAGTAGCTGGGACCATAGATATGCGTAACCATGCCCAGCTAATTTTTTGTATTTTTTGTAGAGATGGGGTTTTACTATATTGTCCAGTCTGGTCTTGAATTCCTGGACTCAAGCAATCCGCCCACTTCAGCCTCCGAAAGTGCTGGGACTACCCTGGCTGCATTTTAGTTTAATTGTAATGATTATTCTCTTATTTGAGTTTCAGATATTCACAAGTGGGGTAATGGATCTCCTTTAAGCTGGCTATTCTATTCTTTTAGCATTGTCTGTAGCATTTCTGTAGCATTCTTTTTTTTTTTTTTTTCGAGACGGAGTCTTGCTCTGTCGCCCAGGCTGGAGTGCAGTGACATGACCTCGGCTCACTGCAGCCTCTGCTTCCTGGGTTCAAGCAATTCTCCTGCCTCAGCCTCCCAAGTAGCTGGGACTACAGGCACGTGCCACCATGCTTGGCTTGTTTTTTGTATTTGCAGTAGAGATGGGGTTTCACTGTGTTAGCCAGGATGGTCTCAAACTCCTGACCTCGTGATCTGCCTACCTCGGTTACCCAAAGTGCTGGGCTTACAGGCGTTAGCCACCACGCCTGGCCTGTCTGTAGCATTCTTGAAAGCATTCTTGCTTTCTAGCAACAACAGGATATTCTCGATCCAAGTTGATTTATTGTCCTTGCCCCAAGACATGGAATCAGCAACTCTCCAAAGAGCCTGATCCTTTTAATCATAATAGACTAAAATGAGGGACCAAAATCTGGTTGCTAACAATGCAAAGAAGTGTGGGCAGAAGTGCTGCTGTTACTGCATTTGGGCTCCTTCTAATAGCAAAACTGGAAAAGATATTTTTTTAAACAGCCTTACTGAGGTCTAATTGACACAAACTGCACATATATAGGTATACAGTTTGGTAAGTTTTGACGTGCACATCCATGTAGCCATCACTGCTAGGTTTCTATTTTAACACCTTGAGTTTATAATTTATTTTCCCAATTTATTGCTGCATATTATTATTCTATCCTGTTTTTCTTTCATTTTCTTTCTTTCTTTTTTTTTTTTTTTTTAAGAGACAGGGTCGGCTGGGCACGATGGCTCACGCCTGTAATCCCAGCACTTTGGGAGGCCAAGGCGGGCGTATCACGAGGTCAGGAGATTGAGACTATCCTGGCTAACACGGTGAAACCCCGTCTCTACTAAAAATACAAAAAATTAGCCGGGTGTGGTGGCGGGCGCCTGTAGTCCCAGCTACTTGGGAGGCTGAGGCAGGAGAATGTCATGAACCCGGGAGGCGGAGCTTGCAGTGGGCTGAAACCATGCCACTGCACTCTAGCCTGGGCAACAGAGCGAGACTCTGTCTCAAAAAAAAAAAAAAAAAAAAAAGAGACAGGGTCTTGCTCTGTCACGCAGGCTGGAGGGCAGTGACATGATTATAGCTCACTATAACTTCGAATTCCTGGGTTAAAGGGATCCTCATGCCTCAACCTCACGAGTAGCTTAGGATGACAGGGGTATGCCACCACATCTGGCTAATTTTAAAAAATTTTTTCTTTGTAGAGACAGGGTGCCCAGCCTGGTCCCAAACTCCTGGCCCCAAGTGATCCTCCCACCTCGGCCCTGTAAAACACTGGGATTACAGGCATGAGACTCCATGCCTGGCTGGGGTTATTACCTTAAGTCCTTTTATGTCTTCTAAGTTTAGTTCTTTGCCTCAAGACTTACCCCTTACAGTTTGTACTCTACCCTAGTTCATGTTATCTATAACATCTCTTCCTTCAAAAAATCTCGTAGCTTCTCATCACATACATTTAATAAAATCATGGTTTGGCCACTGTTTACACTTTGGTCTTCTCTTCTATTCTCCCCACAGGGACACTGTGAGCCAGCCCTGTGAAACTATTACAGCATTCCCCAAATGTACCATCCTTTGGCCTTTTGCTTTTACCTACTGTTGCTGGTCTTTCAAATTCAGCCTAGAGGCCAGGCACGGTGGCTCACGCTTGTAATCGTAGCACTTTGGGAGGCCGAGGAGAGTGGATCATTTGAGGTCAGGAGTTCAAGACCAGCCTGGCTAACATAGTGAAACCCCATCTCTACTAAAAATACAAAACTTAGCCAGGTGGTAGCGGCATGCACCTGTAATCCCAGGTACTCGGGGGTGCTGAGGCAGGAGAATCGCTTGAGCCTGGGAAGAGGAGGTTGTGGTGAGCTGAGATTGAGCCACTGCACTCAAGTCTGGGTGACAGAGTGAGATCATCTCAAAAAAAAAAAACAAAAAACAGCCGAGTGAAGTGGCTTCCTTCTTCAAAAAATCTTGTAGTTTCTCACCTGAACCTGGGAGGCGGAGGTTGCAGTAAGCCCTGTGAAACTATTCAGCATTCCCCAAATATACCAGCACTTTCTTTTTTTTAAATGGAGTCTCGCTGTGTCGTCCAGGCTGGAGTGCAGTGTTCAAGTGATTCTCCTGCCTCAGCATCCCCTAGTAGCTGGGATTACAGGCATGCGCCACCACGCCCGGCCAATTTTTTTGTATTTTTAGTAGAGATGGGGTTTCACCATATTGGCCAGGCTGGTCTCGAACTCCTGACCTTGTGGTCCTCCCGCCTTGGCCTTCCAGACTGCTGGGATCACAGGTGTGAGGCATCGCGCCTCGCCACTTTGCCTTTTTTCTTGGACTGTATTGCAGAATGTGGATTTGGAGTTAGTGGTCCTGAAGCACTTATTTTGCCACCCACAGATTAAGATTTTCCTTCACAGGCTACACTTCAAGGTCTCAACACTTTGAAGTCTCCTCTTATGGGGCATCCAGTCTAACCCTCTGGCTTGCTACTTAGCAACGGGTGTTCTGTGATGGGGTGATTTGGAGGGAAGGAGTCTGCCCCTTTCTGAGCCACTACAGTGAAGCCATTTGATCGGAGCCTAGGTGGGAGAGATATTTTAATAGATAAACATTCTAGCTTTGATTTTTCTGAAGAGAAATATGCCTGTTTTTTTTTTTTTTTTCACAATTCAGGGGTTTTTCTTTGGTGCACTTGTTGACTCTGTATGAATTTGCAATCCAAGGGAAAAGTTGGAGAAAGAACAAAGTTGGCTTTAAAGATCAAGGTAAGGCTGGGAGCGGTGGCTCACACCTGTAATCCCAGCACTTTGGGAGGCATAGGCAGGTGGATCACCTGAGGACAGGAGTTCAAGACAGCCTGGCCAAAATGGTGAAACCTCGTCACTACTAAAAATAACACTTTGGGAGGCTGAGGCAGGAGAATCGCTTGAACTCAGGAGGGAAAAATTAGCCAGGCACGGTGGTGGGCACCTGTAATCCCAGCTACTCAGAAGGCTGAGGCAGGAGAATTGCCTGAACCCAAGAAGCGGAGGTTGCAGTGAGCCAAGATCGCACCACTGCACTCTAGCCTGGGTGACAAAGTGAGACTCCATCTCAAAATAAAATAAAATGTTTAAAGAAATTTAATTTAGTTTATAATTATTGGGAAATGTTAGAATAAAATTACCTTCAAAATTATTAGTTTTGCTTAATAAATTTAAGCATAAAGTGAAATAATTGAGTGTTCTTTTATCCACACAAATGTCCTTTGAATGTTAAAGAACCAAACCAGGGATCATATAATTGAAAGGTCAGATCTAAGATCTATGTAGGAGGTAGAATGGCTAGGTCAAAGTGGGTGATGATAGAGAAGAGCATCTAAAGTGACTTTCAGGTTTCTGGCTAGGACAACTGGATGGGAAGTCAGTGCCATTTGCCAAGATGGAGAAAGTTTTAGGTATAAGATGAAGAGTTCAGTTTTATACACATTGAGTTCCAGGTACCTATAATATTAAGTGGAAATGTTTAGAAGGTAGATATGAGTCAAGCTCAAAAGAGAGGTCTGGATAGGAATTAGAGGTCTCCGAGGTGGTAGGTGAAGTTATGAATGAGATCAGGAAAGCAAAATGTATAGTGACAAGAGTTGGGAATCACCAGTAGAGCCCTGGGCAGACCTTAAAAACTTGGACGGCCGGGGGCGGGGGCTCACGCCTACAGGCCTCCCAGCGCTTTTGGATGCCAAGGCAGGCGGATCATTTGAGGTTAGGAGTTCAAGACCAGCCTGGCCAACATGGTGAAACCCTGTCTCTACTAAAAATACAAATATTAGCCGGGTGTGGTGGCACGCGCCTGTAGTCCCAGCTACTCGGGAGGCTGAGGCAGAAGAATTGCTTGAACCCGGGAAGTAAAGGTTGCAGTGAGCCTAGACTGAGCCATTGCAGCACTCCAGCCTGGGCGACAGAGCAAGACTCCATCTCAAGGGAAAAAAAAAAAAAAAAAAAAATACTTGGCCTGAGTGCACTAGACAAGGATGGAATCAAATCCTCATAGGACCAAGTTTTGTTATACAATACAGGTAAATAACTAGTAAGTCCTAGCTATTTCAACAGCAGGAAATCCTTATTATACAATCATCTTCACTTAAACAATTTTATTTAATAATCCCTTTTCTACCACCCTTTCATTGATCAAAGGTAGAGGGGAATCTCTGGTTATTTTCAATCTATTTTTTCCTTTTAGTGGTAAATCATGGAATATTCCTAGCCATCAGTGACCCTGGAATTAGCCTGCCATCCTACTGAAATAAAAAATATACCTATATGGCACTGATTCCTGGTCAAGGCATGAAATATACAGATGAATAGTGTTGCTTTTTAACTATGGGTCTTAAAGAATTTTTTACACTTGCTCTTAGATTCCCCACCAGAGGGCTCTGCTGTTGAAGCTGTTTACTTAGCAGGAATATGCCTACGTTATCAACAAAATATTTTTTATTTTTCACAGAGATGAGGTCTTACTGTATTTATTGCTTGGGCTGGTCTCAAACTCCTGAACTCAAGCGATCCTCCTGTCTTGGCCTCCCAGTGTTAGGATTATGGTTGGGAGCCACTGTGCCTGGCTGATGAACAAAATATTTTTAAAAACCCAGTTGAGATTACACTTTGGGCTCTCTTATTCCAAAGTGTTCTGTGCACACATCAGTAGTTCCTGATTCAAGGGAGAGTATGTCCTCTCATGGCCCTTATACAGACAGGAAATAGGAGGTTGGACCTGGCCTCCCCAGACAGGCAGCCTGTGGCTGTGATGACACCCTTACTTCAGTGCTGTTGTGATAGTGTACTGTTTTACTGTAATAAACTGCAGATTTGTGATCACTCTCACTTGGGGTCCTGTGAGTCTTCTTTAGCAAATGAACCCTGTTTAACTTCCACCATTATTGCTGTTAGTATTCCCTCTACAGGAAGCCTAGGTAGAACATGGCGTTGCTTGGTGTGGTGGGAAAAGAAGAGGGTTTGAAATCAGATTAAACTTAATTATAGCTTCTCTCTAGTTGGTTTTAAGACCTCTGATTCTTAGTTTCCTCACCTAAATGAACTGGGTTGTGGCCGGGCACAGTGGCTGACGGCTGTAATCTCAGCAGTTTGGGAGGCCAAGGCAGGCAGATCACCTGAGGTCAGGAGTTTGAGCCCAGCCTAGCCAACATGGTGAAACCCCATCTCTACAAAATATTTTAAAAATTAGCAGGGTGTGGCAGCGTGCACCTGTAATCCCAGCTACTTGGGAGGCTGAGGCAGGAGAATCGCTTGAACCTCGGAGGTGGAGGCTGCAGTGAGCTGAGATTGTGCCACCTCACTCCAGCCTGGGTGAAAGAGCGAGGCTCTGTCTCAAAAAAAAAGAACTGAGTTGGCAATATCTACCTCCCAGGGCCCCTGTAACGATTAAATGGGATAATGCATATATAAGTCTAAAGCCTTAAGCATGTCAAATGCACTTCATGAAGCTAAGTAATAACACAAGTGAATATAAGTTTTTCTGGAAATAATGCAAATAGAAAAGGAGAAAAAGAGGCCGGGTGCAGTGGATCACCCCTGTAATCCCAGCACTTTGGGAGGCCGAGATGGGCGGATCATCTGAGGTCAAGAGTTCGAGACCAGAGTGACCAACATGGTAAAACCCCATCTCTATTAAAAATACAAAATTAGCTGGGCGTGGTGGCACACGCCTGTAATTCTAGCAACTCTGGAGGCTGAGGCAGGAGAATCGCTTGAACGCGGGAGGCGGAGGTTGCAGTGAGCCAAGATCACACCACTGTACTCCAGCCTGGGCAACAAGAGTGAAACTCCATCTCAAAAAAAAAAAAAAAAAGAAAAGGAGAAAAAGAAACTTCAAAGACTAGGTTTTCACAAACAAATAGACAATATTAGAAATGCAATGACGAAGGAAAAATGGTGAAGAGGAATTCTCAAAAATAAGTACCTGGGGATGGGCTGTCTGGCCAGAAACAGAACTTCTCATGGGCAGTACACAAGGCTTTCTTCAGCTCAGCACATCGTTGCTTATCTGAAATCCACATAAACAGCAACACCTTAAAAAACACTATATAGATTCAGAATCCAATGAATGGCCTCTAAGAGTAGAGATTTAACTAAAAATAAGAGAATTTTAAAATGTGAAAATATTAGCAAGTACATAATCTTAATATTTTCCACAAAACAGGTTCTAAATTGAGATCCTAAGATCAACAAAGGAGATACCATGTATCTTATTTTTATTTTTTATTTTTTTGAGACAGAGTCTTGCTCTGTCACCCAGACTTAAGTGCAGTGGTGCAATCTTGGCTCATTGCAACCTCCATCTCCCAGGCTCAAGCAATGCTCCTGCCTCAGCCACCTGAGTAGTGTTTTGTATTTTTAGTAGAAATGGGGTTTCACCATGTTGGTCAGGCTGGTCTCAAACTCCCAGCCTCACGTGATCCACCCATTTCAGCCTCCTCAAGTGCTGGGATTACAGGCGTGAGCAACTGCACCCGGCCCCCATGTATCTTATAAAGCAGAGCATTCCAAAGTGTGAGCCTTCATAAAAGTCCTTTGTCACTCTTTGTCTAGAAGTATAAATTTTGGAATAATAAAGTAAACATGCTGCTGTTACCTAGATTACATTAAGTCAAGTCCATGCTGCAGTAGCTAGCTTAGTTAAAAAAAAAAAAAAAATGCCGGGCACAGTGGCTCACGCCTGTAATCCCAGCACTTTGGGAGACCGAGGTGGGTGGATCACGAGGTCAGGAGATCAAGACCATCCTGGCTAACATGGTGAAATCCCATCTCTACTAAAAATACAAAAAATTAGCCAGGCATGGTAGCAGGCGCCTGTAGTCCCAGCTACTCGGGAGGCTCAGGCAGGAGAATGGTATGAACCCGGGAGGCGGAACTTGCAGTGAGCCGAGATCGCACCACTGCACCCCAGCCTGGGCGACAGAGCCAGACTCTGTCTTAAAAAAAAAAAAAAAAAAAAAAGACTGGCCAGGCACTATGGCTTACCCCTGTAATCCCTGCACTTTAGGATGCCAAGGTGGGCAGATCACTTGAGCTCAGGAGTTCAAGACTAGCCCGGGCAACATGGTAAAACCCCATGTCTACAAAAAAACAAAAATCAGCCAGGTGTAGTGACACTGCGCCTGTAATCCCAGCTACTTGGGAGGCTAAGGAAAGATCGCTTGAGCCCAGGAGGTTGAGGCTGCAGTGAGTTGTAATTGCACTATTACATTTCGCTCAGCCTGGGCAACAAGCAAGACCCCATCTCAAAAAAAAAAAAGATTAAAAAAAAAAAAGATTGAAGTACACATTTTTTGATCCAACTAAAATGACCTTTTTTTCCCCCCCAGAAAACCCGGATAGTATATATTTGAGTGAGGAGAAAAATGTAATTTGTACCTTATACTTACATCTGTCAAAGTCAAAAGCTGGTTGTAAACTGGCACAGAGAAAAGCTTGACAGCTAGAGCACTTGAGCATATCACATTCCACTGTGACCCAGCCATATTTTGCACAGACGAGTGGAGACAGCTCGGGGGGCTTACCTGCCCATTTCAAAGAGTATCCATGTTAAGAAAAACAACACCGCAAATATATATATGTATGTGTGTGTGTGTGTGTGTGTATATATACATACACTGTTTTTTTTTTTTTTTAGAAAAGTTCTCACTCTGTCACCCAGGCTGGAGTGCAGTGGCATGACCTAAGCTCACTACAACCTCACCCTCTCAGGTTCAAGCAATTCTCCCACCTCAGCCTCCCAAGTAGCTGGGACCACAGGTGCACACCACCACACCCAGCTAATTTTTGTATTTTTTGGTAGAGATGGGGTTTCACCATGTTGCTCAGGCTGGCTTGAACTCCTGACCTCAGATGATCTGCCCACCTTGGCCTCCCAAAGGGCTGGAATCACAGGTGAACACTGCAAGTATATTAAAATGAATAAGTCATAAATTACAATCTTAACTCATTCTTTTTTTTTTTTTGAGACAGAGTCTTGCTCTGTCACCCTGGCTGGAGTGCAATGGCACAGTCTCAGCTCAGTTTCTACAACCTCCGCTTCCCAGGTTCAGGTGATTCTCCTGCCTCAGCCTCCCAAGTACCTGGGATTACAGGCATCTGCCACTGCGCTCAGCTAATTTTTGTATTTTTAGTAGAGACGGGGTTTCATCATCTTGGCCAGGTTGGTCCTGAACTTGTGACCTCGTGATTCACCCACCTCGGCCTCCCAAAGTACTGCAATTACAGGCGTGAGCCACTGTGCCTGGCCCAATTCATTCTTAATGTATATAGGAATAAACATTAAGGAGAAAGGCAATGAGAAAAGTGGTAAAAACTATTTTTAATGCACAGGCCCATACTTCACAGAATGATGAAGGTCATTTAAGTAATAAGTGGAGGGGAAAAGTTATTAACTTATTCTTGAAGAAGCACTATGTATTTTATGTGTTTAAAATGTTTATTGGCCAAGCACAGTGGCACATGCTTGTAATCTCAGCACATTGGGAGGCTGAAGCGGGAGGATCACTTGAGCTCAGGAGTTGAAGATCAGCCTGGGCAACACGGCGACACCTCATCTCTACTGAAAATCAAAAAATTAGCGGGATGTGGTGGTGCACGCCTGTAGTCTTAGCTAATTGAGAGGCTGAGGGAGGAGGATGGCTTGAGCCCAGGAGATCAAGGCCACAGTAAGATACGATCACACCACTGCCCTCTAGCCTGGGCAACAGAATGAGACCCTGTCCCAAAAAAAAAAAAGTTTCTTATTGGTTGTCTGGTGGAATATAGCATCCATTAATTTTCACTGAATCTGAAATACTAGGAACTTAAAGGCACCAGTGAAAGTACTGGGATATGCCTAAACAATAAGAGATGGTCAAAGTCAAACACACAGAAATATTTTCTGCCGTTCGCCTATGCTCTCCTACTGTACCCCATCCATTTTTACTTCCCAAAGAATAAAGGCAATAAAATTATCCCTCCAAAATTTGATTGCTAGTATCAATGGGGATGTGTGAGAATGTTTTACATAGCTAAAAGCATCTGTAAGTATGTATTTGGAAAGGTATCCTAAAACATTTATTACTCCTTAATATTAAATGCTCAGTTTATTTGTTTGTTTTGTTTTGTTTTTTGAGATGGAGTCTTGCTCTGTCGCCCAGGCTGGAATGCAATGGCACGATCTCAGTTCACTGCAACCTCTGCCTCCTAGGTTCAACTGATTCTCCTGCCTCAGCCTCCTGAGTAGCTGGGATTACAGGCGTGTGCCACCATGCCCCACTAATTTTTGTAATTTTGATAGAGAAGGGGTTTTGCCATGTTGGCCAGGCTGGTCTCGAATGCCTGACCTTGAATGCCTGAGGCCCTCCTCGGCCTTCCACAGTGCTGGGATTACAGGTGTGAGCCACCTCGCCCAGCCTCAGTTTTTAATAATCTACCCGGGCCAGGTGCGGTGGCCCCAGCACTTTGGGAGGCTGAGACGGGCAGATCACTTGAGGTCAGGAGTTTGAGACCAGCCTGGCCAACACGGTGAAACCCCATCTCTACTAAAAATACAAAAATCAGCTGGGTGTGGTAGTATGTACATGTAATCCCAGCTATTGGGGAGGCTGAGGCAGGAGACTCGCTTGAACTTGGGAGGCGGAGGTTGCAGTGAGCTGAGATGGTACCACTGCACTCCAGCCTGGGCAACACAGCAAAATTCTATCTCAAAAGAAAAATTCTACCTGAAGAGCTCTTATTTTACAAAGCACAGTAAAAAAAGGATAAAATATGAAAGAAGATGCAGGAAAGTTATACATTTTTATAAAGGGATATAGGAATTTGAAAAACATTCCAACATCAGCAAAGGAAGAATGAAGACTGGAAAACAAAATTTAGATACAAATATTAAAGGAGCCATGATTATCTAGAATAAAAGCAATGGTTAAATAAATAATCATCATATCCAAAATGGTGATCAATTTATAGCCAATGAACAAAAAGGAAATGGATCTAAATATTGTATCAAAACCAAGATTTAATGCAAGAAATAATGGTAGAAGGATGGTTAAAATACCTTCCCTTTCCTGAGCAATTCGGTCTTAAAGCCATTAGGCAGTGAACAAGAAAGATGTCTGAGCCAGGAGGCTGTGAAGAGGCAGCTCAGCCCAGGGTGTCAGAACCAAAGTGGTGTGTAACAGGCATTCACTTGCAGGCAGCCAAGTGTGGAGTGCTAGGACCTAAATGGGGTGACGAGAGATTCATGCAAGAAAGGATGGCAGCATGGCAGAAATGGGAGATTAAGCACATATAGGGGATTGATCAAAGTAGTAAATATATTAAGGATAACAAATTATGTTTCACAGTGTTAAATATGGGAGGGAAAAATAGGGAAAAGGAAAAAACTAGAATGAATTCTGCGATGTACAATTGCAACTGGAGATGTCAGCAGGAACTCATCGTTTTTTAAAATATAGAGATAAATGGATGTAAATTTAGATGTGTGTATACATGTGAATGTGTGTGTGTGTGTGTGTGTACATAAACATATATATTCTCTAGCTTTTTCCTCTGAGAGGCCCTGAGAACAGTGGCATCCCACTAGCTATGAGTTCTCCCTGCACCCAGATCTTGGCATTCATTCATGCATTTGTATAGAGACAGGATCTTGCTATGTTGCCCAGGCTGGTCTCTCCTGGGCTCAGGCAATTCTCCTGCCTGGGTCTCCCAAAGTGCTGGGATTACAGGTGTGCCACCATGCCCAGTTCAGATCTTAGCTTTTAAATAACATTCTCCACTGAAAAACAGCCAAGGATCCTTGTAGAATTGGCTGATTCCAGGGATGGGGCAAGAAAAATACAAAATAAGCCGAGAACAACTTGTTCCTGAAAGCAATAAAGAGGTCATGGGTTATGGGACATGTCAAAAGGCCACAGAAGCCAACCTGAGGGGGATGTCATTGACTAAATAAGGAACAACTGGAGTATCAAAATATGTAATGATAGTAATGAATTATAACCCATTGAATAACAGAAAATCTTGAGTCCATGTTACTACAAATAAATCAATTACATAAAGTTTGATAAGGAATGGGATATTTACAAAGTTTCAAAGAACCTCCCCATAAAGTACTTTTCATTTACAAAGGAGGAAAGAGTTATTTTACAACAGAAATGCCAGATACTCCCTTAATCAAATAATCAAAGTGATCATCACCATAAAGGGATAAATAGAAATCATGTGTCACCTGACAGGATGCAATGAGAATGCAGCATTGCTTCACGACACTCCTGCATAACCTGAATCTAATCACAAAGAAACATCAAACAAATGTCACTGACATACACTCTACAACATAACTGTTCTGCAATCTTCCAAAGTATCAAGATCATGAAATTCAAGAAAAAACTGAGGAAATGTTCCAGATAAAGGAGAATAAAGCAACATGACAACTAAATGTACTGTGTGATTCTCAACTGGATACTTCAACTATAAAGAATGTTATTAGTACAACTGATGAAAAAACTGGGATCTGAGGATTAGAGGGTAGTAACTTATCAATGTCAATTTTCTAATTTTGATGGTTGCATTCTGGTTATGTAGGACAAAGTCCTTGTTTGTAGGAAATATTTGGGAGTAGTAAGACATCACTTTGGTGGCTTACTTTCAAACAGCTCAGGGAAAAAAGGTTCTTTGTAATCTCTGCAACCTTTCTGTATAAGTCTGTAATTTAAAAATTTTTAAGAATCACTGTAAAAAATTACCATGTAAGTCTTTCTGTCCTTGCACACAGGGAATAAAGTAGTGAAAAGCAGAGGACTTGGTGTGGTACCACATTTCTTCCGCCTTCAGTCTCTGCTCCTTTCACAGAGCTACCCATCGGTACCATGTTGGCCATGTTGGAGTAGAGTATCCTCAGCTTCACAACCTCTATGGTCTATAGGAGCCAAAATGACAGCCCAGAGAAGAATGTGCCATTTTCAGTGGAAAACAAGTGGCAATTACTAATTATGATGACTTGTACTTTGTATCTGATTTGCTGCACTTTTCTTTATAAGACATCAACTGGGCCAGGTGCAGTGGCTCACGCCTGTAATCCCAGCACTTTAGGAGGCTGAGGTGGGTGGATCACCTGACTTCAGGAGTTTGAGACCAGCCTGGCCAACATGGTGAAACTAAAAATACAAAAACTAGCCAGGCATGGTGGTGGGAGCCTGTAATCCCAGGTACTTGGGAGGCTGAGGCAGGAGAATCGCTTGAACCTGGGTGACAGAGGTTGCAGTAAGCCAAGATCACACCAGTGCACTCCAGCCTGGGTGGCAGAGCAAGACTCCATCTCAAAAAAAAAAAAAAAAAAAAAAGACACCAACTTCTTAAGATGGATGTTTGAGATCACAGTCTCTTTGACACTATGCAGCCATAAAAGGAATGAGATCATGTCCTTTGCAGGGACGTGGATGAAGCTGGAAGCCATTATCCTCAGCAAACTAACACAGGAACAGAAAACCAAACACATGTTCTCACTTATAAGTGGGAGCTGAATGATAAGAACACATGGACACATGGGAAGAATGACATACACTGGGGCCTGTTGGCGGTGGGAGTCGGGGGAGGGAAAGCATCAGGGGGAATAGCTAACAGATGCTGGGCTTAATACCTAGGCGATGGATTGATCTGTGCAGTAAACCACCATGGCACACGTTTACCTATGTAACAAACCCGCACATCCTACACATGTACCCCGGAACTGAAGATAAAAGTTGAAGAAAAAAAGGCCCGGCACGGTGGCTCATGCCTGTAATCTTGGCACTTTGGGAGGCTGAGGCAGGAGGATTGCCTGAGCTCAAAAGTTTGAGACCAGCCTGAGCAACACAGTGAAACCCCATCTCTACTAAAATACAAAAAATTAGCCAGGCATGGTGGTGGGTGCCTGTAATCTCAGCTACTCGGGAGGCTGAGGCAGGAGAATTGCTTAAACCCAGGAGGTGGAGGTTACAGTGAGCCAAGATGGCGCCACTGTACTCCAGCCTAAACGACAGAATGAGACTCCGTCTCAAAAAAAAAAGTTGAAGGGAAAAAAGGAAACAAAACAATGGATCAAATTATTGAACTCAGGCATATAGCACACTAAGTATGTTTCTAAATAAACTTAGGACATAACGTTTAATGTCTCTTCTTGAAACATGCAATGTGATAGCTGGTATGTGCTTACTTTTTCATTTGGGTAATATTCCAGTGTAAGTTTTTTTTTGAGACGGAGTCTTCTCTGCCACCCAGGCTGCAGTGCAGTGGCATGGCCTCGGCTCACTGCAACCTCCACCTCCCAGGCTCAAGCAATTCTCCTGCCTCAGCCTCCTGAGTAGCTGGGATTACAGGTGCATGCCACCACACCTGGCTAATTGTGTATTTTTTTTTTTCTTTTTGAGATGGAGTCTCACTCCTGTCGCCCAGGCTGGAGTGCAGTGGCATGATCTCGGCTCACTGCAACCTCCGCCTCCCAGGTTCAAGTGATCCTCCTGCCTCAGCCTCCTGAGTAGCTGGGACTACAAGCATGTGCCACCATGCTTGGCTAATTTTTGTATTTTTAGTAGAGACGGGGTTTCACCATGTTGGCCAGGCTGGTCTCAAACTCTTGACCTCGTAATCCACTTGCCTCAGCGACCCAAAGTGCTCGGATTACAGGCGTAAGCCACCACGCCCGGCCTAATTTTGTATTTTTAGTACAGGCAGGGTTTCACCATATTGGCCAGGTTGCTCTCAAACTCCTGACCTCAGGTGATCCGCCCACCTTGGCCTCCCAAAGTGCTAGGATTACAGGCGTAAGCCACCACGCCTAGCCAGTATTAGTTTCTTGATCAAAAAAAGGTGTGTGATTTGGCTTATTTTATGGTCTTAAATTCTGAGATTTTGTTAATTTTTGATTCCTAGGTCAAGACCTTGTTAATAGTTTGTAAGACAGAAATTCAGGGCCAGGTTTGGCGGCTCAGGCCTGTACTCCCAACCCTCTGGGAGGCTGTGGCAGCATAATTGCTTGAGGCCAGGAGTTCAAGACCAGCCTGGGCAACACAGCAAGACTCTGTCTACGCACGCATGCACGCACGCACACAAACACACGCTGGGGTGGGGGTGCAAACTTGCAGGAAAAAAAGCAGCTGGAGCTACTAAAGACTTCTCTCAAAGCAAGGTGATATGAACAGCTTTTAAGGTGGCTCCAATGATCCCTGCCTTCTTATATTCATGCCCTTGTGTTATCTGTTCCTCCTGAGTATGGGCTGGCCTAGTGACTTGCTTCTAATGCATAAAATATGACAAAAATGATGAGATGTTACTTTTGAGATTAGATTACAAAATGAGGCTGGCTTGTATCTTGTTCTCTCGCTTGCTCACTCTGATGGAAGCCAGCTGCCAAGTTGTGAACTTTCCTTTAGAGAGGTCCACGTAGCAAGGAACCAAGTGGGGAGGGACATCTCTGGCCAAAGGCCAGTATAGAACTGAAGCCCTCTGTCCAACAGACACAAGTAAATGAATCCTGTCAACAATGTGCCAATGACTGAGTTTGGAAGTGGACCCTTTCCTAGTTTTTTTTTTTTTTTTTTGAGACGGAGTCTTGCTCTGCCGCCAAGGCTGGAATGCAGTGGCGCGATCTCGACTCACTGCAAACTCTGCCTCCTAGGTTCAAGCTATTCTCCTGCCTCAGACTCCTGAGTAGCTGGAATTACAGGTGAGCACCACCACACCTGGCTAATTTTGTTTTGTTTTGTTTTCTTTTCTTTTTTTTTTCTTTTGAGACAATTTTCCTAGTTGAGCCTTGAAATGACAGTGCCCTGACCAACCTTAATTGCAGCCTGTGAGAGACCCTCAGCCAGAGGACTCAGCTAAGCCATGCCTGGACTCCTGATCCACAGAAATTATGAAATAAAAACTGTTTGTTGTTTTAAGATCACTAAGTTTTAGGGCAATTTGTTATGCAGCAATAGGTAGCTAATACACAAAGGAAAATCTAGAAAGAGACATTATAGTAGTACAGTCTCTAATAATCTAAAAAACATTAGATGATAATCCTGGATCTGCCATTTGCTAACAGGTTCATCTTGGGCAAGTCATATAACCTGCCCCAAACTGTTTCCTCTTCTATAAAACAAGTATAATAATAATGCTTATTTTCACAGGTTTAAAGTTAAGATCGAATGTGATAATATATGCAAAAACATACTATATACAAGTATTAATTATTATTTCTTCTTTTCTCAGGCTCTTAGTTTTTTCTTCTATAAAAAGAAAAGGTTAGATAACCTCAACTGTCCCTCTGAGTGATAATATATTAGGATGCTGACTTTCCTATATAATTTCTTACCAAGGTTTGATTCTTAAGTTTAAAACATCACAGTAAGTGGTGTAATACCTTGGAGGAATTCTAGAAGCAGGCAGAAAGTGCAATTCACATGAACTAAAAAAGGATATAGAAAATGTTTCCACTCTGCTAAAGAAGGCTTCTTTGCTTGTAGATTCCAATGAAGGTTGTTCCGCTTGGGGTGATCCATTAACTGACTGGGATGTGGCAGACGTGTCCTGCCTAATATAAAGTGGCAAAACTGTTGGTAAACCTTTCACAGTACCCTCTGCTTAAATGTTATCTAGCTTCTCTACACATCATATCATAAATCACACCAACGCCGGATTTTAAGCTTCCTAAAAATCATTTTACTCATGTCATTCCTCAGTTTATTATTTTCAATGGTTTTATAATACTTACTAAATAAAATCCAAACTCTTCAGTCTGGCATTCAAAACTCTTTATAGTTTACCCATATCTAAACTTCAATCAATTTCTACCTCTACAGGGCTCCACTAATCCTAGCAAACTATTCTCCTCACTCACTCAGTGTTCTCCACAAGTATTTTGCATAACTTTAGTAAACAGAAAATAAGACTCAAGACTTCCAGTATGCATTATACAATTTGAATCTCTTCAGAAATTCGACTCTTTTTTTTTTTTTTTTTTTTTGAGATGGAGTCTCGCTCTGTTGCCCAGGCTGGAGTGCAATGGTGCGATCTCGGCTCACCGCAACCTCCACCTCCCAGGTTCAAGCAATTATCCTGCCTCGGCCTCCCCAGTAGCTGGGATTACAGGCGCATACCACCAGGCGTGGGCCCGGCTAATTTTTTGTATCTTTAGGACAGACGGGGTTTCACCATGTTGGTCAGGCTGGTCTGTAGCTCCTGACTTCGTGATCGGCCCACCTCAGCCTCCCAAAGTGCTGGGACTACAGGAGTGAGCCACCACGCCTGGCAGAAATTCGACTCTTAACAGCAGAAAAAACAATTTTGATATTTCTACCTGGAGGGACCTTTGATACCCACTCCTTCCAAAAAAAAAAAGAACCAATTAGAAAATTCGAATCAAAGTAAAGATCTTCGGGAGATTTCATGAAAAAAAAAATCAGGGAGAAAAAAACTCAGCAAAGCAATTCTCTCATTTTCAGTGGAAGGCATTTCAACAGTGCCTGGGGAACTGCTGAAAGACAAGCATTTATTTATTTATTTAGAGACGGAGTCTCGCTCTGTCACCCAGGCTGGAGTGCAGTGACGCGATCTCGGCTCACTGCAACCTCCACCTCCCAGGTTCAAGCAATTCTCCTGTCTCAGCCTCCCGAGTAGCTGGGACTATAGGCGCGGCCCACCACGCCTGGCTAATTTTTTGTGTTTTTAGTAGAGATGGGGTTTCACCGTGTTAGCCAGGATGGTCTTGATCTCCTGACCTCGTGATCTGCCCGCTTCAGCCTCCTCAAAGTGCTGGGATTATAGGCGTGAGCCACCGCGCCCGGCGACAGGCATTATTTTAATAAAAATAGGATTACATCAACGATTATAGATCAAAAGAAATAAACTTATTCTAAGACTCTCAGAGATTCATAGAGAGCCTCAAGGGGATGTGGTTCTTGGGGAAAAAAAATTCACAGCATCC
Organism: Pongo pygmaeus; assembly: GCF_028885625.2. Taxonomy (NCBI): domain Eukaryota; kingdom Metazoa; phylum Chordata; class Mammalia; order Primates; family Hominidae; genus Pongo; species Pongo pygmaeus. Next base: position 128,936,112 of record NC_072379.2, read on the forward strand.
ATAAACTTGGATGTGTAAAAATGACATTTATTTCTCTCTAAATGACAAGATTTAGCATTTTCTTCGATTATGAATGAAGGTAAAAACACCATAGTAGTATTAGCACTACCTGCTAATTTGTCACCAATGGAAATAATGTTCCCACATTATGGTGGTTGCATGTTTTCAAATACCTTTGTGCTCATCACTACTTCAAAATTATGGTTGACAACACATACTACTAGATATTATGGACTCTTTAATAAAAAGCATGTTACTGCGTAACTTTTTCCTTTTACCATCTTGATAACTACATTCCAATCTAACTGGTTTCCTTTATAATCCTATGTAATTTACTTTAAGCATTTAAAAATATTCTGAGAGTTAATAAGCTTCTCCAGAGGGCCAAAGGGGTCCACGGCACAAAAAAAGGTTAAGAATTCCCAATTAAGAATTAGGTGAACTCATTCAGTTAACGGTCCTTTCCTTCCAAAAATAATGTCCGATGACAAAATTTCGGCTGCGGTTGGGAATCTGGTACACCCCGAGGGGAAGATCAAAGCCGATCAAACATAGTAACCAGAGTATCTTTCAGATTCTAAGAAGAAGCCATCCCCACTGCCCGAGTCGCCGACCGAGGGGAACCCCCCCCCAACCCGCCACCCCTTCCCCAAGCCTTCTCCAATCTTCCAACGCCAGACCCAGGGTTAACTCGTGAACTCACGCGTCCACGCCTCCCTCTTCCGGGGCAATCCCCTCATCTATCAGCTGCCGGATTTTCTGGGGGGTCCCTTCTGGGGAGCGAACTACTGCACCCCAATTCTTTTCAACCCCTACGGCAAACGCTTGTCCCTCACAGGGCGCCGCCATCTTGGTCCGCTGCCGAGTTGCTTCCCCGAGAGTTTGAAGGCTCCGGAACTTCCGTCCTGAGAGGTTAATATCCGCCTCTTGAGGCAGCCTGGCTGGGAAAGTCTAACGGCGGGGCCCACGCCTTTTCTCATCGTTTTAGAACCTTAGAGCGAGTTTAAGGAGGGCTGTACTGTTTAGGACAATCTTGATTAATCGTTTCCTTTATCAACTAGCATATTTAAGTTGATAAGAGATTTTTAGAACGCTGTCAGTCCAAATTCAGCAGGGATGAGGGGCTCAACTTAATTTTCAAGTAATATTAACTCATACGGCCGGGCGCGGTGGCTCAGGCCTGTAATCCCAGCGGTTTGGGAGGCCGAGGCGGGCGGATCGCCTGAGGTCAGGAGTTCGAGACCAGCCTGGCCAACATGGTGAACCCCTGTCTCTACCAAAAATACAAAAATTAGTTGGACTTGCTGGCGGGCGCCTGTAATCCCAGCTACTAGGGAGGCTGAGGTAGGAGAATCGCTTGAACCCGGGAGGCGGAGGTTGCAGTGAGCCGAGATCGCACCACTGCACTCCAGCCTGGGCGACAAGGGCAAAACTCCGTCTCAAAAAAAATAAAAATAAAAATAAATTAACTCATACGACCCTCCTAAGTTGCATCTTTCTACAAGCGAGGAAATGGTGACCCTCACTTGAGAGCAAATAATTTAGAATCCTTGTTGGAAACCGTGTTATGGATGGATTTAGAAGTCTGTGGCATGGCCGGGCGCGGTGGCTCACGCCTGTAATCCCAGCACTTTGGGAGGCCGAGACTGGCGGATCACAAGGTCAGGAGTTCGAGACCAGCCTGGCCAAGATGGTGAAACTCCGTCTCTACTAAAAATAAAAAATTAGCCGGGTGTGGTGGCAGGCGCCTGTAGTCCCAGCTACTCGGGAGGCTGAGGCAGGAGAATTCCTTGAACCTGGGAGGCAGAGGTTGCAGTGAGCCGAGATCGTGCCACTGCACTCTAGCCTGGGTGACAGAGCAAGACTCCATCTCAAAAAAAAAAAAAAAAAAAGAAGTTTTGAAATTATCCAGGAAAACATGTGGAGGAATAGATGAAAAAAGATTGCAAAATTTTAAACTATCGGACTTGGATGATAGAACTGTGGGGTTCATTATATTATTCTTTCTGCTATTAAGTATATTTGACAATATCATAATAAAAAAGCAAAATAAGCTAAAAAATACATGTTCTTGAATACCCTTTGAATTTCCTCGAACCTCTCTTGCTTAATAGTACTTACTTGACAAAACCTCATTCACAGTTGAAGTAAGTTCTCTATTATTGCTTCTGTACCCATACAACTAAATATGGCTAAAGAGAAATGGCAAACTTGTCTCTTTATATTCTTGACTTCAAGTGGGACCTTAATTCTGCCCAGTAATTATACTACCTTTATCTAGTCCACTTCTCAGCCCACTTTTCATAGATGACTTATTTTTATTTTTTATTTTTTTAATTTATTTTTTATTTTTATTTTGATTTTTTTGCAGACGGAGTCTCCATCTGCTGCCCAGGCTGGAGTGCAGTGGCACAATCTCAGCTCATTGCAACCTCTGCCTCCTGGGTTCAAGCAATTCTCCTTCCTCAGCCTCCTGAGTAGCTAGGATTACAGGCACATGCCACCATGCCTGGCTAATTTGTCATATTTTTAGTAGAGACGGGGTTTCACCATGTTGGCCAGGCTGGTCTCAAACTCCTGACCTCAGGTGATCCGCCCACCTTGGCCTCCCAAAGTGCTGGGATTACAGGCGTGAGCCACCATGCCCGGCCACCTGGCTAATTTTTATATTTTTAGTAGAGACAGGGTTTCACCACATTCACCAGGCTGGTCTCAAACTCCTGACCTCAAGTGATCTGCCCACCTCGTCCTCCCAAAGTGTTAGGATGACAGGTGTGAGCCACTGCACCCGCCTTCATAGATGACTATTATATACCTCTCTCCTCAAACACCTTCAATACTTCCACTTATCCATCCTCCCTTTCTGCTAATGACACACTCCTAGGAAAATATTGACTATACAGTTAGCCATGGCAACGACCAGCAATCGGAGCCAGTTTGAAGTTCAATTGACCCATGATTACTCATCACAGTGAACGTGCTTTTGTAAACCCAACGAATGACAACTCCTTGATTCAGCCAATCACAAAGACTCACTTCAATAAGCACTCTTCTGAGTGCCAACCACTCAACAATAGTTTCACCCAAGTTATCACTTCTGCAAATGATGCCAACACACACCTTTGAAAGTTTGCCAATCTCTGAACTCCCCACTTTCTCAAAGTCTGATAGAAGATTAGTAGTCTGTTCTGCTTGAAGACTGTGCCTCACCTGCATGGCTCTTACTGTTTATAGTAAGCAAGAAATTTGGCTTTGTGGGTTTTTTTTTTGTTTTGTTTTTTTTTTGAGATGGAACCTTGCTCTGTCACCCAGGCTGGAGTGCGGTGGCGCATCTCAGCTCACTGTAAGGTCCGCCTCCCGGGTTCACCCCATTCTCCTGCCTCAGCCTCCTGAGTAGCTGGGACTACAGGCACCCGCCACCACGCATGGCTAATTTTTTGTATTTTTTTTTAGTAGAGACGGGGTTTCACCATGTTAGCCAGGATGGTCTCGATCTCCTGACCTCGTGATCTGCCCGCCTCGGCCTCCTAAAGTGTTGGGATTACAGGCGTGAGCCACCGCGCCCAGCCGGCTTTGTGTTTTTATTTCGCATAATGAATGGTGTTCTCATCATCCTCTAACCATACTTTACCTTCCCTCCTGTTACTATTGATCAGTGGCTCTCAAATGAGTGTGACATTGCCTGTCACAGGACACTTGGCAATGTCAGGAGACATTTTTGGTTGGAGTGGTGGTAGACGCCAGGAATGTTGCTAAGCATTTTACAACATCCAGAAGAGCCTCGCCACAACAAAAAATTATCTCACCCAATATGTGCACAGGTTGAGAAGCCCTGCTGTAATCTATGTGCCTATCTAAGGCCAAACTTACACACTGGATCTAATTCCCCTTGCCTACTCAAGAACATTGTCCACCAATTCTCCCTTCCACTGCACATTTCCATTAGCAGCAAGATATTACTTCTCCCATCTTAAAAACATGCAAAACAGGCCAGGTGCAGTGGCTTATGCCTGTAATTCCAGCACTTTGGGAGGCCGAGGCGGGCGGATCACCTGAGGTCAGAAGTTCAAGACCAGCCTGGCCAAAATGGCAAAACCCTGTCTCTACTAAAAATACAAAAATTAGCTGGGTGTGGTGGCATACACCTGTAGTCCTACCTACTTGGGAGGCTGAGGCATGAGAATCGCTTGAATTCAGGAGGTGGAGGTTGCGGTGAGACGAGATGGTGCCACTGCACTCCACACTCCAGCCTGGGCAACAGAGCAAGACTCTATTTCAGAAAACAAGAAAACACCTTCTCTGCTTTTATTTATGGCAAAGCTTCTTCAAAAATTATCTATCCTAGGGCTGGGCACAGTGACTCACCTCTTTAATCCCAGCACTTTGGGAGGCTGAAGTGGGTGGATCACTTGAGGTCAGAAATTCAAGACCAGCCTGGCCAACATGATGAAACCCTGTCTCTATTAAAAATACAAAAAAAAAAAAAAATTAGCTGATTGTGGTGGCAGGCACCTATAATCCCAGCTGCTTTGGAGGCTGAGGCAAGTGAATCACTTGAACCTGGGAGGTGGGGTTGCAGTGAGCTGAGATTGCGCCACTGCACTCCAGCTTGGGCCACAGCATGAGACTCCGTCTCAAAAAAAAAAAAAAAAAAGAATAGAGGCCTTTGGCCAGGCATGGTGGCTCACGCCTGTAATCCCAGCATTTTGGGAGGCCAAGGCAGGTGGATCATCTGAGGTCAGGAGTTCAAGACCAGCCTGGCCAACATGGTGAAACCCTGTCTCTACCAAAAATTACAAAAATTAGCCGGGTATGGTGGCAGGCGCCTATAATCCCAGCTACTCAGGAGGCTGAGGCAGGAGAATTGCTTGAATCCAAAAGGCGGAGGTTGCAGTGGGCTGAGATCGCACCACTGCACTCCAGCCTGGGCGACAAGAGTGAAACTCCATCTAAAAATGACAGAGAGAAAGAGAAAAAGAGAGAAAGAGAGAGAGAGAGAGGAAGGAAGGAAGAAAGAGGGGCTTTTATACTTTTTATTCATTGCTGTGTCCCCAGTCTTTACAATACCTCATGGACATAGTAGACTCTCAATAAATAATTGTTCAATTAATGTACACAAATTTCCAAAGAATTTGGACTTTATACTAAAAGCCAACGGCAGCCATTGAAAGACTTTAAGTGGCACGGTAACATGAACAATTGTGCATTTTGGGAAAAGTCACTATAAAGACTATGTGAAAAATGGATTGGAGCCAAAAGAGGATATGGAGTGACTGTTAGGAGGTTGCTGATGAAGCCTTGGCAGAACAGAGGCAATGGTGGGTAAGGCTGGGGTGAAGACAGCTGGAAGTGAGCAGATGCAAGATGTAGCTTGGAATTAGAAACAACAGGACTTGGTGATGGCTTGTACATGACAGGTGAGGAGTAGTTTTTTTGTTTGTTTGTTTTTGTTTTTGTTTGTTAGTTTTTTTGAGACAGAGTCTCGTTCCGTCACCCAGGCTGGAGTGCAGTGGCGCGATCTCGGCTCACTGCAAGCTCCGCCTCCCGGGTTCATGCCATTCTCCTGCCTCAGCCTCCCAAGTAGCTGGGACTACAGGTGCCCGCCACCACACCTGGCTAATTTTTTTGTATTTTTAGTAGAGATGGGGTTTCACCATGTTAGTCAGGATGGTCTCAATCTCCTGATCTCGTGCTCCGCCTGCCTTGGCCTCCCAAAGTGCTGGGATTACAGGCGTGAGGCACTGTGCCTGGCCAGGAGTAGGTTTTAAGGGGAACTCCAGGCCTGAACAACTGATTGATAGATATATCAGTCAGCCCTCCATATTCATGGGTCCTGCATCCATGGATTCAACCAACTATGGACAGATGTTTCTTTTTCTTTTTCTTTTTTTTGAAACAGGGTCTCACTCTGTCCCCCAGGCTGGAGTGCAGCGGCGTGATCAGAGCTCACTGCAGCCTCATATCCCTGGGCTCAAGCGATCCTCCTGCCTCAGCCTCCTGAGTAGCTGGGACCACAGGCTTATGCCACCACTCCCAACTAATTTTTAAAAATAAGTTTTGGTAGAAATGTTGCCCAGGCTGGTCTCAAACTCCTGGGCTCCAGCAATCCTCCTGCCTCAGCCTCCCAAAGTTCTTCGATTATAGGCATGAGCCACCTTATCTGGCCTAGAAAAAAAATATATATATATACAATTTATAATCTATGTAAATATATATTTATATATACAATTTATAATATATAAATATATATTTATATATACAATTTATAATCTATATAAATATATATTTATATATACAATTTATAATCTATATAAATATATATTTATATATACAATTTATAATATATAAATATATATTTATATATATATAATTTATTTTTTTTTTTGAGACAGAGTCTCACTTTGTTGCCCTAGCTGGAGTGCAATGGGGCGATCTCAGCTCACTGCAACCTCCACCTTCTGGGTTCAAGTGATTCTCCTGCCTCAACATCCCAAGTAGCTGGGATTACAGGTGCCTGCCACCACTCCTGTCTAATTTTTGTATTTTTCAGTAGAGGCAGGGTTTCACCATGTTGACCAGACTAGTCTTGAGCTCCTGACCTCAGGTGATCCGCCCACCTTGGCCTCCCAAAGTGCTGGAATTACAGGCATGAGCCACCAAGCCTAGCCTAGAAAAAAATATATATATATATATTTTTTTGAGACGCCTGCCTCGGCCTCCCAAAGTGCTGGGATTACAGGCGTGAGGCACTGCGCCCGGCCTTGAAAATATTTTTTTTAGTGAATGTTTGCATCAGTATTGAACACATACAGGCTTTTTTCCTTGTTATTCTTTTAACAATACAGTATAACAACTATTTATATAGCATTTACATTGTATTAGGTATTATAAGTAATCTAGAGATGATTTAACTGATACACATATGGAAGGATGTGTATAGGTTATATGCAAATACTACACCATTTTATATAAGGGACTTGAGCATCTGTGGATGCTGGTATTGAAGAGGAGTCCTGAACTAATCCCCTGAGGATATGCAGGAACAACTATATGTATATTGATGTAATAGATATTTATTTATTTATATCTATTATGTATAATGTATATATATACATATATATACAGTGTGTGTGTGTGTGTGTGTGATATTTCAGTTTTTTTCCCCTTAATACTCCAGCATCTGGCGTATAGTAGATATTCAGAAGATGTCAATTTTTTTCTTTTTTTTTGAGAGGGAGTCCTTGCTCCGTTGCCAGGCTGGAGTGCAGTGGTGCGATCTCGGCTCACTGCAACCTCTGCCTCCCGGGTTCAAGTGATTCTCCTGCCTCAGCCTCCCAAGTAGCTGGGACTACAGGTGCATGCCACCACACCCAGCTAATTTTTGTATTTTTAGTAGAGACGGGGTTTCACCATGTTGGCCAGGATGGTCTCGATCATTTGACCTCAGGATCTGCCCGCCTCAGCCTCCCAAAGTGCTGGGATTACAGGTGTGAGCCACCGTGCCTGGCCAGAAGATGTCAATTTTAAGACAGGAATCAATAAACACTTGGAAAATTTCCAAGTTTCAGATAGTCACTTGGCCAGTGTGATGTGAAGAAAAGAGTTTTGGAGACAGAGATGGTCTCTTATTCTGCTTCCATCACTAGCCATGTGGCCTTGGGGTCAAATAACTTCTGGATATGAAATTAAATGAAAGAATATATATGAAAATGTTTGGTACGTAGTAGGTTCTTGGTAAGTGCTAGTTTTCTCCCTAAGCATTTTAGTGACGCACTACCTCACCTTCTTTTAGGAATGAAGAACTAATCTCCCCAGCCGCTGGGCATACCAGCAGCAGGAAGCCCTGCTGTCCTTGGCTGTCATCTCCTTTGATAGTTACTTCATTGAAGGAAGCCCTTTCTCCTGAGGTCACCTCCACTCCCTTCCTCAGGGCATCCAGTAACTAATCCAGACAGTTATAAAAGGCCCAGCTGAGTGTCCCAACTCAGGACAATGCTGAAGGGCCATCCAGCCTCAGGGTTTCCTGGAGGGTCTCCCTTGAGACTGCATCGTAGCCCAGCCCCTCCCCCTGCCCAGATCAGCTTCCTTCCCATCCTTTCCATGGTGTAGACCCCAAGAGTCCTCCCCAAAAACCTCCTGCATGCTAATCTCCCTCTCAGGAGCTGCTTATCCATTTTGTTTATCCTGGAGAAGTAGACAGTTCTGCCAATTGCTCCAGCTGTCAGACTGTCTTTATTGTATGTATGGTTTTTTGTTTTGTTTTGTTTTGAGGCGGAGTCTCACTCTGTCACCAGGCTAGAGTGCAGTGGCGCGATCTCGGCTCACTGCAACCTCTGCCTCCCGGGTTCAAGCGATTCTCCTGCCTCAGCCTCCCGAGTAGCTGGGACCACAGGTGCACGCCACCATGCCCAGCTAATTTTGTAATTTTAGTAGAGATGGGGTTTCATCATGTTGGCCAGGATGGTATCTTTCACCTGACCTCGTGATCTGCCTGCCTCGTTCTCCCAAAGTGTTGGGTGTGAGCCACTGCGCCCAGCCGTATGTATGTTTTTTTGTTTTTATGTTTTTTTTTGAGACGGAGTCTCACTCTGTTGCCCAGGCTGGAGTGCAGTGGCACGATCTCGGCTCACTGCAAGCTCCGCCTCCCGGGTTCACCCCATTTTCCCACCTCAGCCTCCCTAGTAGCTGGACTACAGGCACCCGCCACCATGTCCAGCTAATTTTTTGTATTTTTTTTTTTTAGTAGAGAAGGGGTTTCACCGTATTAGCCAGGATGGTCTTTATCTCCTGACCTCGTGATCCACCCACCTCAGCCTTCCAAAGTGAGCCACCATTCCCGGCCAGCCGTGTGTATGGTTTTTAATGTGAGAACACACAAACATTCGGCCCGGTGTGGTGGCCCATGCCCGTAATCCCAGCACTTTGGGAGGCCGAGGCAGGCGGGTCATTTGAGGTCAGGAGTTCGAGACCAGCCTGGCCAACCTGGTCAAATCCCTCTACTAAAAATACAAAAATTAGCTGGGCATGGTGGCACACACCTGTAATCCTAGTTCCTTGGGAGGCTGATGCATGAGAATTGCTTGAAACTGGGAGGCAGAAGTTGCAGTGAGCTGAGATCGCGCCTCTGCACTCCAGCCTGGGTGACAGAGCAAGACTCTGTCTAAAAAAAAAAAAAAAAAAAAAACACACACACACACAAATTTAAGCTGATAAGCTTTTAGTACTTCATAGGGCCTCTCCTCTTAGGAATTAATCGAACATATTATATTTGCGAGTATAATTTTTTCCAGAAATAGAAAAATGTGTCAACTAGCAAAATTTAGCCAGGAGCTGTGGCTCACATCTGTAATTCCAGCACTTTGGGAAACCTAGGTGGGTGGATAGCTTGAGGCCTGAAGTTTGAGACCAGCCTGGGCAACATGGTGAAACCCTGTCTCTACAAAAAATTAAAAAATTAGCCAGACTTGGTGGTGTGCACCTGTAGTCCCAGCTACTCAGGAGGCTGACACAGAAGGATCACTTGAGCCCTGGAGGTCAAGACTGCAGTGAGCCATGACTGCCTCACTGATTTCTAGACAGTGTCAGAGTGAGACCCTGTCTCAAAAAAAGAAAAAGAAGCAAAGTTTTTATTTTTAGTGAAAATTTAATTTATATAAAACATGACACAGGTTTTTAAGTGAATACATATTTATCAAACATTTTCATTTCTTTTTTTCTTTTTTGAGATGGAGTCTTGCTGTCACCCAGCCTTAAGTGCAGTGGCATGATCTCAGCTCACTACAACCTCCACCTCCTGGGTTCATGCAATTCTCAGGCCTCAGCCTCCCCAGCAGCTGGGACTACAGGTGTGTGCCATCACTCCTGGCTAAATTTTTTGTATTTTTAGTAGAGACGAAGTTTCACCATGTTGGCCAGGCTGGTCTGAAACCCCTGACCTTAAGTGATCCACCCGCCTCACCCTCCTAAGGTGCTGGAAATACAGGCATGAGCCACTGTGCTGAGTCAAAACATTTTCATTTCTTATGGGCTGCTTTTTATTGATATATATCTCACATAACATAAGATTTACCCTTTAAAGTGTAGAAGTCAGTGGTTTTTAGTATATTCGCAGATATGTGCAACTATTGCCACTGATTCCAGAACATTTTATCACCCCCTAAGAGAAACCCTGTACCCATTAGCAGTGACTGCCATCCCTGGCAACCACTAATCTACTTTCGGTCACCATGGATTTGCCTATTCTGGGCGTTTAATGTAAATGGTGTCATACAATATGTGGATTTTTGTGTCTGACTTCTTTCACTTAGCATGTTTTCAAGGTTCATCCATGTTGTAGCATGTATTAGTACTATACTTCCTTTGTATGGTTGAACAATATTTCACTGTATAGACATATCATATGTTGTTTCTCAATTCATCCATTGATGAACATTTGGGTTGTTTACGTTTTGGCTATTATGAAAAATGCTACCATGAATATTCATACAGAGGTTTTTGTAAGGGCATATGTTTTCAGTTCTGTTGGGCATATATTAAGGAGCAAAATTTCTGGATCATATGATAATTATATATTTAACATTTAGAGAAACTGTCAAAATGTTTTTCAAAATGGCTCCACCATTTTACATTCCCACTAGCAATGTATGAGGGATTCACTTTCTCCACATCCTTGTCAACACTTATAATTGTCTGTCTTTTATACTTTAGCTATTCTAGTGAGTGTGAAGTGGTATCTCGCTGTGGTTTCAAGTTGCATTTCCCTAATGACTAGTGATGTTGAACATCTTCTCCTGTGCTTATTGGTCATTTGTATATCTTCTTTGAAGAAATAGCTATTTGTGCTTTTTTGCCCATTTTTTAAATGGGTTGTCTTTTTGTTGTTGAGTTTTAGGAATTCTTTTATTTATTTGTTTATTTTTTTGAGACAGAGCCTCACTCTGTCACCCAGGCTGGAGTGCAGTGGGGTGATCTCGGCTCACTGCAACCTCAAACTCCTGTGCTCAAGGGATCCTCCCGCCTCAGCCTCCCAAGTATTTAGAACTACAGGCACAGTCCACCATGCCTGGCTGATTTTTTTTTTTTTTAAGTCAGAGTCTCGCTCTGTCGCCCAGGCTGGAGTGCAGTGTCACGATCTCAAAAAAAATTTACTATTTTACAAATTTAATTAGTTTAATATTTTTATATCTATATTTCAATATAATTGGTTTCCTTTGTAATCCTACACATCTTATTTTATGCGTTAAAAACATTATTCTGAAAAAGTGTCCGTAGGCTCCACCAGGTTGATAGAGGTTAAAAAACCCTGATTGTTTTTTCTGAGACAAGGTTTTACTCTGTCTCTCAGGCTGGAAAGACCTCCTAGGCTCAAGTGATCCTCCCACCTCAGTCCCCTGAGTAGCTGTGACCACAAGGGGGCGCGACCACACTCTACAAATTTTTTAAATTTTTAGTGGAGACGGGATCTTGGTAAAGGCAGGTCTTGAACTCTTGGCCTCAAGCAATCCTCGTGCCTCAGCCTGCCAAAGTGCTGGGATTACAGGTGTGAGCCACTTCACCCAGCCAAGAACTCCTGATTTAAGGAGCAATATCTGCATGGAGAAACCAGAACAGTGTCCTATGAACAAATTCCCTCAGGGGAGATGAAAGTCAGTGGAACAGAGCAAGAGTGGAGTCTTGCTCTGTTGACAGTGGCATTATCTCGGCTCACTGCAACCTCCACCTCCCAAGTTCAAGTGATTCTCGTGCCTCAGTCTCCTGAGTAGCTGGGATTACAGGCGCCCACCACCATGCCCGGCTATTTTTTTTATTTTTAGCAGAGACAGGGTTTTACCATGTTGGCCAGGCTAGTCTCGAACTCCTGACTTCAAGTGATCCACCCGCCTTGGCCTCCCAAAGTGCTGAGATTACAGGTGTGAGCCACCATGCCTGGTCCCTTTTTTTCTTCTTCTTTTTTTTTGAGACACTGCACTCTGTCGCCAAGCCTGGAGTGCAGTGGCATGAACACAGCTCACTACAGCCTCAACTGCTCCAGCTTAGGTGACCCTTCTATCTCAGCCTCCAGAGCAGCGTCTGGGACCACAGGCGGGCACCACCATGCCCGGCTAATTTTTGTATTTTTTTTGCAGTGATGGGGTTTCATCTATTGCGTAGGCTGGTCTCAAACTCCTGGCTTCAAACAACCCGCCCACCTTTGCCTCCTAAAGTGCTGGGATTGCAGGCATGGGCTGCCCCACCTGTCAAACTTTCTGAACCTACTGTAGAAGGATATCCTCAGATTCACTCAGATCTGGATGAATTATCTTTCCTGTTTAGAGAAATCCCAAGCCTACCCTTAATTTTTTTTGAAAGGAAAGATCATTCATATGCTGAAGACAACTTCAACTTTGCTTTTATTTATTTGGACTCTTTGAATGATTTTAACATCTTTTGTTTGATTTTTTCTGTTTTTAAAAAACTTTATTGATTTTTGAGACAAGATCTTGCTCTGTCACCTAGGCTGGAGTGCAGCCATGAGATCATAGCTCACTGCAGCCTGGAGCTCCTGGGCTCAGGGATCCTCCCACCTCCTCCTCCCAAGTAGCTGGGACTATAGGCATGGGCCACCATGCCTGGCTAATTTGCATTTTTTTTTTGTAGAAACGGGGGTCTCACAGCTGGGCGCAGTGGCTCATGACTGTAATCCCAGCACTTTGGGAGGCTGAGGTGGGTGGATCGCGAGGTCAGGAGTTCAAAACCAGCCTGGCCAAGATGGTGAAACCCCGTCTCTGAGGGCAGAGGTTGCAGTGAGCTGAGATTGCACCACGCACTCCAGCCTGGACAGAGTGAAACTCCATCTCAGAAAAAAAAAAAAAAGAAAGAAAGAAATGGGGTTCTCACAATATTGCCCAGGCTGGTCTTGAACTGGGCTCAAGTGATCCTCCTACCTTAGCCTCCCAAAGGACTGGGATTATAGACATAAGCCACTGCACCTGGCCTTAAACTTATATTTTAAACTTCCAATGTGCTGATTTGGGGCTTAGCAGTCTTTTTTTTTTTTTTTTTTTGAGACGGAGTCTCACTGTGTTGCCCAGGCTGGAGTACAGTGGCACGATCTCAGCTCGCTGCAACCTCTGCCCCCCCGGTTCAAGTGATTCTCCTGCCTTAGCCTCCCGAGTACCTAGAATTACAGGTGTCAGCCACTGCACCCGGCTAATTTTTCTATTTTTAGTAGAGACAGGGTTTCGCCATCTTGGCCAGGCTAGTCTTGAACTCCTGACCTCATGATCAACTCACCTCGGCCTCCCAAAGTGTTGGGATTACAGGTGTGAGCCACTGCGCCTGGCCTCATTTTTTTTTTTGGAGAGATCTTTACTAATTGTTTTCACCAATGGTGAAAAAAGAATGGTTGCAGATTTTATTTATTTATTTACTTTAAAAATGTATTTATTTATTTATTTGAGATACAGTCTTGCTCTGTCACCCAGGCTGGAGTGCAATGGCGTGATCTTGGCTCACTGCAACCTCTGCCTCCTGGATTCAAGTGATTCTCCTGCCTCAGCCTCCCAAGTAGCTGGGATTTGGGATTACAGGCGTGTACCACCATACCTGGCTAACTTCTTTTTTTACTTTTAGTAGAGACAGGGTCTCACCATGTTGGCCAGGCTGCTCTCAAACTCCTGGCCTCAGGTGATCCACCTGCCTTGTCCTCCCAAAGTGCTAGGATGACAGGCGTGAGCCACTGAGCCTGGCCCTGGTCACAGGCTTCAAAAAAAAGGAATAACAATGTACGCCAGATGTAGTGGCTCACCTCTTTAATCCCAGCACTTTGGGAGGCTGAGGTGGGCGGATCACTTGAGGTCAGAAGTTTGAGACCAGCCTGGCCAACATGGTGAGACCTTGTCTCTACTAAAAGTATGAAAAAGGTTAGCCGGGTGTGGTGCTACACGCCTGTAATCCCAAGTACTTGGGAAGCTGAGGCAGAAGAATTACTTAAACCTGGGAGGTGGAGGTTGCAGTGAGCCAAGATCGTGCCACTGCACCCCAGCCTGGGCAATGCAGAGAGTCAAAAGAAAGAAAGAAAGAAAGAAAAAAGAAACACAGTGAAATGCCATCTCTGTTAAAAATAAACAAAATTGGCTGGGCGTGGTCATGCATGCCTGTGACCAGCTACTTGGGAGGTTGAGGTGAGAGGATGGCTTGAGCCCAGGAGGTCAAGGCTGCAGTGAGCCAAGATTGCATCACGCACTCCAGCCTGGGTGACAGAAGAAACCTTGTCTCAAAAAACAAATAAAAACCAAACCAAAATAAAACTCACAAAAAATAATGTATAGAGCTCTCTAAGACATATTGTATAAAATAACAAAAACCTATCTGCAGAATACATTCTGTACAATCCCCAATCCCATTTATGTAATAAGCAAAAACAGAGTACTGCATAGGTCTACAAATGTGTATGTGTTTACATAGAAAGAGAACTAAAACTATATCAAACTGTGTTTTTTTCTGTTTTCTTTTTTTTTTTTTTTTTTGAGATGGAGTTTCACTCTTGTCGCCCAGGCTGGAGTGCAATGGCACGATCTCGGCTTACTGCAACCTCCACCTCATGGGTTCAAGTGACTCTCCTGCCTCAGCCTCCTGAGTAGCTGGGATTACAGGTGCCTGCCACCATGCCCAGCTAATTTTTGTACTTTTAGTAGAGATGGGGTTTTATCACATTGGTCAGGCTGGTCTCAAACTCCTGACCGCAGGTGATCCACCCACCTCAGCCTCCCAAAGTGCTGGGATTACAGGCATGAGCTACTGCGCCTGGCCTATGTCTTATTGTTTTTTTTTTTCTTTCTTTTTTTTTTTATTATTATTATACTTTAAGATTTAGGGTACATGTGCACAATGTGCAGGTTAGTTACATATGTATACATGTGCCATGCTGGTGTGCTGCACCCATTAACTCGCCATTTAGCATTAGGTATATCTCCTAATGCTATCCCTCCCCCCTCCCCCCACCCCACAACAGTCCCCAGAATGTGATGTTCCCCTTCCTGTGTCCATGTATTCTCATTGTTCAATTCCCATCTGTGAGTGAGAACATGCGGTGTTTGGTTTTTTGTCCTTGCAATAGTTTACTGAGAATGATGATTTCCAGTTTCGTCCATGTCCCTACAAAGGACATGAACTCGTCATTTTTTATGGTTGCATAGTATTCCATAGTGTATATGTGCCACATTTTCTTAATCCAGTCTATCATTGTTGGACATTTGGGTTGGTTCCAAGTCTTTGCTATTGTGAATAGTGCCACAATAAATATACGCGTGCATCTGTCTTTATAGCAGCATGATTTATAGTCCTTTGGGTATATACCCAGTAATGGGATGGCTGGGTCAAATGGTATTTCTAGTTCTAGATCCCTGAGGAATCGCCACACTGACTTCCACAATGGTTGAACTAGTTTACAGTCCCACCAACAGTGTAAAAGTGTTCCTATTTCTCCACATCCTCTCCAGCACCTGTTGTTTCCTGACTTTTTAATGATTGCCATTCTAACTGGTGTGAGATGGTATCTCATTGTGGTTTTGATTTGCATTTCTCTGATGGTGAGTGATGATGAGCATTTTTTCATGTGTCTTTTGGCTGCATGTCTTCTTTTGAGAAGTGTCTGTTCATATCCTTCGCCCACTTTTTGATGGGGTTGTTTGTTTTTTTCTTGTAAATTTGTTTGAGTTCATTGTAGATTCTGGATATTAGCCCTTTGTCAGATGAGTAGGTTGCGAAAATTTTCTCCCATTTTGTAGGTTGCCTGTTCACTCTGATGGTAGTTTCTTTTGCTGTGCAGAACTCTTTAGTTTAATTAGATCCCATTTGTCAATTTTGGCTTTTGTTGCCATTGCTTTTCGTGTTTTAGACATGAAGTCCTTGCCCATGCCTATGTCCTGAATGGTAATGCCTAGGTTTTCTTCTAGGGTTTTTATGGTTTTAGGTCTAACATTCAAGTCTTTAATCCATCTTTAATTAATTTTTGTATAAGGTGTAAGGAAGGGATCCAGTTGCAGCTTTCTACATATGGCTAGCCAGTTTTCCCAGCACCATTTATTAAATAGGGAATCCTTTCCCCATTGCTTGTTTTTCTCAGGTTTGTCAAAGATCAGATAGTTGTAGATATGTGGCATTATTTCTGAGGGCTCTGTTCTGTTCCATTGATCTATATCTCTGTTTTGGTACCAGTACCATGCTGTTTTGGTTACTGTAGCCTTGTAGTATAGTTTGAAGTCAGGTAGCGTGATGCCTCCAGCTTTGTTCTTTTGGCTTAGGATTGACTTGGCGATGCGGGCTCTTTTTTGGTTCCATATGAACTTTAAAGTAGTTTTTTCCAATTCTGTGAAGAAAGTCATTGGTAGCTTGATGGGGATGGCATTGAATCTATAAATTACCTTGAGCAGTATGGCCATTTTCATGATATTGATTCTTCCTACCCATGAGCATGGAATGTTCTTCCATTTGTTTGTATCCTCTTTTATTTCATTGAGCAGTGGTTTATAGTTCTCTTTGAAGAGGTCCTTCACGTCCCTTGTAAGTTGGATTCCTAAGTATTTTATTCTCTTTGAAGCAATTGTGTGAAAAATGCTTCAATTAAAAGACACAGACTGGCAAATTGGATAAAGAGTCAAGACCCATCAGTGTGCTGTATTCAGGAAACCCATCTCACGTGCAGAGACACACATAGGCTCATCAAGGATATTGGTCTAAAATTCTCTTTTTTGGTTGTGTCTCTGCCAGGCTTTGGTATCAGGATGATGCTGGCCTCATAAAACGAGTTAGGGAGGATTCCCTCTTTTTCTATTGATTGGAATAGTTTCAGAAGGAATGGTACCAGTTCCTCCTTGTACCTCTGGTAGAATTCGGCTATGAATCCATCTGGTCCTGGACTCTTTTTGGTTGGTAAGCTATTGATTCTTGCCACAATTTCAGATCCTGTTATTGGTCTATTCAGAGATTCAACTTCTTCCTGGTTTAGTCTTGGGAGAGTGTATGTGTCGAGGAATTTATCCATTTCTTCTAGATTTTCTAGTTTATTTGCATAGAGGTGTTTGTAGTATTCTCTGATGGTAGTTTGCATTTCTGTGGGATCAGTGGTGATATCCCCTTTATCATTTTTTATTGCATCTATTTGATTCTTCTCTCTTTTTTTCTTTATTAGTCTTGCTAGCGGTCTATCAATTTGGTTGATCCTTTCAAAAAACCAGCTCCTGGATTCATTAATTTTTTGAAGGTTTTTTTGGTCTCTATTTCCTTCAGTTCTGCTCTGATTTTAGTTATTTGTTGCCTTCTGCTAGCTTTTGAATGTGTTTGCTCTTGCTTTTCTAGTTCTTTTAATTGTGATGTTAGGGTGTCAATTTTGGATCTTTCCTGCTTTCTCTTGTGGGCATTTAGTGCTATAAATTTCCCTCTACACACTGCTTTGAATGTATCACAGAGATTCTGGTACATTGTGTCTTTGTTCTCGTTGGTTTCAAAGAACATCTTTATTTCTGCCTTCATTTCGTTATGTACCCAGTAGTCATTCAGGAGCAGGTTGTTCAGTTTCCATGTAGTTGAGCGGTTTTGAGTGAGTTTCTTAATCCTGAGTTCTAGTTTGATTGCAATGTGGTCTGAGAGACAGTTTGTTATAATTTCTGTTCTTTTACATTTGCTGAGGAGAGCTTTACTTCCAACTATGTGGTCAATTTTGGAATAGATGTGGTGTGGTGCTGAAAAAAATGTATATTCCGTTGATTTGGGGTGAAGAGTTCTGTAGATGTCTATTAGGTCCGCTTGGTGCAGAGCTGAGTTCAATTCCTGGGTAGCCTTGTTAACTTTCTGTCTCGTTGATCTGTCTAATGTTGACAGTGGGGTGTTAAAGTCTCCCATTATTATTGTGTGGGAGTCTAAATCTCTTTGTAGGTCACTCAAGACTTGCGTTATGAATCTGGGTGCTCCTGTATTGGGTGCATTTATATTTAGGATAGTTAGCTCTTCTTGTTGAATTGATCCCTTTACCATTATGTAATGGCCTTCTTTGTCTCTTTTGATATTTGTTGGTTTAAAGTCTGTTTTATCAGAGTCTAGGATTGCAGCCCCTGCCTTTTTTTTTGTTTTCCATTTGCTTGGTAGATCTTCCTCCATCTGTCTCTGCATGTGAGATGGGTTTCCTGAATACAGCACACTGATGGGTCTTGACTCTTTATCCAATTTGCCAGTCTGTGTCTTTTAATTGGAGCATTTTTTTTTTTTGAGACAGGATCTCATTCTGACACCCAGGCTGGAGTGCAGTGGTGTGATCTCGGCTCACTGCAGCCTCGACTTCCTGGGCTCAAGCAATCCTCCTACCTCTGCCTCCTGAGTAGCTGGGACCACAGGCACATGCCACCATGCCTGGCTAACTTTTGTAGAGGTGGGATTTCACTATGTTCCCCAGGCTGGTCTGGAACTCCTGACCTCAAGCGATCTGTCTGCCTCGGCCTCCCAAAGTGCTAGGATTACTGGAATGAGCCACTGAGCCCAGCCATCAAACTGCTAATAGTCTTTCCAAGAGGAGAATAAGACTAGGGGAAGGGTGAAGTGGAAAGTTTCACTTTTTCTCTATATTCCTCTGTTTATTTAAGATTATACAATAAGGATGTACTTTTTTTTTTGAGACAGAGTTTCACTCTTGTTGCCCAGGCTGGAGTGCAATGGAGGGATCTTGGCTTACTGCAACCTCGGCTTCCTGTGTTCAAGCGATTCTCCTGCCTCAGCCTCCTGAGTAGCTGGGATTACAGGTGAGCACCACCATGCCCGGCTAATTTTGTATTTTTAGTAGAGACAGGGTTTCTCCATGTTGTTCAGGCTGGTCTCGAACTCCCGATCTCAGGTGATCCACCCACTTCGGCCTCCCAAAGTGCTGGGATTACAGGTGTGAGCCACCGTGCCTGGCCATTATTTTTAACACTAGGATTAACTTTAAAGACAGTAGAGTTACTGTCTTAGTCCATTTTATGCTGCTATAAGAGAATACCACAGACTGAATAATTTATAATGAACAGAAATTTATTAGGCTCATGGTTCTAGAGGCTTAGAAGTCCAAGATCCCGGAGCCATATCTGGAAAGGGCCTTCTTGCTGCATCTTAACATGGCAGAAAGCATCACACTGGGTGAGAGAGAGTGAAAGGGAAAGGCAGAGAGGAGGAAGAGAGAGAGAGAGAAAGGGAGAGAGAGAGAGAGAGAGCCACCAAAGTTATCCTTTTATTGGGAACCCACTCCTGAGATAACTAACCCATTCCTGCCATAACAGCATTAATCCATTCATGAGGGCAGAACCCTTGGGTAGTCATCACTCTTAAAGGTTCCACTTCTCCAGATTGTTGCATTGGGGATTAAGTTTCCAACACATGAGCTGTGGGAGACACATTCGAATCATAGCAGTTACCCATATAGCCATTGAGCCAAATCTTGGGACTACTAAAACTTTTTATGTTATGTTATTTTATTTTATTTTTATTTATTTATTTTTTTTGAGATGAGTCTCTCTCTGTTGCCCGGGTCGGAGTGCCACGGCGCTATCTTGGCTCACTGAACTTCTGCCTCCCAGGTTCAAGTGATTCCTCTGCCTCAGCCTCCAGAGTAGCTGGGCGTGCCACCACGCCAGACTAATTTTTTTTTTTTTTAATATTTTTAGTAGAGACGGGGTTTCACCGTATTAGCCAGGATGGTCTCCCTCTCCTGACCTCGTGATCCGCCCCCTCGGCCTCCCAAAGTGCTGGGATTACAGGCGTAAGCCTCAGCACCCGGCCCTTTTATGTATGTATGTATGTATGTATGTATGCATGTATGCATGTATGTATGTATGCATGTATGCATGTATGTATGTATGTATGTATTTTATGTATGTATGTATTTTTGAGACGGAGTCTTGCTCTGTCGCCCAGGCTGGAGTGAAAATGGCACGATCTCGGCTCACTGCAACCTCTGCCTCCCCGGTTCAAGCAATTCTCGTGCCTCAGCCTCCCGAGTAGCTGGGATTACAGGCACCCACCACCATGCCTGGCTAATTTTTTTGAATTTTTCGTAGAGACCGGGTTTCACCATGTTGGCCAGGCGGTCTTGAACTCCTGACCTCAGGTGATCCACCCACCTCGGCCTCCCAAAGGGTTGGGATTACAAAAAGTGTTAGGATTACAGGCATGAGCCACCGCTCCTGGCCAAAACTTTATATGTTATTTTCTTATTTCATCTCTCCCAGTTGATTAACTAAAAAGTGTTACTTAAGAATCTACTTTGGCTGGGCGTGGTGGCTCATGCCTATAACCCAATGCTTTAGAAGGCCAAGGCAGGAGGATGGCTTGAGGCCAGGAGTTCTAGACTAGCCGGAGCAACAAGGTAAAACCACCCCCTCATCCCCACACACTGCCCTATCTCTACAAATTCTCTTTGCAAATTGGGAAAACAGCATTTCGTAGGATTTCTGTGAGGATTAGACAGGTTAAACATGTAAAATGTGTAAGACTGCATTTTGCCTATATACATAAAAAATTGGCCAGACGCAGCGGCTCACACCTGTAATCCCATCACTTTGGGAGGCCGAGGCGGGTGGATTACCTGAGATCGGGAGTTGGAGATCAGCCTGGCCAACATAGTGAAAACCCATCTCTACTAAAAATATAATTAGCAGAGTGTGGTGGCACATGCCTGTAATCCCAGCTACTTGGGAGGCTGAGGCAGGAGAATTGTTTGAACCTGGGAGGCAGAGGTTGCAGTGAACCGAGATCATGCCTTTGCACTCCAGTTTCGGCGACAGAGTAAGACTCCGTCTCAAAAAAAAAAGAGTTAACGTATATTAATTTTGGTTTTTATATTTTAGAACGTAGGCTTTTTTTTTTTCAAGTCGCAAACATTTTCATAAGCAGTGTGCTATGGTGCTAGTGGCTAAAACATTTCTGCCTACAGGGACTGGAAGTAGGAAAACAAGGAGGCAGTGCCAGTGGCGACCAGAAATTTGCACATCAGGTACAAAGGGTATTTGTCCTTAGCTCCGGCAGACTTTCTCTCTTTTTTTCCTCTGCAACCGTGTAAGGTTCTTCTAATGCAAAAGAAAAAAAATCTATCACATCTAAGGACCTTGAAAAGTTTTGTTTCCCTTGAGGAATTTGATATGCTTTTTCCTTATCATTCAGAAACATCAGTGTATAGTCTGTTTTCCCAGTTTGCATCGCGCCCATTAAGTTTCAACCCAAAATTTCTGTTTAATTTTGGAACAATAGAAACTCCTGATCGGCACATCTAAAATTTTCTTTGATCTTGATCTTCCATACCCGTTGCTGCCTTTTATTTAATTTTACATTTCCTTTTGATTATATATCTTCCAAGCTGATTAAAATTTTCTACTAGCCAAAAGGAGTTTGAGCGAACAAAAATATTTACAGAGCCATCAGCCATCTATGAGAATACCTTTTTCTTGGCATTCCACACACTGCCAGGTGTTATTTGAAAAGTCTTTACTGATGTAATAAACCAGAAATGGTTTCTCATTGGGGTTTTATTTTGTATTTCTAAGATTACAGGTGAGAGTGAACATTTTCCCATATTTGTTAACCAGGTTTAAAACTGTTTGATTGGGACGTGGCTTATACAGGGACGAGTGCAGTTAATCCAACTGAAAGACAAATGAAACCCAGGAATATCTGGTTCTTACATTTTAGCTTTGACTCCGCCCCTGGGTCCCCTCACCTACCCCGACCCCAAGCAAGCCCTTTTTGTGTTTCAACCGTCAGGGAATGGGATCTCAGTCTGAAAAGCTGGCAGAATACCGTCTTGCCCCCAAATATGTGTATTATGCGTATATCCAGTGTCTGATTGCAATGTTTATCGGAGAGTTCCTGAATCCTAACTAAGCCTGAAGCACTGGCAGTCCCCGGGAGTCTTTCCGCAGGCGCGGCCTCTGACACTCGGCCTTCGACTGGCCCGCCTGGCCCCGCAGGAGTCGGGGTGACGCTGGCCAGCCCAGCGCGGACGATGAGAGCTAGGACTGGCTGCTTCTGCCTTTCTCTCCCCCCACTTTTTTTTTTAGCCATAGCTATGGTTACCACGTTTCTCTCCGCCTCCCGCCACCTACCAAGAAAACGACTGACCATTGGCTGCCTTTCACCAAGGCGGTAAGTCATTGGTCTCTGGTGGGGCCGGGCGCTGCCCCCTTCCCCTGTCTCCTGGGTCTCTGGAGGAGCCCAGGAAGGAGGCTCTGCTGGTGCCGCTGGGTCAGGCGCTGACGGGACCGGGCTGCGGCAGTCGTTAGCGGGTCATGTCGGCCGCCCAGGGCTGGGACAGGAACCGCCGGAGGGGAGGAGGCGCCGCCGGCGCTGGTGGCGGAGGTAGCGGGGCCGGCGGGGGCAGTGGGGGCAGCGGGGGTCGGGGGACTGGCCAGCTCAACCGCTTCGTGCAACTCTCCGGGCGGCCGCACCTGCCAGGTGAGTCGTGGGACAGGGTCCTGACCGCTTGCGGGCGCGGCGGGCGGGAAGGTGACTGCTACCTTTTCTTTTTCTCCCTGGCTTTCTTTTCCTTGGGAGGAGGAAAGGCAGGCCCCACGTATAGCAGAGGCACTGGGGATCAGAGAAAAGGGAAGGTGTCTTTGAGGTCAGGGAGGGAACGGGAGCACAAGGAAGAAAAGTATCTGTGCTCTGTTGAAAGCTCTGTGCTGAGAGTTGTGTTTTCTTTTCAAAGGAGAGGCCACTGTCTCATTGACATTTCCAAATGTTTCGGTTACTCGATTCCCAATCTCTTCCCCTTCCGCAGTTTGATCTTGTAAATGAAAGACATTGGCGCCTAGCTGTGGGAAATTATTTCAAAAAGGGTGCCAAGTTAAGGAGAGAAGAGGGAAGCGCATTCCGAGGAGTGATTTTGTAAAAACTACGCGGGGTGTGTGTGTTCTGAAACGGAAGAAAGGGGTGGGGGAGTGTTGGCTGGGGAGTGTATGGGAAAGAGAACCTAGAGGATTAGGGAAAACTAGTTGGATTATTAATATTTTGGAATGTTCAGAGACAGAAAGGATAATGGTGCCTAGGTTTTAAGGGGAGAAAGTGAAGATAAAAAATATACTTGGTGACACAATTATGCTGTGTTTACAATATAAAAACAACTGAGAATTGGAAAAATGTAACCAATACAATTATTTGACATTTTGGTCTACAGTGCCCTAGCCTTGAGTTCAGATGCTTTTGAAAACAAAATAAAATCAAGTGGATATGTATGTGTAGACAATTTTAAAGAGGTACGTTTGTAATTGAATATTCAATCTAGTAGAAGGAAGGTAGGGAATTAAATAATGCAGAGAACGTCAAATATCCCACTGGGCAAGCTTATTTTTACTATGAAAAGAACTATCAGGAATGATGTGTTAATTATTCATCGTGTTTTTTGTGAATAGTATTGATTATATTAGTGATATATTTGTTTAGCTGATGAGTTTTGAGAACATGATGAATTGGTTTTTTTGAATTGTGCTTAAGACTGTGCCTTATACTTCTAAGTAGTCAAAAATTATTATTTGATTAAATTGAAGATGACAAAGGGAATTTAGCACATTTAATGAGACAATTGCTTATGTTTGTGATGAGGTTATTGATGTGTGCTGGAAATGTACACTACCCCATTTACATGCATTAAATCGAGGCATTTGTAAGTAGTCATATAATATACCAGAAGTTGGGTTTGAGACGTTAATATCAGACTGGGCATCCTAGAATTGCTAAATATATGATCTTTAACATGAAAAAGAAAAAAGGAGCAATCTTTTTTCTTACTCCCAATTAATAATAAAAACTTAGATTTTTGTGTATTGACAGCTTAGAAGATGAATCTCTTAGCAAACACTGTCACCAGTTTGCCCTCCACTACCGCAATCTTTAGGTCTTTGATCACTGATTAATTATACCATGGGCTTCAAGTAGGCATTCCTAGGTTCCTAGAACCTGCTTGGTGCACTTCCTCACTGCAACCACGTGATGGCAGTGGAAGCCATGATTTCTGCTAAGGGGCTTCAGTGTGGAGCTATTTCTGCATTCCCTTAGCACACAAGACCAAGAACAGCCGTTTATCCAGAGGTAAAGATAAACGTGTCTGAACTGTGAAAATTTGTAAAGCGGGGTCATCAGTCTCTTTTTTCTGCTTCCCTTTTCTCTTGACTGACACTTCATTGCTCCTTTACTCATTCTCAAAGTTGGGACACATCTAATACCTCAATGTATTATGTAGTTTGAAATTCTTTCATACCAATTCTTTATTCTCCTAGGTATTGCATTTTAAGCCTCTCCTTTTTCTTGCATTTTGATAGATTTTAAAAGATTTTAGGTGATGGGGAGGAATAGGATGTCTAGGCTTGGTTGATGGGCCTTGGAGATAAAACCTTTTATTTTAAATGTATTTATTTATTTATTGAGATAGAGTCTCGCTCTGTCCTCCAGGCTGGAGTGCAGTGTTGCGATCTCCGCTCACTGCAACTCCACTTAAGCAATTCTCCTGCCTCAGCCTCCTGAGTAGCTGAAATTAAAGGTGCCCACCACCACGCCTGGCTAGTTTTTGTATTTTTAGTAGAGACAGGATTTTATCATGTTGGCCAGGCTGGTCTTGAACTCCTGATCTCAGGTGATTTGCCTGTCTCAGCTTCCCAAAGTGCTGGGATTACAGGCGTGAGCCACCTCGCCCAGCCAAATTTTTTTTTTTTTTTTTTGAGTATACTGTAGTGGCTGGTCGTGGTGGCTCACATCTGTAACCCCAGCACTTTGAAAGTCCAAGGTGGGAGGATCACTTGAGCCTAGGAGTTCAAGGCCAGCCTGGGCAACAAAGCAAGACCATATCTCAAGTTAAAAATTAAAAAAAAAACCACACACACAAAAAAACTATACTATAGCTCACTGTCTCTCTCTTTTGACCTCTAAATCCCATTTGTCTTTTTTTTTTTTTTTTTTTTTTTTTTTGAGACAGAGCCTCACTCTGTGGCCCAGGCTGGAGTGTGGTGGCATGGTCTTGGCTTACTGCAACCTTTGCCTCCTGAACTCTAGCAATTCCCCTGTCTCAGTCTGCCAAGTAGCTGGGATTAGAGGTGCGGGCCACCACGTCCGGCTAATTTTTTGTATTTTTGGTAGAAATGGGGTTTTGCCGTGTTGGCCAGGCTGGGCTCGAACTCCTGGCCTCAAGTGATCCTTCCGCCTCAGCCTCCCAAAGTACTGGGATTACAGGCGTGAGTCACAGCGCCCAGCCAGCCCCATGTTCCATTTTTCATCCTTCTCTACCAAGACTTTCAGTTACTGATACTTAGAACCTTTTCTTACTTTTTACATCTCAACCCTCCATCCAGTCGCCAATGAAACCAAACAAAACAACCTGGTCTTCCTGGAGTGTTCTCATTCTCTTTCAGTGATAGCTTCTTTATCCATCCAGTTATGCAAACTTGAAACTTGGGCATCCTCCTCAATATTTTCTTCTCCCTTGCACTTCAGGTGTAATCATTTACCAGGTCCTGTTTCTTTTACTCCTGCCATAACTCCAATCCACGGTGCCACCATCCCTCACTTAGGTCTCTTGCAGGAGCTTTTTAAGCAGTATTCCTGCTTCTACTCTTGCCCTTCAATTCATATAGCACACCAGTCTTTTTGCAAGCCCAAATACATTCTCATCCCTGCTCACAACCTTTTTATTGCTCTTAGGATAAGGCAAAAATCTTTAACATGGCCTCAAAGGCACTGTGTCCTCTGACTCCTCTCTAACTCTACAGTTAATCTTGTGTTACGTTCTCTTGGTCGTTGATCTTTTTCTGCCCCCTTGGATGTTTCATGCTTCCTCCTGCCCCAGGTCCATTGCATAAGCTTTTCCATCATCCAAGAACCTTCTTACTCCTCATTCCATTCTCTTGTTTTAACTTCTCTTCCATTAGATCTCAGTTTGATCAAAATGTTTTTTACACAGAAGCCTTCCGTGACCTTTCTGACTTGGTCTCTTCTCTCTGTAACACTCATAGCATCATGTGGCTCTCCTTGGGCATACTTTACCATTTGTGTGTGATACCTTGATATGCATGATTTGATACTCTTGAGATGTATGTGCGTATACATATACACACATATATGTATATATATGCCATATACATATACATATATTTTTAAAATTCTAAATTAACGCATTGGCATTATATATAACACGTTAGTATCTAGTGAGTTTGATTAGTGTGGTTCAGTCCTCTAGCCACATTGACTCTGGATAGATGGTTAAAATCAGGTTCTCTCTCTTTTTTTTTTTTTTTTTTTTCTGAGATGGAATCATGCTCTGTCGCCCAGGCTAGAGTGGAGTGGCGCAATGTCACTGCAACCTCTGCCTCCTGGGTTCAAGCAGTTCTCCTGCCTCAGCCTCCTGAGTAGTTGGGATTATAGGCGTGAGCCATTGTGCTACTTTTTGTATTTTTAGTAGAGACGGGGTTTCATCATGTTGGCCAGGCTGGTCTCGAACTCCTGATCTTGTGATCCACCTGCCTTGGCCTCTCAAAGTGTTGGGATTACAGGCATGAGCCACCGTGCCTGGCCAAAATCAGGTTCTTTAATGTAAAGTAGTGGATTAGAGTCTGCATCCATTGCGACAGCACAAACGATAGTTTGTGAAACCTTTTTTTAAGCACTTGCCTTTCTGCTGTTTTTTAAAGTTCACTAGTGATTATGTGTTTGCCTCATAGGCCAAGAAATTAATAGCTTTTTACTCCTGGATTTTTACTAACTCATAATTTCTATACACCCAGTAACGAACAGGGAATTATGCTTTTTGTAGAATAAGTATGCAGAGAGAGCTCAGGAGCACGGGGTTCATGGGGCAATGGAATTCAGGTAGCTGTTGTGATTTAACTGTGTGAGTTTGATTAAATACCATGATTAGCTGGGAAAACAGTTAAACATTGTTGCTAACATGGGAACTGGAAAACTGACAAAGAAAAAGAAGGAAAAATGTAACAGTTGGTAAAGCTGGGTAAAAATAATACTGTAGTCTTAACTTAAAATTTTTAAGTAAGTAATGTGTATAAAATCCAAATGGTACAAAAAAGTATATGGTAAAAGACAAGTTTTTCTTCTTCCTTTGACCCCAGCTAATTGACTGCCTTCCCTAGAAGCAACCAATGATACATTTCCTGTATATTTTTTCCAGGTGCAGGGGGGACGGGAGGGACTTTGTGGAGATGGTAGCATTCCTTTGTTTGGGTGGGTATTTAAGATGTTTACAATCTTGCTAATACAAATAGTGATACAATGAATATCCCTATACATATATAATTTTTGCACATGAGAGAGTCTCTCTTCAGGATAAATTTGTAGAAGTACAGTTTCTGGGTCAAAGGATATATGTTTACTGCTTAAACTTTGATAGATACTGTCCAATTTCAAGTTTATGTTTCCCTGTTGGTGTTTGAGTGCTGTCTTCCTTGTTCTCTTGGTAATGGAGTGGGTTATCAAACGTTAATTTAAATTGTCAGTTTAATAGGAATATTTTTCTTAAGTATCTTTTCAATAGGTAGATATAAGAGCCATTTATTTGTTTCCTTTATCTATAGACCTGTTTATATTTTTTGTTCATTTTTTGTTCATTTTTTGTTCATCCCATATGGGATGGTTCATATTGTTTATAAAGGCGGTCCCCAAGCTTTTTGGCACCAGGGACCAGTTTCGTGGAAGGCAATTTTTCCATGGACGGGGATGGCGGGGTGGAGGAGTGGGGGGAATGGTTTCGGGATGAAACTGTTCCACCTCAGGTCATCAGGCACTAGAGACTCAAAAGGAGCACACAGCCTAGATCCCTTGCATGCACAGTTCACCGTAGAGTTGGCACTCCTATGAGAATCTAATGCTTCATCTGACAGGAGGCCGAGCTCTGGCGGGAATGCTCACTCACCCACCACTCACCTCCTGCTGTGTGGCCAGGTTCCTAACAGGCCATGGACCGGTACCAGGGGTCCATGGCCTGGGGGTTGCGGACCCCTGGTTTATAGGAACTCTGTATTTTAATGAAATCGGTTCTTAGTCTTTGACATATGTTGCAGATATTTTTCCCAGTTTTTCATTTGCATTTTGACTTTGTTTATGGTCTATTTTTTCATCAGAAATTTAATGTTTTGTTGTTAAATTTATCAGTCTTTTCAGAGTCTAGGTTTTGTGTCATAAGAAAGGCCTTTCCTATTTTATTATTATTTCTAATTCAAATTAAATATTCTTGTGTTTTCTCCAGGTACTTCTGTAATTTTATTTTTAAGTTAAATGCACTTACCCACACAAAATGTAAGTTAAATAAAGTGTCGAGGTGGGCATCCAACTTTACTTTTCCTCCAGATGGCTGCCCAGTTATGGCAGTGTCCTTAATTTGTTCAGCTTTGCCCTGCTGATTGAAATGTTGTCTATAGGTGTACTTAGTTCTTACAATTTGAGGTTATTACTGGACTTTTACTCTGTTTCATTGATCAGATTACCTTTTTATACCTAATGACTCCATTCCTTGGTTATCATCTTCCCTCATTCTACTTCCCAGAGTTTTCCAGGGAAGTTTTCTTTGTTTATTTTTCTATATGACTTAGAATTAGCTAAGTCAGAAAAATTATTTGTGTGAATTGACCAAGGTATTCTTTTATGATTAAACAATTATTTCCTGGGTTTGCAACTACTCATTATCATTTCTTATTTTGTATTATGTGAGGCTTTGCCCTTTCTTGTTCATAATCGGCTCTTGGATTTTTAAAACTTAGTTCCACTATTTTCTTTTTTTATTAATTTTTTTCTTTCAGTTTTTTTTTTTTTGAGATGGAGTCTCGCTCTGTTGCCCAGGCTGGAGTGCAGTGGCGTGATCTCGGCTCACTGCAAACTCTGCCCCCTGGGTTCACGCCATTCTCCTGCCTCAGTCTCTTGAGTAGCTGGGAATATAGGCGCCCGCCACTACGCCCGGCTAATTTTTTGTATATTTAGTAGAGACGATGTTTCACTGTGTTAGCCAGGATGGTCTCGATCTCCTGACCTCGTGATCCACCCGCCTCGGCCTCCCAAAGTGCTGGGATTACAGGCGTGAGCCACTGCGCCTGGCCTCTTTTAATTTTTTTTTGTTTTTTATTTTTGAGACAGAGTCTCTGTCTTGTCACCCAGGCTGGAGTGCAGTGGCGTGATCTTGGCTCGCTGCAACCTCTGCCTCCCAGGTTCAAGCGATTCTCCTGTCTCAGCCTCCCTAGTAGCTGGGATTACAGGCGCACACTGCCACGGCTCGCTAATTTTTTGTATTTTAGTAGAGACAGGGTTTCACCGTGTTGCCCAGGCTGGTCCTGAACTCCTGAGCTCAGGCAGTCCACCTGCCTCGGCCTCCCAAAGTGCTGAGATTACATGCATGAGCCACTGCACCCGGCATTTTGATAATGTTAAATCTTCTAGGTCTGTGAACATGTTGTATTTCCATTTATTTAGATCTTGAATTTATGTCAACAATGTTTTGGGTTTTCACAGGTCATTTATGCTTTGCCTGCCTTTCTCAATTCTGTCATCTATTAATGTGCCCCTTACTATATTTTCAGTAGTCTCTGGTACTCCTTTGTGCTACTTTCAGTGAAGATTTCATTTCTGCGTTGGTTTTATTTTTCCCTTCCATTTCTTTTCTGTTCTCTGTTTATATTTCTTTCTGTTGTCTGCCTTTCTAAAGCTAGAATCTCTTTTCTTTTCTGGACTTGAGACATTAGTTTTTGTAAAACCTGTTGTCTCCCACCCCCTACCACAGCCACTATATAAAAGGAATACAAACTCATTAATTAAAATTTGGATAATGGGCTGGGTGTGGTGGCTCTCACCTATAATCCCAGCACTTTGGAAGGCCGAGGCGGGCAAATGGCTTAAGTCCAGGAGTTTGAGACCAGCATGGGTAACATAGTAAGACCTTGTCTTTACAAAAAATAAACAATATTTGCCAGCTAGTGGGCACATGCTTGTAATCCCAGCTAATCCCAGCTACTTGGGGCGCTGAGGCAGGATTGTCTGAGCCCAAAAGGTTGGGGCTGTAGTGAGCCGAGATCATGCCACTGCACTCTAGCCTGGGCAACAGAGCGAGACCCTGCCTCAAAAAACCCCCCAAAATTGGAAAATGTAGAAAAATTGAGACAAGGAGAAAATCACTTAAAGACAGCTAATCAACATTTTGATATTTTACTTTCCTTTTAGTTCTTTATCAAGTGTTTCATTTAATACTGTATAAATAGTTACTTATCACCTGTAGGAATTTGGGATTCTCTTAAAACTGTTCTATATTTAAATGTTTTACTCACAAGGCTTGCTTATGTTTTCTGTTGTTTTATTAGGTGGGATCTCTTTCTCCTCAGTTTACCATATGAATAACATTTTAGGTTTTTTCCTAGCTGGTGGCCTATTTTACTTCTCTCTGTTACAGCCAGGCTTTCAGAAAGAATAGACTCTGTTGTTTATATTTTAATTTCTTTTTTTTTCTTCTCTTCAGTCTTTTGCAGTCTCACTTCTGCCTCCATCGTTCTACTCAAGTGCTCTTACTAAGGTAATAACGTCCTAATTGCTAACTCCAGTAGATAGCTCTTAGTTTTCATCCTACCCAGCTTCTCTAGAATTTGGTTTTAACTGTCTCCTATGCTAGACCCTAGGAATACCTAATTAACTAAAGTTCCTTTTCCTAAAGAGCTCTTAGTTATTCTTTTATCTCTTGAACTTCCTATTAGTTTTCCTTTATCTGCCACTTAATATTGGTATCCAAGAGTATATCTTTGTTTTTTTCCCCTTCTTACTCTTAGTAAGATATCATTAATGTCCTGACCAAACCTATATCTATGTCTAACCCACATCTCTCTGGCCTGTTTGTCAACAGCCTCTAGATGTTTCTACCAACTGACTGATGAGTACCTCAAATACAACATTTTCAAAAGACAATTTCATCATTTTTCCTGGCAAACCTGTTACTTCACCCTGTGCTCCTTATCCTGACTAATTTAATGGCTATATTATCAATTTAGTGAGTCAAGCCAGAAATGTGGGAATCATATTAGATTCCTTCCTTTTACTCATTCCTCATAGAATTGGTCACAATTCGATAAGGAATTGTGTTGTTGATTCTTCCTCCTTACCCTCACTCTATTTGTCCCTTTCTACCTCTTTACCCTCCCCATTTATGTCTTTCATTTTATATTTCAGCTATACAGAAGTATTTTCAGTTAGTTGCCTTAAATTCTTGGAACAAGGTAGGTTGAGAGGAGAGATTTTTTAAAAACTTGGAATTTCCTGTGCTACACTGTTTCTTGATTCTGTACATACCATTTCTTCTTTCTAAAGTGCCATTCTCCTAGTCATCTTCTTAGACCCACCCATGTATACTTTAATCTACATAGCATTTTTTCCTATTCTCTCTTTTAATCCCAGCACTTTGGGAGGCTGAGGCAGGAGAATCGCTTGAACCCGGGAGGTGGAGGTTGTAGTGAGCTGAGATTGCGTCACTGCACTCCAGCCTGGGCGACAGTGAGACTCCATCTCAAAAACAAACAAACCCACAAATGACTTATGTGTGTCAAGTCAAAGGGACATTTTAAAATCTCCATCTGCCTTGATCTCCCTTCATTTTTAAACATCCTTTTCCCTTTTGGCTTCCTGGGTGTCAGGTGTCATTTTCCGTTTATGTGTCTGGCCTCATCCTTAGTCGTCTTTGTCAACTCTTTCCCTTTTACCAGGAGTTTATGTATGAGAGTTCTCAATTCTTGGTTCTGTGTCCCCACCCTTCTCTTTTCAACTTACTTGAGGTGTTCTCTTCCAAATCTGTGATTTTCAATATCTATCCATATGCCAATAAGTTACGCCACTTTGTAATTTCAGCCCAAATCTCTTTTGAGGGCAATTTCCTTGCTTTCTCCATATCTACAATTACATGCTTCATATTTCTGAAGCTCAACAAGCCTAAAACTGAATTTGTGATCTTTATTATAAAATTGAAGGGTAACTATTGGGTAATTTTAAGCACAGGAGTGATGTGATATGATTTATTATTTTCTAAAGCTCCCTCTAGCTGCTGGTTGGAGAATGGCTAATGGGATATGGTAACACGGATGCATGGAGGTCATTTCAAGACTATAGAAGTACTTTCCTAAAAAGATTGTGGTGGCTTGGACTAGGGTATGGTGGTATATCAGTGGTTGGAAGTGGTTGAATATGAAATGTATTTTGAAAGTAGCATTAATAGGATTTGCTGTGAGGTGTGAAGGAGAGAGAAGAATCAAGATGATTGCTAACAAGGTTAGATGCGGTGGTTGACGCCTGTAATCCCAGCACTTTGGGAGGCCAAGGTGGGTGGATCACTTGAGGTCAGGAGTTTGAGGCCAGCCTGGCCAACATGGCGAAAACCCGTCTCTACTAAAAATAAAAAATAAGCGGGCGTGGTGGCGTGTGCCTTTAGTCCCAGCTACTTGGGGGGCTGAGGCACAAGAATTGCTTGAACCCAGGAGGCGGAGGTTGCAGTGAGTCGTGATTGCACCACGGCACTCCAGTCTAGGTGACAGAGCGAGACTCTGAAAAAAAAAAGACTCCTAAGTTTTTGTTTTGAGCAATTGGATAGATGACAGTCTCATCAAATGTGATAGAACAGATCTGAAGCAGCAGGATTGTAGGGGGCAAATCAAGAGTGTTGTTTTGGCAGTGTTAAGCTTGAGATGCCTGTTTGACCTCCAAGTAAGGATATAGAGTAAGTAATATTTACATTAAAAAAATCGAACTCAAGGGAGATGGTGAGGCTCACAATGTTTTTTGGAATTATTAGCAAGCCATTGGACAGGATGAGTTCACCAAAGAATATTTTTAGCCAGGTGCGGTGGCTCATGCCTGTAATCCCAGCACTTTGGGAGGCCGAGACGAGGTTGGGAGTTTGAGACCAGCCTGGCCAACATGGTGAAACCCCGTCTCTACTAAAAATACAAAAATTAGCCGGATGTGGTTGTGGGTGCCTGTAATTCCAGCTACTAGGGAGGCTGAGGCAGGAGAATTGCTTGAACCCAGGAGGTGAAAGTTGCAGTGAGCCGAGATCATGCCACTGCACTCCAGCTTGGAGGACAGAGCAAGACTCCATCTCAGGAAAAAAAAAAAAAGAATATTTTTAAAAATTGGGCAGAAGACTATATAACTCTTGAAAGTGAGAAGGAAAGGAGAAGCAAGCAAAGGTCAGTGAGGTAGGAGGAAGACCAAGACTGCTTGGTTTCACAAGAGTCAAGAGAAAAACATGTTTCAAGAAGGAGGGAGAGGTTACCTTGTCAGATGTACCTGAGAGCTTGAGTAGGATAAGGTTTTAAAATGGTAGACTCAGCTGGGTGCAGTGGCTCCTGTCTGTAATCCCAGCACTTTGGGAGGCTGCGGTGGGTGGATCACCTGAGGTCAGGAGTTCGAGACCAGCCTGGTCAACATGGCAAAACCCCATCTCTACTAAAAATACAAAAAACAGCTGGGCGTGGTGGCTTGGGCCCGTAGTCCCAGCTACTTGGGAGGCTGAGACATGAGAATCGCTTGAACCCGGGAAGTGAAGGTTGCAGTGAGCCGACATTGCACCACTGCACTCCTGCCTGGATGACAGAGTGAGACTCTTTCTCAAAAAAAAAAAAAAAAAAATTAACAACAACAACAATAAAATAAAATGGGGGACTTTGTACTACCATTAGTACAGTACTATAAGTAATCTTATAGGTAGGCCTTTGTGGGCTGAGTAGGGACTGACCTATTAACTATTTATAACATTGGAAAATATATTAAGAATTTCAAATGACAAATTGACGTAATTACTTAGAATTTTGAGGTGCAGCCTAATTTTTATTAGCCTGCATATTTTTTAAGGCTTCATTTTCCCCAAATTATTTTTAAGGCCATTCCCTTACATTTTAAAGTAAGCAGTCCTTGTCTTCCTCCTACTTTATTGACCTTCTTTGCTTCTTTCCTTCCCACTTTCAAGAGTTCTATAGTCTTCTGCCCAATTTTTAAGTGGTTTTGAACACTCTGTATCATTAGACTTTTACCAGTATCAGTATTGGGCAAGCTTGTAGAACACATAAAGGTTATGCTTACTTAAAATATGTAAGTATGATTTCCTATGATTGAATGCATACAGCTTTCCTCCTAAAAGTCTTTTTCATTAATTTTTTAAATGGAAAAACATTACATAAACTTGGTAAAATCAAACAGTATGCGAGAAGAGAAAGTGTCCCTTCCACTTGAGATCCCTCGTTTATCAAGTGTCCCTTCCACTTGAGATCCCTCGTTTTGCAGTCTATCTCCCTAGCAGTATCATCTCCCTAGAGTTTCTGGTGTGTCTTTCCAGAAATAGAATTTGCATATATGTGCATATAGGTGTATGTTATCTTTATATTACAACAGAGTGCAACAACAAAGTATTCTTTCTGCATCTGTCTTTTTTTTAACTTAAAAAAGTATTTTGGGGATTGTTCTGTGTTAGCACATTTAGACTTATTTCATGCTTCTTCATGGCTGAAAGTACTGTGTTGTGTGAATGTGCTGTAATTTACCAGCCACCCAATTGATGGATATTTAGCTTGTTTCTGGTTTCTGTTATTTAAGAACATCACTGCAATGCATAGTGATAAATATTGCTAATTTGCCTTTTAATATCTGTGTTTTTAAAGTTTTCCTCAAGTTGTAGAACTTAAAAACTCACACTTATCCCCTTATTTTACTCCACTTTCCCATTCAGCTAGTCTTTTACATCCTTATGTTTTATCCCTATAATAATATTAGCCAGGGATTTATATAAACATTTACTCATAACCCAGTAAGGGAACAGATACTATTGCTGTCCCCTTTTTTATAGTTAAGGAAGCTGGGGTACCCAGGACAAAACCTTGTCCAAGGACATACAGCTAGCAAGGGACAGAGCTAGGATTTAGACCAGGCAATGTGGTTCTAAAGTCCATGCACCATGCTGCACTCCCCTCTGCTTCCTGTCCTTCCCAGTTCTTTTTGTTACTAGTACTGTAATTGAGGTCCTCACTGCTGTAAACTGGACTACACTAAAAACGTTTTTTTGCTATTCCTAGTCTTACTTTCCTAACCCATTCTCTATATTTAAACAAGATTAATCTTCCTAATGCACAGCTATGGTTGTGTTGCTTGCCAGATCAGAATCCTTCAGTAGCTTCCTGCTGCATTTAGAATCCAGCCCAATCTCATGCTCTTCCCTTTTATATTTGCTATATGTCCCTGAATTTATTCCAAGCTTTATCTAGGATGTGAGCATTAAAGCATCATAAGACATAATAAGACTAGATAGTGAAGTGAAATTAGAAGTATTATGACTCGCAAAAAAATGAGATAAGTGATCTTTGGAGTTGAATGGTGTTTTTTCTTTTGAGTTTTTTCCCTTTTTACCCATAGTAGCTCCTGCCATATGGTT
Source organism: Pongo pygmaeus (assembly GCF_028885625.2). Taxonomy (NCBI): domain Eukaryota; kingdom Metazoa; phylum Chordata; class Mammalia; order Primates; family Hominidae; genus Pongo; species Pongo pygmaeus. Next base: position 128,971,540 of record NC_072379.2, read on the forward strand.
ACATCAACAAACTTTCAACTCAATTAATTTCAATCAGATGTGTAATTGATCAAATGCTAACCACAAATGTTTTGGTGTCACATAAAACAAATTCCTTAAAACACACACATACGCACAAACCTAAAACAGAAATATGGAATTTCTTTTTTTCTTTTTTTTTTTTTGAGATGGAGTCTCGCTCTTGTCGCCCAGGCTGGAGTGCAATGGCACAGTCTCGGCTCACTGCAACCTCCACCTCCCGGGTTCAAGCGATTCTCCTGCCTCAGCCTCCCGAGTAGCTGGGATTACAGGTGCTCGCTACCACGCCTGGCTAATTTTTGTATTTTTAGTAGTGACAGGGTATCGCCATGTTGGCCAGGCCTGGTCTCGAACTCCTGACCTCAAGTGATCCACCCGCCTCGGCCTCACAAAGTGCTGGGATTACAGGTGTGAGCCACTGCGCCTGGCCATATTATACTTTTTAAAGTAACTTTAAAAATATCAGATATTAGATATTAAAAATTTGCTAATTAGTGACTATTACTTGCTTTTTGCTGGGTTTAGTCCAATATAAGCTTTTATATCCTTCAGTCAGATCTAGGTATTTTCCTGGAAGGCATTGCATTTGCCAACAGAAAATGACCTGAGAGAAGGGAAAGTGAGTTCATAAAGAAAAGTTGTGTCTTCACTTTTTTTTTTTTTGAGACTTAGTCTGGCTCTGTCCCCAGGCTCGGGTGCAGTGGTGCAATCTTGGCTGACTGCAACCTCTGCCTCCTGGGTTCAAGCAATTCTCCTGCCTCAGCCTCCTGAGTAACTGGGATTGCAGGCGTGCACCACCACACATGGCTAATTTTTGTATTTTTAGTAGAGACGGGGGTTTTACCATGTTGGCCAGGCTGGTCTCGAACTCCTGACCTCAAATGACCCACCTTCCCCAGCTTCCCAAAGTGCTGGGATTACAGGCTTGAGCCACCAGTCCCGGCCGTGTCTTCACTTTCAAAATTGATCACTTCTCTAGTTTGGTTTTTTGTTTGTCTTTTTCTTTCTTTCTTTTTTTTTTTTTGAGACAGAGTCTCACTCTGTGACCCAAACTGGAGTGCAGTGGCACAATCTCGGCTCACTGCAACCTCTGCCTCCCAGGTTCAAGCGATTCTCCTGCCTCAGCCTCCCGAGTAGCTGGGATTACAGGGACCCGCCACCACACCCAGCTATTTTAGTAAAGACAGGATTTCACCATGTTGGCCAGGCTGGTCTTGAACTCCTGACCTCAAGTGATCCACCTTCCTCGGCCTCCCAAAATGCTGGCATTACAGGCCTGAGCCACTGCCCCTGGCCTCAATTTATTTTTCTAAGTGAAGTTTTGCTGGAGATAAAAAGGAAGGAGATGATACTCAATTAAGAAAAACAATCTCTGGCTATAGTTAGTATTTCAAGATAGGCACATTCACATCGAGACATATAAAGTACAAACGCAGGCAAGATTTTTGGTAAATCTTACAGAAAAAAACCCATGTACAGTAAAGAAATAAGAGTTTAAAATGAACTTTTATCTTTTAAATTTTTCTCCTTGTCTGTAACTTCTTAGAATCATAAAATGTTAAAATTGAAAAAGACTGCTGGGCGTGGTGGCTCATGTCTGTAATCTCAGGAGTTTGAGACTAGCTTGGGTAACATGGTGAAACCCCAGCCGCATCTCTACAAAATAAACAAAAATGAGCCAGGTGTGATGGCACATGCCTGTTGTCTCCCTATTGGGAGACAGAAGCAGGAGGATTTCTTGAGTCCAGGAGTTCAAGACGAGCTTGGGCAACATAGCTAGACCCTGTGTCTACTTCTCCCACGCCCCGCCAAAAAAAAGAGTATTTATAAGTGCTAAGCATAGAGTAGATACTCAGTATATAAAGGTGTTGGGCATAGAGTAGATAATAAATGTCGATTATCCTAAATTTAAAAGAAAGTCGTTTACTTAACAAGTAGGTCACTGTTAGCTCAAAGTATGCCATTGTGAAATTTTAAAAGGGTTCCTCTTCCAGGTAGACATAGTCCCATGGGTACATTGGAGAATAGAGTGAAGGCTAGATTTAGCCTCCCTTAGACACTTTGCCTGGAGCTCTTATGCAGTAAGCAATCTGTGCAACTGTGCAGTGATTCCAAATACAGTATTAATTTGCTTCTCTTTTGAAATTCTTTATAGATCCTGAATTGTATATAGGAGTAGGACTGTACCACATGTTGTAGCCACCTAAGTCAGAATTCTTGGATCATTTTCTCTGATTCAATAGTTCTAATTTTTTTTTTTTTTTTTGAGATGGAGTTTCGCTCTTGTTGCCCAGGCTGGAGTGCAATGGTGCGATCTTGGCTCACCGCAACCTCTGCCTCCTAGGTTCAAGCAATTCTCCTGCCTCAGCCTCCCGAGTAGCTGGGATTACAGGCATGCACCACCACTCCCGGCTAATTTTGTATTTTTTTTAGTAGAGACGGAGTTTCTCCATGTTGAGGCTGGTCTCGAACTCCTGACCTCAGGTGATCTGTCCACCTTGGCTTAATAGTTCTAATTGTTAAATATTCATAATTGTTTTAGATATATCATTTTGAATGTAAGCCATATTGGCACCATCTTTTTTTTCTTCCTTTTGGTTTTTATTTAATTTTTATGCCTTTTACTTTGAGAATTGTAGATTCATTTACAGTTTTAAGAAATAATATTGGCTGGGTGCAGTGGCTCACACCTGTGATCCCAGCACTTGGGAGACCGAGGCGGGCGAATCACTGGAGCCCAGGAGTTTGAGACCAGCCTGGGCAACATGGTGAGACCCTATCTCTACAAAAAATACAAAAATTAGCCAGTTGTGGTGGCACATACCTGTAGTCCCAGCTACTTGAGAGGCTGAGGTAGGAGGATCGCTTGAGCCCAGGAGGTGGAGGTTACACTGAGCCAAGATCATGCCACTGCACTCTAGCCTGGGTGACAGAGCAAGACTCTGTCTTAAAGAAAAAAAAAAAAGAGAAGGGAAGGAAATAATATTGAGAGATCCATATACCCTTCCCCAGGCAATTTCTTGGAATGATAACATCCTGTTACTATTGTACAATAACACAACTAGGAAATTGACATTGATACAATCCAGTGACCTTACTCAGATTTCATCGGTTTTACATGTACTTGTGTGTGTGTGTGTGTGTGTGTGTGTGTGTGTGTGTATCATATTCTGTACAATTTTATTTCATGTTAGATTCGTGTGGCCACCACAGTCAAGATACAGAACAGTTCCATCACAAGGCTCCCTGGTGGTACCCTGATACGGTCACAGCCACCTTCCCTGGCAAACCCCTAGTGACCACTAATCTGTTCTCTAAAATTTTGTCATTTCAAGAATGTTATGTGAGTAAAATCATACAGTATGTAACCTTTTGACACTATTTTTTTTTTCCTATTGGTTGCATGAATAGTTCATGGTTGTACCACAGGTTTAACCGTTCATTTCACTGAAGGATATTGGGATTGTTTCCATGTTTCGGCTATTGTGAATAAAGCTGTTAGGAACGTTTGTGTACAGGTTTTTGTGTGGACATAAGTTTTCATTTCTCTGGGGTAAATGGCCAAGAATGTAATTGTTGAGTTGTACGGTAAGCATATGTTTAGTTTTGTAGGAAACTGCCATACTGTCTCTCAGAGTATGTGTGTATCATTTTACATTCCTTCCAGCAAAGTACAACTCATCCAATTCCTCTGCATCCTTGCCACCATGATCAGTTTTGATAAAACACTTTGGCAACTACTGTTACTAGTCTCTCTCATTTTTAGAAAATTAGAACTGACTTCTTACATGTGTCTTCAGGTTCTCTAGAATGAGACCTTTGGTTACTTATATCAATTTGACTTGGCAATTGGCTCTTAAATGTTTGGAGGAATTCACCAGTGAAGCCAGCTAGTATTCTTAAATCTTTTACACAATACTTCAATTTATATTTTTTCATCAACATCTATGTTAGTCATTTTCTATATCCTTCATCTGAATAAGACAGATACTTTAATGTTCTTCTGGTTTTCCTTCTCTCAGCCTCCCTTCCTACCCTTATAAATATTCCTGTTGATAGCATCTGAGATTATAGTTTTGAATGTTAGTAATGTTTTTTTCCCCAGTCAGAGCATATTTAGACTTAAAGGTTTTACTGGTTTCTCTTCTTACTCTTTTCTTTGGCCTTGTTATTCTTGCATTAATTTTTTTAAAAAAACAATCCAGTTATATATCTTTGAGTAATTATTTCATCAAAAGTCTGAAGGAAGCAAACTTTTTGGGTCCTTGCATATAAAAAAATTTCTTTATTTCACTCTCCTTAAGCAAGAGGTGGAGTAGGTATAGAATTCTAAATGTAAAACTATATCCAAGTGTCCCAGTACAATTTGTTGAAAAGACTATTTATTCCCCACTGAATAGTCTTGTCACCCTTGTCAAAAAAATCAATTGACTATGGATGTTAGGATTTACTTTTGGACTCTCAATTTCATTCATTTAATCTGTATGTCCATCCATATACCAGTACCACAGTTTTTGAATACTGTATCTTTGCAGAAAGTTTTGAAATGAGGAAGTATGAGTCTTCTTTCACTTCTTTTTCAAGATTGTTTTGATATTCTGGGTTTCTTGCTTTTTTCCATCTGAAATATAGGATTAGCTTGTTCATTTTGGCAAAACAAACAAAAAGGTAGTTGAAATTTTAATATTGTTCGATTTTCTTTTGTGTCTTAACTTTTTAATATACTTTTCTATAATACTTCTTCATGCTTGGGCCTTAGTTTTATGCTCAATCATCTTTATCTGTGAGTCCTAGTTAGCCTTGCTGTGAGTGTTACATCTATTTATTGCAGCAGGTCTCCACAGATTGTGGATAGGGATGGAATAAGCAATGAGATGAAGTGTACTAGTTGCCAGACTCCTTCAGTGTGACTGTCCCCTCTTCTGCCTGGGTGTTAGTATCCCCACAGGGTTCTACCTTCTCTCTCTGATCCCAGTGTTCACACTCATTGTTGTAGCTGGAGAGTGACACCTTTGTTGTTTTTGCCACTGTTCCCATCTGGGAGCAAATACCTCTATTCTATAATGCTTGACTCAAAGAGGTAAATGGCTGGGAGGGGTTAACCTGCTATGTAACTTCTGTGCTACATTCCAATCACTTAGGCTGTAAATGTTTAAAATGGTTTCACTTATTCCTGCTGTCTTTTACCTTGGGGCTTAGTTGACCCTGAGAGTTGGTCCCTCCACTTGCCCTGGTCCTCTGCTCTTGGTGTGCAGGACTGTGGTGTCTTCTTTAGTCTGATTCTATCTGCTTTTCATCTTCTAGTGATTCCTCATAGTATTAGTCCACTAAGGGCATTTCTTGTTTTCTTTTAATTATGTCTTTTTTTTTTTAATGACTTTTTTTGTTATTTGGGAGATTTTAGGGGAAGGTGAGCTTGCTCACACTGTGCTCAGCCTACCATCTAAATTCAGCCAATGACTGTTATATTTATAGCGAAGTAAACATAGTAAAAAAGAGAAAAAAATTAAAAACTAGCAAAAAAAAAATTGATGAAATTATTGAAGAAATTATTATTATTATTATTTTTGTGGAGACAGAGTCTTACTCTGTCATCCAGGCTGGAGTGCAGTGGCGTGATCTTGGCTTACTGCAACCTCGGCCTCCTGGGCTCAAGCAGTTCTCCTGCCCTCAAGCAGGTCTCCTGCCTCAGCCTCCTGAGTAGCCAGGACTACAGGTGCATGACACCATGCCCAGCTAATTTTTTTGTATTTTAGTAGAGATGAGGTTTCGCCATGTTGGCCAGGCTGGTCTCGAACTCCTGGCCTCAGGTGATCTGCCGATCTCAGCCTCCCAAAGTGCTGGGAGTACAGGCGTGAGCCACCACACCCGGCCTATATTTTTGTTTTGAAGAGTCGAAGCTATCACTTAGGAAGGTTGGCACTTTGAATATATAAAAATTAAAACTTCAATGAATAAAAGTTCAGACCAGTAATATATTTATATGAAACTGGAGAGGCATACATTTATTTAAAAATTTAAGAAGTACATTTGTGTTGGTGTCACACTGTTATGTTGCTAGTTTCTCTTTTTTCTGCTGTTTGGATGAAAGAATAAAATGGGTTTTGAAGTCAGTGCCTGCCTTGATTGAATAACCTCCGCAGAGTCAACAGGAGTCTATGCATACAGACTTATGCTGGTTGCTGAGAGAGAGACATGCCAAAGATGTTTGATAGAAGCCCTGAGAAGACATAAAAAGGGTTTTTTATTACAGTTTTGGTTTGTTAATTATTTTTGTTTGTTTTTGTTTTTGAGACAGAGTCTCGCTCTGTCGCCCAGGGTGGAGTTCAGTGGCACGATCTCAGCTCACTGCAACCTCCGCCTCTTGGGTTCCAGTGATTCTCCTGTCTCAGCCTCCTGAGTAGCTGGGTTTACAGGCACCTGCCACCACGCCTGACTAATTTTTATATATTTTTAGTAGAGATGGGGTTTTGGCATGTTGGCCAGGCTGGTCTCAAACTCCTGGCCTCAAGTGATCTGCCCACCTTGGCCTCGTAAAGCGCGGGGATTACAGGCGTGAGCCACCACGCCAGGTCCGGTTTGGTAATTTTTAATGTTATTCCCTCAGTGTTACTCCAAAGTAGTTTTTTATATTTTTCCATTATAAAATCATATATCGTAGAATTTATGGATAACATAAAAGGGGTAATAACCTCAAGCCCAATCATAACCAGTATTAAGACTTTGGTATGTTTCTTTCCAGTATTTTTTTCTAATCACTTTTTAAAAAAATTAAAATAATACAGTATTGTTTTTCTTCCAGTCTAAAAGTAATGCCTACTCAGAGAGCTTGGAAAATAAGGACCATCATAAAGGGGAAAAAACAAAAATAATTCATTAGAAACATCCAAAGATAACTACAGTCAAATACATTAATTTGATGTAATCTTTCGTGTATTTTTTCTGAATATATAAAAATACTTTTTTCTTTACTAAAATGGTATCATACTTTAATACTATTTTGTACATTGTATTTTTCATTTGCAATATATTGTGAATGTTTTGTCATGTTAATAGTTTTGTATATACTCTTCAGTGGTATGTAGAATATGAGCATATTTAAGTATGTTTATTTAGCATACTTAACCATCCCCTATCATTGGACATTGAAAGTGTTTCTAATTTTTTACCATTATAAATAATACCATAGTTAATATCTTTGTCCATACATCTTTCCATGCATCTATGATTGTTTCTTTAGGAATAGATTCCTAGAAGTGGAATAGCTGGGTCAAAGGGTATGTACATTTTAATGCTTTTGATACATAAAAATGTCAAATTTTAAGCTAATCACTTGTTATATTCTGTCTTGTATTGCTAATTGTTTTGTGTGTCTGTCTTGTCTCCCTAATTAGAATGTAAACTTAAGGGCAAGGGAGGTTTCTTACATATTTAATGTATCCTTTGACAGTGTGGTTTACAGTTTTGGACTCTGGAGTCATCTCAACACATACTGTATTGATTTAAAACAATGGTTCTCTAGACTGTTGAATGTCATAAACCTGTACATTAAAAAATATATATATACTTATATTTGTCCATGTATGTATATTTATAGTAGATATGGGCTTGCAAATTTTCAGTTTTTCCACGAAAGAATATTAAAAAGAAAACCAACTACCATTTTCTTATCAGCATCATTTCATAAAGTAAAGAATATTTAACAACAAAAAGGTTCTAATCTCTGAAAAAAGAGCAGACCTTTAAATGGAACATTTTAGCTTTTTGAAAAACTTATTGCCTTGTCCATATTTTTCTCATTTTGTGTTGGACTGGTGAATCTTCACCTTAGCCTAGCAGTGGTCTGTAGACCAGCATTTGAGAATCATTGATTTAAAATGATTTAAATTGATTTAAAATGATTTAGAATATTAAAAGATAAATCATTTTGCAGAATAAGTAATTCTCCTTTTCCATGAGTCTGTATTCTCTACAAAATTAAGTGCAAATGTGCAGGTGATGCCATTTCATTATACAGAATTTGTATATCTCTATGTACAAGTTCTGTAGTAAGCAAACTAGACCCTGCTGATGGACATCTGAATATATATTTCCAGTTGCCGAAAATAAAAACTGTTCTTTTTCTAGGGAATTTAAGACAGGATAAAATATGGTGTAGTGGGAAGAGGCAAGTTTTTAGAGTCAGAAGGCCTCGCTTGAATCCTGGCTCTGGCATTAAGTCATTTAATTTAATTTTCCTTTAGCTTCCTTGCTTGAAAAATTATGATGATACTATCTTCTTCAAAGTGTTTTGGTAGCTCCTGTTACAGCAGTTCCTTCACTGTAATGTAATTATTTGTTTACACATCTGCCTTCCTCATGAGACCATGGGCTCTGAAGAGCAGGAATCATGTCCTTGTTTTGCAATCTCAGGTCCTAGCATAGGGCTCCAGGCATAGCAGATGCTTAATAAAATGATTGTTGAATCAATACAGGATTGTTGTGAGAATTATATGAGGTAATATATGTGAAAGCTCTTTGTAAACCCTCAACATTATGCAAGTGTTAATTGTTTTTATTGTCAATAAGAGCTATCTTTGGGAGCGATCAAAACTTTGGGAAAAGAGATAATTACCCCATAATAGTTCCATTAATTTAATTAGGTTTTTATTCTATTTTATAAGAAAACATATTTTAATTGGGGTTAACATGGAGGTAATTTGCTTCCTGGGAAGGCAGATGAGCCCCTTCCCTCCCTTCCCCCATGGAAGTGCCAAGATATTAAATGTTTGTTTAATTTGGTTGCTGTTTTAAAATTTAATTATAGTAGAGTCAGCTTATTTCATATTTAAAGAATGGTTCCCATTGCTTTATCTTCTTAACCATATAATTAATATAACCTTGAAGAGAACAGGAGCCTCTGTTATGTCCAATTAGTTTCAGAGCTCCATTTTGAAATTAACTGACTTAAAAATGTCATCGTTTCTAGTCTGTTCATAAAGCTCCTGGTGAATTTTTGCCACAAGATGGCATTGGTGATTATTGAGTGCACATACTATTGAACCAGAATTCCCAAAAACGGTGCACAGAATTGTATTCTTTTGGGGGTAAGAGTTGAAAACCTTCATCACTGCTTATATGTTAATTTAATTTTGACTTCCAAAACAGGGTTAAATGCTACTTTACGTCACTTTCTTTCTGTATTCAAGTATTGTTTTGTTTCCTGTTTTTCTGTCTTTATAACTACAGTAACTATGTATTATTTGCCATGTGTTGTATGTGTCTGACTTATTGCTGATAATTGTGGTAACAGGTAAGAAGAAAACACGATGGGACCCAGTTAGGAGGCGCTTCATTCAGTCCTGTCCCATCATAAGGATCCCTAACAGGTTTTTGAGAGGTGGGTGATAACTAGCAAGAGATCTGTGCTTCGTATGGGTTAAAGGGAACTTTGAATGAATTTTCTAAGCTCAAAACTCTGGTTTTTAAAAATCATCTAAACAGCTAATGAAACAGTTGGAATAAGAAAAATCTAGAACTTAATTTTAAACCTGTTTCTTGTTGGCCACTTTGGGATTGTAATTGTAAGTTTCAGGGAGTCAGAATCACTTAGTGTATTATTAGATCGTAGAGATAAATCATCTCACTGATATAAATGGTATTCTACAGTAGCCATATTAGAAAGAATTTTGAGTGAATAATCTATAAAATATGGATGTGGGAAAGATAAATATGATTCTAAGGAAGAAATAAAAGATTATGTAATGGTATAAAATAAAAAACCTCTTATGTCAAATGTCTTATATTAAAAGATAAAAAAGAGAATTATTTGTAACAAAGGGGTAATATGAATATATAAAGAGTTCTTATAAACCAATAGGTTAAAAACAAATGCCCACTAGAAAAATAGGTAAAAGGATATAGAATTATCAATTTGTTAAAAAGAAGTGCCAATAATTATGAACAAGTATTTATTTTTACTATTATTATAAACACACAACAATTAAAACAATAAGATGTTTTTACCTATTAGATGAGCAAAGACCAAAAATAAGAATACCCAATGTTGGCAAGGGTATGGGCAGATAAAGCTCATATATTGAAGGAAGTGTAAATTTTATACAGCTTTTCTGAAACCAGTTTGGTAATATGTATTAAAAACCTTAGAAATATTCATACCCTTTGACCTAGCAGTTTTTACTTTTAGAAATGTTGCATTCCTTCTACTTTTTATTTTTTCTACTAATACATACTCCATACTGAAAAAAGAAAATCTCAAAAGAGGGTTGAAAACTCTGGTTCACACTATTTTTCTAGATATAACAAATTATCACACAAGCATACTTAATGTTGTAATTTAGACTGTATTAAATTATTTACAACCCAGTGTATCTAATTTTAACTGGAGTTGTTTTTTTTTTTTTTTTTTTTTTTAACCTAGGAAAAAATCCTGCAACTGCTATAGATGTTTGTATATCTAGTTCCTAACCTATTTTTGGCACCTGAGCTCCAGAGCATGCATAAAATCAACCGTAAAATGGGTCAAGATAAGATTCTTAAGATGGTGTACTACCTTTTAGCATGAGTAAATTTTGTTAGTAAAAATTAAGGGCCAGGCTGGGTGGCTCATACCTGTAATCCCAGCTCTTTGGGAGGCCAAGGTGGGCAGATTGCGTGAGCCCAGGAGTTCAAGAGAAACCTGGACAACACAGTGAAACCCTGTCTCTGTAAAAAATACAAAAATTAGCTGGGCATTGTGGTGCACACTTATAGTCCCAGTTACGTGGGAGGCTGAGGTGGGAGGATCACTTGAGCCCAGGAGGCAGAGGTTGCAGTGAGCCATGATTGCGCCACTGCATTCCAGCCTGAGCGATAGAGTGAGACTTTTCTCAAAAAAAAAAGAAAAAAATCAGATGATTTTAGTATTATATGACAGGAAAGCCATTGTACACACATGGCCAAGCAGGCATGTCTAATTCTATAACATTTTTTCTTTTTTCTATTTATAAATTAGAATGCTAATTTACCAATTTCCAATGAGAAATCTAACTTGTGCTGAATAAAGCATAAATTAAACTTCATTTTAGTTATATTAATATAATTAATTATACATATTAAATATAAGCATAATTAAGGAATTGTTTAGGATATATAATTCAACATAATAACAATGATATAAAACATATAAACATAAAAAACAAATAGTGACATAACAGGTTGTATCTGTATGATGGGGATTTTATTTTCTTTTGTATGGTGTTTGTTTTTCAATTTTTTGATTGTGGAGAAAAAAGATTGCACAGGTAAGTTTTATACCATTGGTTATTTGTAAGCCCTCAATAGCCTCAATCAGTGGTTGAGAAAGGTGGCCCCTGGCAGTGCTGGAATTGAGGTGGGAGTTAACTCAGCATCAGCAACATCAGGATCACTAGTGGCCTTCTATTAGTTCTCACCTTCTTTAACCTCTATGTAGTGTTTGAGGCTGTTGACTACTTGCCCTTCTTAAATTTTTCTCTTTTTTTGGGTTGCTTTACTGTATAGTTCTAGATGTTTTCTTCCTACCTCTTTGATTGTTCATTCTGTTTCCTTCACTAGCTTCTTTCTTCCTGCCTCCTCAAGGTGGGTATTGTTCCAGTGTTCTGTCCTCTCCATTATCTCCTTTAGTTGTCTCATCAACTTTCACAGGCTTAAGTCTCTTCGTTTGTTCGTTCGTTCATTCTTTCGTTCTTTCAGTATTTCTTGATTGCTTCCTATGTACTGTGCTAGCCTGATGATCTAAGTAATAGAGAATCAGGTAAACAGACGATTACAGAATAATTTGAGTATAATTATTTGTGGTAAGTGTTCTGATGAGGTAGCATGCTATGGGAGCACACAGGAGAGGTATCTGACTCAACTTGGCTGAAGGAGGGTGACAGAGGAGTGGCCATGAGGATGACATCAGAAGGGATGTACTTAAAGGCTGAGTAGGTGTCAGCAAAGGAGGGTTGGATCCTCTCAAACCATGGGGATCAGGCAGCTTGAGTGAAGGCATTTAGGCAAAACAGGACATGGTGTTTTTAGAGATCTAGAGAAAGTTCAGCACAGTGGGAAAGAGGTGGACAAAACAGGCTGGAGAGGGCCCAGATCAAGTGGGCACCACCCAAGTGGAGTTTTCAGGATCAGATTTGGTTTTTTAGCTAGTGAAGAAATTTAATTAAAGGCTAATTATGAGATTATTATAGTTGTCAGTGTGCAAAATGATGGAGACTGAAATGAGGGTAGTTGTAATAGGAATGGAGAATAGGGGCCGGGCATGGTGGCCTACACCTGCAATCCTAGCAGAGTGAAACCCTGTCTGTCTACATACACACACATGCACGCATGTACAATTAGCCAGGTGTGGTGGGGGCATGCCTGTAGTCCCAGCTACTCGGGAGGCTGACGCAGGAGGATTGCTTGCAACTAAGAGTTCGAGGCTGCAGTGAGCTATAATCTTGCCACTGCATTCCAGCCTGGGTGAAAGAGCGAGGCCCTGTCTCATTAAAAAAAAAAAAAAAAAAAAGTAGGGAATCGATTTGACATATAAGGAAGTGGAAGTGAAATTAGATGTAGATTTTAGGCAAAGGATAATAAATTCAGTTTAGTCTCTCCAGAACAACCAATAATAGCATTAATAGCATATCCTTTAACACTCAGTCCAAGAGTATTTCCAGGGAAACTTCCTTGGCAGGCCTCTCCCCTCTTTGTTCTGATGGCACCCTCTGTGTACCTACCTATATCATAGCACTTATTGCACTGAATTGTAGTTGTTTACTTGTCTGTGCCTCCCATTAGACTGTAAGCTCTGTAAGGGCAGGGACAATAGGACAGTGCCTTTCATATTTTTACTCCAGTTTGTAGCATAATGCATGTAGCAGGTATATCATATGTATTTGACCTTGAATTAAAGTATTGTAAAGGCCACTGTCAGGAAATAGGATGGGACTAACATTTTATTATGTTCTCAACTTCTCTCTGGTATTGGTGACAGTGAACTAATGAATTGTTGAGAACATGAAAATGCTATTGTTGAATGCTTCAATAGGTTGTGTGGTTTTGCTTGTTTGTTTGTTTTTAACTTATCTATACTTTTGAAATAGCCACTTTCAAGCCTCATATTTTGGAATTCTTTATATCACCTCTCTTGGTTCAGATTGTAGACAGTTTCATAGGGCCCATTTTCTGTCACTAGATTCCTCTTCACTAGGTCCTACATCTTCTCTAAAACATATTTCTACCAACTAAAATTGTGGTGTAGTGAAAACAGTAATGGTGTAATGAAAACAATGGTTCTTATTATAAAATGGCAGACTTGACATACCCATTTACTTTTCCCTACTTCTCAGATGTCATTGAAAATGACAAAACAGACATAAGACAAAGAATAAATCATTGTAATAAAAAAAAAAAACAGAAAAGGGAGACTTTAAAACTAGATTACTTGTGTCTGAATCCAGGCTCTGTCATTTAGCAATTGTATGACCTTGGGCAAGTTGCTTATTCTTTTTTTGCCTCAGTTGCCTCATCTGTAAAATTAGAATGATGATAATAGTATCTACTTCCTAGAGTTACTGTGGAGATCAAGAGAGACAGTATCTACAGAGCACTTAGGAGAGTTTCTTTACGTATAGCAAATGTTGAATTAGTGTTAGCTATCATTATTGTTATTGTTATAATGCCAGAAGTTTTTAGAAAGTTTAGGGTACTAGAAAACAATTGGAATTATAATGATGGAGTAACCAGCACAGAATAAAATGCAACCCAGAATAGATGCTCCTGTTGCATGGTGGAAGTCAGAGAGTGTCTTAGTAGGGCTCTTTTCTTAAACTCTTAAGCATAGAGGCGGCAAGTATAGGAAGATGGAGCAGTTTGGGGGGAAGGTGGAATATCAGGGCAGGTAATGAAAGAATTGCCTTCAAAACAGTTACTTCCCCTACTCCTTCTCTGCCTTCATATAAAGCGCCCTAGCAATGGCATTAGTTCCAGGATAAAGCCATGAGAACATTTCAAGGAAAGTAGAAGATTTGCCTTGGGGAGGATTAGGCAGGCATTGTGAGCATGGATTAAGACTGGAAGAAGAAGGCTGGGCGCAGTGGCTCACGCCTGTAATGCCAGCACTTTGGGAGGCTGAGATGGGCCGATCACGAGGTCAGGAGATCGAGACCATCCTAGCTAACACGGTGAAACCCTGTCTCTACTAAAAATACAAAAAATTAGCCAGGCGTGGTGGCAGGTGCCTGTAGTCCCAGCTACTCGGGAGGCTGAGGCAGGAGAATGGCATGAACCCGGGAGGCAGAGCTTGCAGTGAGCCGAGATCATGCCACTGCACTCCAGTCTGGGCGACAGAGCGAGACTCCCTCTTAAAAAAAAAAAAAAAAGACTGGAGGAAGAGTGCACAAAGCAGAGCCTTAGCGAATGGACTTCTGTAGTAGATGGATGAGGAGAGTGGAATGAGGAGAACAAGAAGAGGAACTCTATCAAGGATCCATATGCATTAAAGCACAATACCGTCAAAATACAGCCTGCCAATTTGGGCAATAATAAGGTCAGACTGCTTTCTTTTTCTCCACTTGTAAAGGGAAATCTGTCTGTCAGTGTGCCACTTATCTGCAGAGACCCACACTCAGACAGACCTTCCATTTGGGTTTTGGAGGCAGATTAATACAACTTTTGAGGAAACACATATTTCTTATAATAACTAACCAATGTAGCCCTTCATTTATTAATATGAGTAGGTGATAAAGGCTCACCATACATTTGAGGGAAACTAACAAGAGACTAAAATAAACAAAACAGCTGCCTGTGGTAGAAACAGAGATAATGAACAAGTGGAGTGGAACTTAAGGAAGTTCTAATCACAGAATGTATCTTTACAGAGCCAAGAGTGAATTAGATCCATAAATTAAAAAAAAAACAGCTTCCTGGCAGGGCGTGGTGGCTCACACTTGTAATCCCAGCACTTTGGGAGGCCGAGATAGGTGGATCACTTGAGGCCAGGAGTTCAAGACCAGCCTGGCCAACCAACATGGTGAAGCCCCATCTCTACTAAAAATACTAAAGTTAGCTGGGCATGGTGGCACACGCCTGTAATCCTAGCTATTCGTGAGGCTGAGGCATGGGAATCACTTGAACCTGGGAGGCAAAGGTTGCAGTGAGATGAGATCGCGCCATTGCACTCCAGTCTGGACAACAGAGCGAGACTCTGTCTTAACAAAAACAAAACAAAACAAAACAAAAAATGCTTCCATGGATAAAAAGTAATGATTAATGAATTAGTTTTATATTGAAGAATTGATTGCTGAAATTAAAACTCAGTTGGAGGGTTAAACAATACACTTAAGACCAGTTACTCTTCATAAAAATAAAATAGAGGAAATTTGCAGACTCTAAAGAAGACCTACAGATAGAAAGTACATGAGGAAAATTATCCTTTGAGGATAGATCTGAGTGATCAACTACCCATTTCACAGGAGTTACAGAAGGAAAGATCAGACAATGGAAGGGAGAAAATTTAAAAATCTGAGTTTTGGCCAGGCACGGTAGCTGTAATCCCAGCACTTTGGGAGGCCTGTAATCCCAGCACTTTGGGAGGCCAAGGCGGGTGAACCACGAGGTCAGTTCAAAACCAGCCTGGCCAATATGGTGAAACCCTGTCTCTGCTAAAAATACAAAAAAATTAGCCAGGCGTGGTGGCAGGTGCCTGTAATCCCCGCTACTCGGGAGGCTGAGGCAGGGAATTGCTTGAACCCGGGAGGCAGAGGTTGTCGAGATCATGTCACTGCACTCCAGCCTGGGTTACAGAGCAAGACTCAAAAAAAAAAAAAAAAAAAAAAATCTGAGTTTTCACGTATAAAGGGCACGCCTTTCATGTATAAAGGACCAAACAGGAAAAAATGCAAAAACAAACCAACAAAAAGTACCTCCGTATACGTTACTAAAGTACTTACTATTTCAGAGGTAGAAAACAAGTTACATAGACTCAAAACTGAAAATCAGACTGGCATGGATTTCTCACCTGCAGCATGGTTTGCTAGAAGATAAATGCCTTCAGTGTTCTGAGGGGAAATTATTCTCAAGACAATTCAGTACCCAGCCTCACTAATGTTTAAGTGGGGAGTCAAAATAAGATTTCTGAAAGTTTGTGACATACCTCATTTTGATAAAATTACTTGAAGATATACTCTGGTTAAATGAAAAATCCAGGCCAGGAGTGGTAGCTTACACCTGTAATCCCAGCACTTTGGGAGGCTGAGGCGGGTGGATCACGAGGTCAGGAGTTTGAGACCAGTCTGGCCAACATGATGAAACCCCCCTCTCTACTAAAAATACAAAAATTAGCCGGGCATGGTGGTGGGTGTCTATAATCCCAGCTACTCAAGAGGCTGAGGCAGAAGAATCGCTTAAACCCAGGAAGCAGAGGTTGCAGTGAGCCAAGATCGTGCCACTGCACTCCAGCCTGGGCAACAGAGCAAGACTCCATCTCAAAAAAAAAATTATAAGAAAAATAAAATACACTTACCATTCATCAAGTGGAAGTGGATCATCATAAAGGTCTTCATCCTTACTGTCTTTACATTGAGAAAGCTGAGGAGGAAGAGGAAAAGGAGGACTTGGGCTTGCTGTCTCAGGAATGGCAGAGGCAGAGGAAAATCTGCATATAAATAGACTTGTGCAGTTCAAATTCATTTTGTTCAAGGGTCAACTGTATAACATTCTGTAACTAAAATTAAATTGAGAGTTATACTAAAGGTCCTAGAATTTTTTGTTTTAAAATTTACAGGTGTAATATTATCTACTTACTAAAAGAAAAATTCAAATAATACAGAAATACATAGGGGGAAAAGTCAGGATCCTTATTGCAAGCATATATCACATTTCTACAAATTCAGTTCAAAAAAGACAGTTCAGTGAGAGAATGTATGTAAGAGGCTTAAGCAGGTGTTCTTAATCTGTTCTTGCACTGGTATAAATAAATACCTGAGACTGGGTACTTTATAAAGAAGAGGTTTAATTGACTCACAGTTCTGCAGGCTGTATAGGAAGCATGGTAGCATCTGCTTCTGGAGAGGCCTCAGAAAGCTTTTACTCATGGCAAGAGGCAAAGTGGGAGCAGGTGTCTTACATGGCAGGAGCAGGACCAAGAGGAGTTGAGGGGAGGTGCTACGCACTTTTAACCAGATCGCACTTTTAACCAGATCATGTGAGAACTCACTCACTCTACAGTACCAAGGAGGTATGGTGCTAAAGCATTCACGAGAACTTCGCCCCCACGATCCAGTCACCTCCCACCATCTCCAACACTGGAGATTACAATTGAACATGAGATTTGTGTGGGGACACAGATCCAAACCATATCAGCAGGCATTTCCCAAAAGAAAAATTCAAATGGCCAATAAACATGAAAAGGCACTCACCCTCACTGCAATGAGAGAAATGAATATTAAAACCACGAGAGCTCTACAAACTCACAGGAACTGCTAAATTAAAAAGACTGACAATGGCAATACCAAATATTGGCAAGGATGTGGAACAACAGGAATTCTCACATGCTGCCCTTGGATATGTAAAGTGGTATAACCATTTTGAAAACATTTTGGCTTTGCCAAATGAAGGTGAAGATTTACATACATTAAGATTCAGAAATTCCATGTTTAGATTTGTAGCCAACAGAAATGCGAGCCCCTGTGCACTTGCAACATGTGCAAAAATGTTTGTAGCAACATTAAGAACCACAAATTTGAAACAACCCAAAATGCCTCTTCACACAACTTAGACTGGATAAATAAATTGTGATATATATTCATACAAATAAATAATATTTGGCAAGGGAAATGAACAGACCACCTCTTTTCCCCTAGAACAGGGATGAATCTCAAAAACATAATTGTGAATAAAAGAGCCCGGAGAGAAAATATACTATGTTATTCTACATATATTATTCTATTCAAATACACTTTAAAACTAGGCCAAAATAAAGAGTATTGTTTAGAGATGCATACCTAGGTATAATAAAGCTATAAAAAGACAACAGATTTTTATGATTGCCCTAAAAATCAGGAAGTAGGATACTCTAGAAGTGAAGGGAGGTTGGAGGGTGTGATCAGGATGGGCAGTCAAAGGGTTTCTGGGTGCTGGCTGTATTCTGTTTCTTGACCTGGATGATGATGATATGATCCTATTTTAATAATTTATTAAGCACTTTATGCAGTATTGTGTTTCTTGAGCTGGATGGTGGTTATGTGTTCTCTTTTTAATAATTTGTACATTTAAGGCCGGGCGCGGTGGCTCACGCCTGTAATCCCAACACTTTGGGAAGCCAAAGTGGGTGGATCACCTGAGTTCAGGAGTTTGAGACTAGCCTGACCAACATGGTGAAATCCCACCTCCCAGGAGGCAGAGGTTGCAGTGAGCCAAGATCGTGCCACTGCACTCCAGCCTGGGCAACAGAGCAAGACTCCATCTCAAAAAAAAAATTATAAGAAAAATAAAATACAAAATTAGCTGGGCGTGGTGGTGCATGCCTGTAATCCCAGCTACTCGGGAGACTGAGGCAGGAGACTCGCTTGAACCCAGGAGGCGGAGGCGGTGAGCCAAGATCATGCCATTGCACTCCAGCCTGGGCAACAAGAGCGAAACTCTGTCTCAAAATAAATAAATAAAATAAATAATAATAATAATTTGTACATTTATATTTATGTAAATTCTAATGCATGCCATATTTAACAATAAAAGGAGTTAAATTTCAAAAGCAAAGATCCTGCCTCACATCTTCACTCAACCACCATTAACAGGCGAGTCTTTCCAGATGTGGTTCTTTCTGAAGAGTGTTAAAAAATAAAAGTTTGTTTTTCAGCAAGTGTTAGGGGTAATAAGATACAGATCTTTGTAGGGGAAAAAAGAAAGCTTATTTCAATAAAATCAGAAAAGTGGGAAAATAAAGCGAGAAAGAGCAGTAAATAAAAAATACATAAGATTGCAGGGACACATCTAAATAAGAAGAAATCAAGATCAAATGGACCTTATCTGTGGAATGTATTTAGTTTACTACTTTAATTGGCTTAAAGAAAAAGTGTGACTTTGCTGTATTAAATAAAGCATTTAATAAAATTTGATATTTAATGTGTTCATTTTGTTACAATGCATCCAGTACCCTTATGACATATGTGCTTTTCTGTATGTTACATTTGAATACAAACTTTGTGTTGGGCGCACAGTGGCTCATGCCTGTAATCCCAGCACTTTGGGAGGCTGAGGTGGGAGGATCTCTTGAGCCTGAGTTGGAGACCAGCCTGGGCAACACTCTGTCTCTAAAAAAAATTTAAAAATTAGCCAGGCGTGGTGGCACACACCTGTGGTCCCAGCTACTTGGGAGGATGAGATGAGAGGATTGCTTGAACCTGGGAGGTCAAGTCTGCAGTGAGCAGTGATTACACTGCTACGTTCCAGCCTGGGCAATAGAGCAAGACCCTGTCTCAAAAATAAATAAATAAACCCCACATCCATTCCTGGTAAGGGAAAACATTCTTACGCATCCAGGGATAAAAGAAGATTTATTTTATGACAGAATACTATAAGAAACCAGTAGTAAATATCATATATGATGTATCATTTATTGATAAGAAACCAGTAGCAAACATAATACATAACGGCAAAACCTTACCAGTATCCTCATTAAAGTAAAAAAACGAGACAAAGATGTCCACTGTCATCTCCACTATTCAACCTTATTCTGGAGTTTTCAGCCAATACAGTAGAAGACCAGAAAAAAGAAAAAAGAGAAGTACACATATTGGAAAAGAAGACTTAAAGTTGGCATTAATAACAGATGATCTGATTGTCTACCTACAAAATTCAAGATAATTCGTGATAACTAATACTAGAGTTCAGAAAATTGGCTGGACAAAATTTAAACTTGCAAAAATAAACCACCTTCCTATATATTAACAGCAACCAATTACAAAATAAAAGAGGTATCTAGTTACAATTGTATGGAAATTTATAAAGTACTTAGAAATAAAGAAACAATAAAACAATGAAACTTGATGAAATACAAAACTAGCTGGGCGAACAGGTGCCATGGTTCATGCCTGTAATCCCAGCGCTTTAGGAGGCCGAGGTGGGCGGTTCACCTGGGGTCAAGAGTTCAAGACCAGCCTGGCCAACATGACGAAACCCAGTCTCTACTAAAAATACAAAAATTAGCCGGGCGTCGTGGCCCACGCCTGTAATCCCAGCTACTCGGGAGGCTGAGGCAGGAGAATTGCTCGAACCCAGGAGGCGGAGGTTGCAGTGAGCCAAGATCGCGCCACTGCACTCTAGCCTGGGCGACAGAGTGAGACTCCGTCTCAAAAAAGAAGAAAAAAAAAAAAAGCCGGACACAGTGGCCCGTACCTGTAGTCCCAGCTACTCTGGAGCCTGAGGGTGGAGAATGGCTGGAACCCGGGAGGCGGAGGTTGCAGTGAGGTGAGACCGCGCCATTGCACCCCAGCCTGGGGGACAGAGCAAGACTCCGTCTCCAAAACAAAACAAAAAAAAACCCCTCCCCGGGAAAAAAAAAAAAAAAAAAAAAAACTAGCTGATTGAGGTCGTGTGCGCCTGTAGTCCCAGCTACTCCAGACGCTGAGGTGGGAGAATCGCCTGAACCCGGAGGCGGAAGTTGCAGTGAGCCGAGATCGCGCCACTGTACACCAGCCTGGGCGACAGAGCGAGACTCGTCTCAAAAAAAAAAAAAAAAAAAAGAAACTATACTCATGGACATCAAAAAAGACAAGAATAAATGGCTAGGGATTATGTTCCTTAATGGGTTATCCCAGATAAAATCCTCAAGGGACTTTTTAAAAATTGAATTTTAATTCCCTTAGAACTTCCGGTTTAATTGCAAAAATTGCAGAAATGGTAGAAATTCTCCTGTATCCTGGCCGGGCGCGGTGGCTCACGCCTGTAATCCCAGCACTGTGGGAGGCCGAGGTGGGTGGATCGCTTAAACTCAGGAGTTAGCCACCTCAAGACCAGCCTGGGCAACGAGGCGAAACGCCGTCTCTACCAAATATACAAAAAAAAAAAAAAAAAAAAAATAGCTGGGCGTGGTGGTGCGCGCCTGTGGTCCCAGCACTTATCAGGATGCTGAGGTGGAAGGATCGCTTGAGCTCGGGAGGTGGAGGTTGCAGTGAGCCGAGATTGCGCTATTGCACTCCAGCCTGGGTGACAGAGCGAGACCCCATCTCAAAAAAAAGAAAAAGAAAAAAGGAAAAAAATTTCTACTGTATCCTTTACCCAGATTCCCCAAATGTTATTTTGTCTTTCACTTTATCCTGCTCCCTCTCCTCTCTCCCTTCCCCGCTTTATACACAATACGTACATACATATTCTTCTGTTTCAACCATTTGAAAATTGCAGACATGATGTCTTGCTCTCTCTCTTTTTTTTTTTTTGAGACAGGCTCTCACCCTGTCGCCCAGGCTGGAGTGCAACAGCGCCATCTCAGCTCACTGCAGCCTCCGCCTCCGGGGTCTAAGTGAGTCTTCCGCCTCAGCCTCCCGAGTAGCTGGGACTGCAGGTGTGCGCCACCACACCCTGTATTTTTTTTAGTAGGGTCAGGGTTTCACCATGTTGACCAGGCTGGTCTCGAACTCCTAACCTCAAGTGATCCACCCGCCTTGGCCTCCCACAGTGCTGGGATTACAGATGTGAGCCACTGAGCCCAGCAGGTCTCTTTTTTTTTTTTTAATTTTTTAAAATTTATTTTTTTTTGGAGATGAAGTTTTGTTCTATCACCCAGGCTGAAGTGCAGGGGTGCAATCATAGCTTACTGCACTCAAGTGATCCTCCAGCCTACCTCAGCCACCCATATAGCTGGGACTACAGGAATGCACCACCATGCCTGGCTAATTTTTTTTGGCGGGGTCGGTAGAGATAGGGTTTCACTATTTTGCCATATCTCTTTATGTCTATGTACCAAAGTGTTTGCTCCTGAAAAACAGACATTCTCTTCCATAACTGTAGAACCTGTATCAAAATTAGGCATCAACACTGATTATTAACCCTATAAATAATGGGTAAAATTAATACTAGTATATAAGTTAAGACCTTGTTTCAGATTTTGCCATTATTATTTTGCCACTATCCTAATAATGTTCTTTTTGTTTGTTTGTTTGTTTGTTTTGAGATGGAGTCTCACTCTGTTGCCCAGGCTGGAGTGCACTGGTGCAATCTCAGCTCATTGCAACTTCCACCTCTCAGTTTCAAGTGATTCTCATGCCTCAGCCTCCTGAGTAGCTGGGATCACAGGTGCCCACCACCACACCTGGCTAATTTTTGTATTTTTAGTAGAGATAGGATTTCACCGTGTTAGTCAGGCTGGTCTCAAACTGCTGACCTCAGGCAACCTGCCTGCCTCGGCCTCCCATAGTGCTGGGATTACAGGCATGACCCACCATGCTGGGCCAATAATGTTCTTTAATAGCAGTAGAAAATCTGAGATTATGTGTTGCATTCTGTTGTCATGTATCTTTAGCCTCCTTCAGTGTTGAACAGTTTCTCAGCATTTGTCTTTTTGACATTGATATTTTTGAACAGTTGCAGACTAGGTATATTGTAAAACGTCCCTTTGTTTGGGTTTCTCCCCATTTTCTCATAGTTACATTCAGCTTATATATTTTTGGCAGGACTACCACTGAAATAATATTGTGATCATCTCATTGCACATGATGTTGATTGATTTGCCTCATTACTGGTGATGTTAATTTTGATCACCTGGATAAGATGCTGTCTGTCCATGGGACTTTTTATAGACTTAACAAACTCATTCTAAAATTCATTGCAAAAGTAAATGCAGAAAAATAACTAGAAGTTTTTGGGAAAAAGTAATACAAAAGGGAATTTGTTCTAAATATTGAAAGATAGTTCAAAGCTATAATAATTAAAACAATGTGGTAATGAGGGCCAGGCATGGTGACTCACACCTGTAATCCCAGCACTTTGGGAGGCCCTGTGGTAGGAGATGCTTATGTAACCAACAAGTAATATTGTGGGCTGGTGTGAATGGATTGCTTTGGTCTGAGCAACTTGGGCTCTGGGAATAGTAAAAAGTTCTGCCTGCTGTTTGAGGGATATGGGAGAGCTAACTGGATCAAACTTCCTTGGCTTTCCTTGAGGCTTCTAGGTCCAACAGAAAACCTGTCTTTTGTGGTAGAGGTAATTGTGGCCTTTATATTTGGAAAGAAGTAACCAGTTAAATTGATTAATCATTTAGGCTGTTTGATATTTATAACTAATGAATACTTTTAACAATAAGTTTTTTTTTTTAAATGGCCTCCCCACCAATGTTCATTAGCACATCTGTAGGTGGCTACATCTTGTAAGTAATAGACTTACTAAGCAGTAAATGTTATGTACTACTTTATTTACAAGCTTTTGCATTTAAGCTTCTGTGATGTTCTTTTATATATTTACATATTGTTTATATATATTTACATTCATATATTCTTAAAGAGCAATAAATTTTGTGTCCAAGGGGATTAGACCTGAATATTGGGATTTTCCTAATTCGACTCTAGAACATGTCGATTTAGTATATGATAAAGGTGGCATTTCAAATAAGTATAGGAGGGGTGGCTTTCTTTAACTGGTTTGGGGACAGTAGCCTGTTGATTTTTGGGAGGAAAAATTAGAGCCCTACCTTATACAACACACAAAAATATAAATTTTGATTATTCAAATTCTGAATATAAAAAATCAAAACATGAAATTATTCAAAATAAATGAGAATATCTTAATCATTTTATAATGACGCAGAGGTGAATGAAATATAGAACAAGGGAGCTGTAAAAGACAAGATTGAGAGACTCAACACCTCTGTATGTTAATAGATGCCGTAAACAAAAGACAAGGAGCAGGCTGGAAGAAATACATATAAAATAAAGAATTTGGGGCCGGGCAAGGTGGCTTATGCCTGTAATCCCAGCACTTTGGATGGCTGGGGCAGTAGGATCATTTGAGCTTAGATTAGAAGTTCAAGACCAGCATGGGCAACATAATGATGCTTCATCTCTACAAAAAAAATAAAAGAAGTAGCTAGGTGTGGTGGCTCATGCCTATAGTCCTAACTACTTTAGATGCTGAGGTGGGAGGATCACTTGAGGAAGAGAGGTTGAAGCTGCAGTGTGCTGTGATTATGTTACCACAGGTAGGTCTCACTCAGCCTGAGCGACAGAGTAAGACCTGTCTCAAAGGAAAAAGAAAAAAAAATTACACAATGGTGAGAAGACAACCTAATAGATCTAAAAAGCAGGCAAAGGAGATGATCCGGCAGTTCCAAAAAGAAGAAATACAAATGGGCCAATAAACATGTGAACTAGTAAAATAAGGGAAATGCAGATTAACCTGACACCAGTTTGTACCCATCAGATTGGCACAAATTTGAGAAGGTTAAAGAAAGCATGAAGAAGTAGGTGCTTGCATAACATTGCTGGGAGTAGAAATTGGTCCATTCTGTCTGGAAAGCAGTATGGCCCTATAACAGTATTGTATCTATTAAAAAATTTTTGTTTTGTATTTTTTATTTTTTCTATAAAAATTTTAAATGCATATTCCTTTGACCTAGAAATTTTGCCTCCAGAAATTCTCATACATTTGCATACAAATATATGTAGAGGAAGCTTTGTTACAATATTATTTGTAATAGTGAAAACACTGGAAACAACTTAACCTTCTGTCACATTATCTCAGACAGCTAGCTTCTTTCTGCCTTTGGGCTAGAAACTAAAACCCGTTTCCCTGGTTACCGTAAGTTCCTGCTTGCTCCCTGGGTAAAGAGCAAGTCCTTGTGACATGGAAGAGAGGATGGGTCCCACATAACAGGGACATAATCCTTTAGCTTCATGTTCCCTTCTGGATATTAAGTGTTTACCTGTGAATACAGGTTCTGTTTTAATTTTTTGCTTTTACATTTTCCACTGGGAGTTCCTGAATCAGGTAAACCAATTCTATGGTAGATTTTATTAGCAGCAAGTAATTTTTAGGAAAATGGGATTTGCACATGGAGAATTTGGGGGAGAATTTATAGAGCTACTTTAGACCCTGAAACACAATTTCAGTTTTGTCAAGGTTGAGGAGCCTATGCTGTATTTCACCTAATAAAAATTAATGCTTAGTCTCCGTGGCATTAACCCAGACAGACAAATTCCCATGGTTTATCCAAAATGGAATTGCTTTTTTTAATATGTTAGTCACTCTTGGGTTATAAATATGAGAAAGAAATCTGTAGTTGCTGGCGAGAGAGAATGAGGAGTTGCCTTTTTACTCTCAGCTATGAGATTCCTTGACAGGATGTTTAATATTTATCAAATATTGATTAGATGCTCCTTACCCAAAAGTGTGATTTGCAGAGATTGTGAAATTATTAACAGAAGCCAACAGTTGGGCTGGATCAGCACTGTGTCAGAAATAGGTGAACCACAAAATTAAATTTTTCCAGTACCCACATTTAAAAAAGTAAAACAGACAGGTAACATTAATTTTAATATTTATATTTAACCCAGTATATTAAAAATATCATTTCAACATACAATCAATATGAAAACTAATAATTTCACATTCATTTTTGGGTACTAAGTTTTTGAAATCCAGTGAGTATTTTACATGTAAAGCACAGCTCAGTTTGGACCACCCACATTTCAAGTGCTCAGGAGCCATATGTTATGGCTCATGGCTACTGACTTGGGCTGTGCAGGCTGGACTGTAAGCTCCCGAGGACAGAGGTAGTCATTGCCTTATCACTGTATCCCCAGCACCTAGCACAGTACATGGTACTTAGCCCATAGCCAGCATCCAATAATAACTTTTTTTTTTGAGACGGAGTTTCGCTCTTGTCACCCAGGCTGGAGTGCAGTGGCACGATCTTGGCTCACTGCAACCTCCACCTCCCAGGTTCAAGCAATTCTTCTGCCTCAGCCTTCCGAGTAGCTGGGATTACACCTGCCCGCCACCACACCTGGCTAGTTTTCATATTGTTAGTAGAGACGGGGTTTCACCATGTTGACCAGGCTGGTCTCAAAATCCGGACCTCAGGTCATCCACCCGCCTTGGCCTCCCAAAGTACTTGGATTACAGGTGTGAGCCACAGTGCCTGGCCCAATATTTTTGACCTGAGTGAGTGAGTAGAGAAATACAAAACCGTCTTTTCACAGACCCCTGAACTGTGTAATACATGTGAATTGTATTTGTCACAGAGATAGTTGGCAATAAACTTATAACATCACCTTCCCTGCTGTACAGCCATTTAGAGAAAATGTAGAATAGACTGCATTTCTTTTCATATTTGCCCAAAAGCAGCTTTAAAAATTATCTATTGGCTTCAGGTAATACAGCAAATGACAGAGATTTTTAGAGTTCCTGTCTGCTGACCATAGCAACTCTGTTAGATTTCTTCTTTGAATTTGTCTTGCTAATTCTTAGAAAGAAGCATTTGTGTCTTGAGAAGAACATTGCATAATCCAACACCCATTCCTTAAACCATGTATCTGTTAGGCATAATAATACCAAAGTCCACTGAGAGTTAGACACTGTTTTAATCTTCCCTGTCACTGTTTACTTTGGCCTGAAGTTAAAGTCAACCAAACTTTTAGTACCTGTTTTAGGTACTAACTGTTTTAGGTGTTGTGGGTGATACAGGATAATTATTATACATGACCTTTGCCCTTGAGGAGCTTATAATCTATTTGGAAAAGAAAAACAAACTGACAAAATGTGTAGAAAAAATTAAATGCCAAATAAGTTGATTCCCCATTTATTTAGTGTTTGTTGTGTGCCCGAGGCTTGGTTATAGAAAGGTAAATACAAATGTATTCCTTTTCCCTCAAATAGCTCAAAGCCTCCTGGAAAGTTACATGTATAAGCCAATAAACATTTCAACATGACAAATCTAACAAATCTTTGAAGTGCAGTAATAATATCCCAATATGCAAATGAGGAAGCTGAGACTAAGTGAGGGTCAGTGACTTGCTCAAAGTAGCAATTAGAAAGATCCTGGATTCAAACTTAGACATTTATAGGAGCTCTTATTTTTTCTTCCACACCACACTTTCTGTTTCAAGAGTCCTAAAAAGAGAAATTGAGTTCTTCATTTAAGGTAAATCATAGCTCAGTAAATTTGCCAACTGATTATAGTTTGCCTGATATTCATGTATTTACATAGTTAAGGTGTGATCTTATTAATTGTACATGTATACGCTAATATATGAGTAGTATGGTACTGAACTGGAAGGGTTCAGTTGATGAAAAGGGTGGTGTACACTAGACTTAGGTATTTCCACAAGTAGGGATTGATGGGTAGGTAGGTAGACTAGGCCAAGGTGTAAGGGAGGAACTCTGGGCTTTCCAAGCAGAGAGAAGTGTGAGAAATTGACAGTAGGACAAGGTTAGTAGGAGAAAAGCTCTAACATGTTGGGCAGGGGACTTGGTGCTTCAGTGGTAAGGAACCATCAAAGACTTTCAAACACGACTAACAGGTTGGACATCAGTGACTCAGTGATTCATTGTTTTTTATTGCTCTCAATCTGTGCACAATTTCAGCTCTTATTTAAAAATATAACCTTAGAAAGTGGGATTTTGATTTTAAAAAGTAAATATAGAAGGCTTGTATTAGGTTGGTAATAAATGTATAACATGTTTATTAGGTGTCTAGTGTTGTCCTAAATATTAACTTTATACTAGTATCTATTACCAACATAAAAAAGTATGTTCATCTTTAGGGTCACAACTATAGTAGCTTCTTATTCCATCCAATATGTATTTAAGCATCTTTGGTTCTGAAGTTAGGCAAGGGTTTGTATAGATTGGTATAAACATTTTAAGGATAAAAGAAATTACAATAAAGTTTTTTTTTTTTTTTTAATCTAAAATAACCTTGAAGTAATTTTTAGTAAACTAGTTGAGGCCGGGCGCAGTAGCTCATGCCTGTAATCCCAGGACGTTGGGAGGCCAAGGCAGGCGGATCACCTGAGGTCAGGAGTTCAAGACCAGCCTGACCAACATGGAGAAACCCTGTCTCTACTAAAAACACAAAATTAGCCGGGCATGGTGGCGGGCACCTATAATCCCAGCTACTTGGGAGGCTGAGGCAGGACAATCGCTTGAACCTGGGAGGCAGAGTTTGCAGTGAGCTGAGATTGCGCCACTGCACTCCAGCCTGGGTGACAGAGTGAGACTTGGTCTCAAAAAAAAAAAATAGTTGATATAATTTAGACTTCAGGACACTTTCAAATTTAAATTGTAGAAATAGCTTTTCTTAGTAAAGCTCTTAATAGGACGAAAGATGCTCTCTGAGATAAATATAAGGAGATTCTTTGTTAACCACCATAATATCCGGGATGTTATTTAAAGTCAAAATTTTACTGTAACTCCTTAACAGCCAGTTTTCATTTTAAGTGTATAATTATATCTTGTGGAAAAATCATAGATTTTATGTGTGTGTATTTTTATTTATACATGACTCATTCATATTCGTGATTATATTTATTTAGTTCTCTAATATTCACAGTTTAATTTAGTTGGCCTGTGTTTTTTTCTCCTCTAAGGAAATAAGAAAACTTGTCCTGTTAGCTTTTGGATTATTAAACCTTTCCTCCTTCTTTTCTTGAAAATTTCAAGTTGTCAGCCATTTTCTTGAATTTATCATGCTTTTTACAGTTATCAAAATCTGAAGGTAGTCATAAAAAATAGAAGTAGAGACTAGCTCCTTAAAATCTTAAGTAGTGTATGTGAATAAGAAGTATTATTAAGAAGTATATACATGTTATAAATCTAAACAAATAAGAAGTATATCCATGTTATAAATCTTTCCTGATCCCCTTTTAAGGCTAAAATGGTTGTTACCTAATTTTGTTTGTGCTTTTAAACTGGTAGGACACCTGTGGATAACTGTCCTCTTCTCTCCTAGGCCACAGACCTCCACCAGCACGAAGTGGACATCGTTGCGTGGCAGATAATACCAACCTATATGTGTTTGGAGGTTATAACCCAGATTATGATGAATCGGGAGGGCCTGATAATGAAGACTATCCTCTCTTCAGGGAACTCTGGAGGTATCATTTTGCTACAGGAGTATGGCACCAGATGGGCACAGATGGCTACATGCCCCGGGAATTGGCATCTATGTCACGTGAGTGCAAGCAGTTCGTAACTCCTGACTTTATGAAATGTCTGAGAAGCCAGGCTCAATGTCCCATATTCCTCGTTAATAATTTATAACACTATAATGTGATTTCGCCCTGTGGGTGAATAGGCTTTTTACTAGGGTAATAACCTAGCATGGTGATTCCAAATTATTTGGGTCCTGAGTTTGAATTCGGCTTGTCAGGTGAGTTTTAGCTTTAATTTCCTAACTTGTAAAATGGGATTAATAGTATCTTAGAGGGTTTAATATAAAGTATCACATATATGCTAGGCAAAATGTAGTAGAAGGTCAACAAATGGGGCTTATGACGATGACAGTTAATAGCTATTGAGCAAAGTACAGGCATACCTCAGAGATGTCCTGGGTTTAGTTCCAAACCACCAAAATAAAGCGAGTCACACGACATTTTTGGTTTCCTAGTGCATATAAAGTTATGTTTACACTATGCACTAGTCTCTTTAGGTGCAATAGCATTATCTCTAAAAAAGTACATACCTTAATTAAAAATACTTTATTGCTAAAAAGTGCTAACAGCCATCTGAGCCTTCAGCGAGTTGTAATCTTTTTGCTGGTGGAGGGTTTTGTCTCGATGTTGGTGGCAGCTGACTTATCAGGGTGGTGGTTGCTGAAGGTTGGGGTGATTGTGGCAATTTCTTAAGACAACATTGAAGTTTGCTGCATCAATTGGCTCTTCCTTTCACAAAGGATTTCTCTGTAGCATTTAATGCTGTTTGATAGCATTTTACCCAGAGTAGAACTTCTTTCGAAATTGGAGTCAAATCCTCTCAAACCCTGCCACTGCTTAATCAACTAAGTTTAAGTGATATTCTAAATCCTTTCTTGTCATTTCAACAGCGTTCACAGCATCTTCACTAGGAGTAGATTCTATCTCAAGAAACCACTTTCACTGAGCACAGTGACTCATGCCTGTAATCCCAGCACTTTGGGAGGCCGAGGCAGGAGGATCACTGGAGCCCAGGAGTTGAAGACCAGCTTGGGCAACATAGTGAGACCTTTTCTCTACAAAAAATACAAAAATTAACCAGGCATGGTGTTGCACGACTGTATTCCCAGCTACTTGGGAGGCTGAGGTGGGAGAATGGCTGGAGCCCAGGAGGGTGAGGCTGCAGAAACTGTGATCATGCCACTGCATTCCAGCCTGGGTGACAGAGTAAGACCCTGTCTCAAAAAAAAAAAAGAAAAAGAGGCCGGGCATGGTGGCTTAACACCTGTAATCCCAGCACTTTGGGAGGCTGAGGCAGGCGGATCACGAGGTCAGGAGTTTGAGACCCAGCCTGACCAACATGGTGAAACCCTGCCTCTACAAAAAATAAAAATTAAAATTAAAAAAAAATTAGCTGGGCATGGTGGCAGGCACCAGTAATCCCAGCTACTCAGGAGGCTGAGGCAGGAGAATCCCTTGAATCTGGGAAGGTGGGGGTTGCAATAAGCCAAGATTGCCCCACTGCACTCCAGCCTGGACAATAAGAGTGAGACTCCATTTCAAAAAAAATAAAAATAAAAAAATTAAAAATCTGTTTAGTGTAGCCACTTAGCTAGATCTTCTGGATAACTTGCTGTAGCTTCTGTATCAGCACTTGCTGCTTCACTTTGTACTTTTATGTTATGGAGATGGCTTCTTTCCTTAAACCTCTTGAACCAACCTCTGCTAGCTTCCAACATTTCTTCTGCAGCTTCCTTACCTCTCCCCACCTTCATAGAATCGAAGAGAGTCAGGGCCTTGCTCTGAATTAGGCTTTGGCCTAAAGGGAATGTTGTAGTTGATCTTCTGTCCAGACCACTTAAACTTTCTGCGTATCAGCAATAAGGCTGTTTTGCTTCCTTATCATTCATGTGTTCACTGGAGTAGTACTTTTAATTTCCATCAAGAACTTTTCCTTTGCATTCACAATTCGGCTAACTGTTGAAAGAGGCCTAGCTTTTGCCTGCCTTTGCTTTCCACATGCCTTCCTCACTAAGCTTAGTCAATTCTAGCTTTTGATTTAAAGTTAGATACGGTAGACCTTTCCTTTCACTTCAATACTCAGAGGCCATTGTAAGGTTATTCACTGGCCTAATTTCAATCTTGTTGTGTCTTAGGGAATAGGGAGGCCTGAGGAGAGGGAAAAAGATGAGGGAATGACTGATTGGTGCAGTCAAAACTCTCACAGCATTTATTGATTAAGTTCACTGTCTTATATGGGCGTGGTTCATGGCACCTCAAAACAGTTACAATAGTAACATCAAAGATCACTGATCAGTGCTGGCGTGGTGGCTCAGGCCTGTAATCCCAGCAATTTAGGAGGCCAAGGCGGAAGGATCACTTGAGGCTAGGAGTTCAAGACCAGCCTGGGCAATGTAGCAAGACCCTGTCTCTTAAAAAAAAAATTAGCTGGGCATAGTGGCCTGTACATATAGTCCCAGCTACCTGGACATCTGAGGTGGGAGGATCACTTAAGCCCAGGAGTTCAAGGCTGCAGTGAGCCATGTTCATGCCACTGCACTCCAGCTAGGCAACACAGCAAGACTCCGACTCAAAAAAATAATAAATAAAGGCTAGGTGTGGTGCCTCACCCCTATAATCCCAGCACTTTGGGAGGCTGACATGGGTGGATTGCTTGAGCCCAGGAGTTCAAGACTAGCCTGGCCAAGTTAGCAAAACCCCGTCTCTACAAAAAAATACAAAAGTTAGCCAGGCATGGTGGCACACACCTGTAGTCCCAGCTACTTGGGAAATTGAGGCAGGAGGATCACTTGAGTCCTGGAGGTCAAGGCTGCAGTAAGCTGTGATCGTGTCACTGAACTCCAGCCTGGGTGACAGAGTGAGACCCTGCCTCTCAAACAAACAAACAAAAAAAGAGTTTAAAAAAAAAAAAAAAGCCGGCCGAGTGTGGTGGCTCACGCCTGTAATCCCAGCTACTAGGGAGGCTGAGGCAGTGAGAATCACTTGAACCCGGGAGGTGGAGGTTGCAGTGAGCTGAGATCACGCCACTACACTCCAGCCCGGGAGACAGAGCAAGACTCCGTCTTAAAAAAAAAAAAAAAAAAAAGCCACTGAAATAACATAGGAGCACTATTTTGAGAGAGAGAAAGAGCATATATGAGTGAAGAGAATACATGTGTACAGTGTGCATGTGTATGTTTGTGTGTGTGGTGGCAGGAACAAAAGAGCTACAGGAGGAAGAACACCAAAGTTACCTGCAGGATATTGGTGTGTTTTGTTTTATCTGGTAAAGGATTAAAATAACAGAAACCATAATTGTAAATTTAGAGATCATTCTCCTGGCAAAAACAGAATGTCCCTTTAATCCCTTTATTCTGAGTCCCCTTGGGTCTTTGCTAAGGCAAAGATGATGCTCCATTTTTCTCTGCTTTGCTGCATACTTGAACTGTCTTCAGCAGCAGTGGTATACTGGGTAGACTGTAGTTCATAGAACTCAATATTGTTATACACAGTATTTAGTGAATTCCATAAATATGTATTGAATACGTTATATATGCCTAGCAATGAACTATGTGATAGAGCCCATATAGTGGAATTAGATCCTTTTCTGCAGAACTTTGTAGTATAGGCTATGTATCCCTTATCTGAAATGCTTGGGACCAGAAGTGTTTCACATTTCAAAATTTTTTTTGAATATTTGCATTGTACTTAGCATACCAAATCCAAAACTTTGAAATCCAACATGTTCCCGTGAGCATTTCCTTTAAGCATCATTGTTGGTGTGCAAAAAGTTTCGGATTTTGAATTAGATTTCAGATTTTCAGATTTGGTACGCTCAGCTACTAGTTAGATGTCAGTGGTCTGAGCTATCTTATGAGATCATTAAAGCAGATATGTGTAGCTTCTCAGATATTCTGGGTTTATGTGGGAACAAATTGCAGGTAGCCATTTGTGAATGGAACTTGTGCTTCTCCTTCCTCAGTTGTGCTGCATGGAAACAACCTGTTAGTGTTTGGAGGTACGGGCATCCCATTTGGAGAGAGCAACGGCAATGACGTCCATGTGTGTAATGTGAAGTATAAGCGGTGGGCTTTGCTCAGCTGTCGGGGGAAGAAACCCAGTCGTATATATGGACAGGTACCAGTCTGTGGCCAGTCATGGTGTATTTGTTCATATTTTTCTAGTCTGGGGATGGTGTTAGAATATTTGTAATTGTTACCATTTTATTTTAATGGAGAAGAGTTCTTTGTGGTTAGTACTTGATTTTTTGGTTCTGATATGAAATTATAATTTGCAAATCTGGTTACTTGCCATGTTCTTTTCTTTTCCCTTCCTTTCTTTTCTTTTTTTTTTTTTTTCACTTTCTGTTTCTAATTCAATTTAGGTCCGGATATAGACCTGTATGGAAGTTCCTTTAAATGTTAGAACCCCACCTCCACCTCCACCCTCACCCCCTGTGAGAGATTGGGCTTCACTATGGTCTGGGTCCTGGTCATTTTTAGAGTGATTCTTGAGTAGATGAGAAAGCACTTGGTGAAGAAACTTTTACATGGATCTGAGCTAAAACATACATTATGTAGAGATTAGTTTAGGTTCCAGTGCTTCAAACCTTAGGTCTGAAAAGTTATATCCAGAAAGATAGGGAGCAACCCACCATACATCAGAGACTCTTTGAGAGTCTAAGCTTAAAACAACCAAGCGTTGACTTCTTTCTTGACTCGCTGGCATTAGTACTGATAAACAGCTTCTGAGCTTAACTTCAGAGGAGCACATACTGGATAACTTTGTTGCTTCCACAGGAGGCATTTAAATTTAAGAAGTGGCCATAACAATAGCTGAAACTTTCATTGAAAAGAGTCCAGTGGAAAACATCAGGTTCCTTGAACTGCTAACTAGGGTTTCTACGTAGCAGATTGTGGTGGCTTATTCTCATATCTGCTGCTTCTTGAGAGCATTTTTCTTCAGACTGCTTATAGAGAGAAGCAGCTTTCAACGGAAATGTTTATGCCCATGGGCTAGAAATTATTTGATCAGCCAGGACCCTTAAGAATCATCTTGGTAGGTAGGACTTGCTTTCCAGTTGAGTAAAGCTTCACCTTTCTAAAGGTGTTTTCCAGGTTCTTAAAATAATCTCTGGATTCTCTAAAATCTTTATTCTTTTAAGAGTCTGATACATTAAAAGATTAAAATACAAGAGAATTTCATAAAACCTGATTTGGAGGTATCTGGTAAGTTTACATTCTTTAATCAAGTGTTAACAAGTCGATCTTATTCACCTTTCCTTGTTATCCAGGCTATGGCCATCATCAATGGCTCCCTTTATGTCTTTGGAGGTACAACCGGCTATATTTACAGCACAGACCTGCACAAGTTAGATCTCAATACCAGAGAGTGGACACAACTGAAACCAAACAACCTATCCTGTGATCTACCAGAAGAGAGGTGAGGTTCTAGGATTCAAACATATTTATTCTTTCATGCTAACATTTGACCTCTTTCAGAGTGTTGGCAATATGAAGAAAACCCTTTGGCCCCAGTTAGAATAACTAACTGGCTGTTGGATGTTAGATCTCAGGTAAGTAGTAAAGAAAGGTCTATAGTAAAAAAAGTTCTTCTAGTGAGGAAATAATATTTCCTTCTAAACTATAGAATTTTTTTCCATGTCATTTCCTCTTATACTTTAGTCTCTCTGCATTAGGAAGATAGTAACACTTTGAAGAAGAAACCAGTGGTAGCAACTATAACCAAATTTCATATTACAGGCAAAACAGTTACTGTCCAGTTACTTTTTGATTTCCCTTTTTTTGAGAAAGGGTCTCACTCTGTCACCTAGGCTGGAGTACAGTGACATAATCATGGCTCACTGCAACCTTGAGCTCCTGGGCTCAAGGCATTCTCCCATCTCAGCCCTCTGCCCAAGTAGCTGGGAATACAGGCATGTGCCACCACGTCTGGCTAATTTTTTGTACAGATGAGGTTGTACCATGTTGCCCAGGCTACTTCTCAAACTCCTAGGCTCAAGCGATTTGCCTGCCCTTGGCTTCCCAGAGTGTTGGGATTACAGGTGTGAGCCACCATGCTGAGCCCGATTTCCCTTCTTAACTTGCATATTAGAATTCTTTGGCTCATTCTCTCACAGACATATCCTCAGTACAGGGCACAGGGCCATCCCCACAGTGATGCCCAGTGAATGTTGATTGGATAGATGGAAGGAAGCTTGCATGGATGGATGGGTGATGAATGAATGATGGATGGATGGATGGATGGATGGATGGATGGATGGAAAGGTCATTCATTTTAAGTGCTGTGTTAAACACTCAAACATCACATGGTTCCCTCTAGTTGCCTTCTAGTAGCAGATTTATATCTTTCACTTTTCTTTCCTAATAGCAGTTGCCTCTTCATAGAATTAAACTCACTGTGGCTGGGCGTGGCCTGTAATCCCAGCACTTTGGGAGGCTGAAGCGGGCGGATCACGAGGTCAGGAGTTCGAGACCAGCCTGGCCAACATGGTGAAACCCTGTCTCTACTAAAAATACAAAAAAAGTTAGCTGGGTGTGGTGGTGGGCACCTGTAATCCCAGCTACTCGGGAGGCTGAGGCAGGAGAATTGCTTGAACCCGGGAGGCAGAGGTTGCAGTGAGCTGAGATCGCGCCACTGCACTCCAGCCTGGGCGACAGAGCAAGACTCCGTCTCGAAGAAAAAAGAAAAAAGAATTAAACTCACTGAAACACTTGAAGAGATTTTTTTTCCCCTCCAGTTTGAAAGCAAAGACAGTAAACCATTTTTTATTAACTCTATTTAGATGAATCCAGTGTCTCTTTGTTGCCTCTTTAAACAAAATAGCATATAGGTGCTAAGAAAGAATATATCTTAATTGTAGACTGTTAGTGGACTGATCATTATAAAACTACCATGAGAGGACTTGGGAGTTGGCCTCTTACTGGAATGATTTTGATGTAGTTTATTTTATCAGCAATAAGGCCTTCAGGTAAAGATGGAAATAGATTAAGTTTTCAAAGCATTTTCACATGGTTGCTTTCTTTAAGTCATTTTATGGACATATCATAAATTATTTTAGCTTTTAGCTAGACTGCCTGGATGAAAGTTCTGAGGTGTTTTATGTTATATCCACAGTTTTGTGTAGCATAATTTTCTGCTAAATAAGTATCTTAATTTGCAAACTCATAGTCTTAAGTTCTCTAAATGTAGGCAGATCACTTTTTAAAACTATGTAATAATTTCCCCTTTATATAAAGTTATCACAAAAGATTATAGAAAAATCTACAAAATACAAATTAGCAAAATGAAGAAAATAAAAATCCAAGTCTAAACTCAAAGATACCAGGTTTAATGTTTTGGATTATATCCTAATAGCCATTTTCTGTACATATTTATGTATCTATAACTTTTTGATGCAATTGATTAAAAAAATAATGATACAAAAAAGTTCTCAATACATTAACCACCATCTGGTGCCTACTCTGTTACTGGTTGCATACTAATCCATTTTATGTATATTCTGTAAGTCATATAACCAATTCACTATTGTTAAACACTTAGGTTATTTCCAATAATTTATTATTATAAGTAATGATGTAATAAAAAACCTTATAGCTAAATCTTAGGTAGGTCATTTTTCACTTAATTATAAATGAATTTTATTGTAAATTTTCAGATACCGACATGAAATTGCACATGACGGGCAGAGGATTTACATCTTGGGAGGTGGTACTTCCTGGACAGCATATTCCTTAAACAAGGTATATTTTTTAAAAAAGAAAAAAAGGGAGAGGGAGAAGAATAGAAACAGGCTTGCATCAACTAAGCAAGATAATTCTGTTACTTTGGATATTTTAATTTTTGAGCACATTCCTCATTAACACCTGTTTTGTGTTGGATGCACTTTATAAGGTCGAACCCTGTGCCCCAAAATGCTTTCAGTTGACAGGTGTTATTTATCACACACTGAAAATACTTTATAAAAATTATCCCCTTATGCTGGAAAGGGAAAGTGACTAAAAGGAAGGCACAGTAGCTTGAATGGAGCAACTAATTAGAATTGGAACCAGCATTATCAGAATGTCACATCCACATCATCGTCACTGCTGTGTATCTAAAAAGAACGGGCTTGTTTAGGGTTGCACGTCACGAACTTGA
Organism: Pongo pygmaeus; assembly: GCF_028885625.2. NCBI lineage: Eukaryota > Metazoa > Chordata > Mammalia > Primates > Hominidae > Pongo > Pongo pygmaeus. Next base: position 129,008,835 of record NC_072379.2, read on the forward strand.
GAAAGCTGAGCTCTAAAGGGCTGTTATTCATCCATCCCTGTGGCATTTCTAAAATGTCATAGTCACACATCCCAGGGGAACCTAGATTAGGCTGTAGAGCTCCTGTACTGCTTGGAACCTTAATGGTCTTTTTCAAGTTTTGTCAAAACTGAATTCCCACATTCCCTTACAAACACTTGCTTTTTTCTGTTATAAAAATGATACATGCCCCTTGTAGAAAATGTGGAAGTTGCAGAACAACATATAGAAGAAAATCAAGCATCACATGCACTGCAGCTTCTCATTCCAACCTTTTTCTTCATTTTTTCTGTGAATTTTAAAAAGTGGGCTGGGTGCGGTGGCTCATGCCTGTAATCCCAGCTCTTTGGGAGGCCGAGGCGGGCGGATCACCTGAGGTTGGGAGTTCGAGACCAGCCTGGCCAAATGGTGAAACTCCATCTCTATTAAAAACACAAAAAATTAGCTGGGCGTGTTGGCGGGCACCTGTAGTCTCAGCTACTCGGGAGGCTGAGGCAGGAGAATTGCTTGAACCTGGGAGGTAGAGGCTGCAGTGAGCCAAGATCGTGTCACTATACTCCAGCCTGGGAGACAAAGTAAGTCTCCATCTCAAAAAAAATAAAAAAAATAAAAAAAGTGAAATCATATATGTGTTTAATTTTCAACTGCCTCATTTAATGTTTTCCCTTGTATTTGGAAAGATCAGAAAAAAAGCAAAAGAAAAGAAAGACTTTTCAACTAAGAATATATGTTTACGCAGGCTGCTGCTGTTAAAAGTCCAGTTTTCTATATGGAAAATCACTGTACCTTCTGCTCAGTTTTGCTGTGAACCTAAAACTGCTTTAAAAAACAAAGTCTATTTTTTAAAAAAATCCTTTTTCAGGCAAGCTAAAATTACAATTATTTATGTATGTGTATATGTTCTTTTTTTTCTCCAAGATCCATGCATACAACCTCGAAACAAATGCCTGGGAGGAAATTGCAACAAAACCCCATGAAAAAATAGGTAAATTTAAAGTATTGATTAATTTATCTTTAACAAACATGTATTATACTTTTACTCATTTTGAAAGGAAAAAGTAATTTTACTGAGTTTTATGGCAAGTTAAATACCTGTTGGGCCGGGCACAGTGGCTCACGCCTATAATCTCAGCACTTTGGGAGGCCAAGGCTTGAGCCCAGGAGTTTGAGACCAGCCCGAGCAACATGGTGAGACCCTGTCTCTACAAAAAATACAAAAAAATTTGCTGGGCCTGGTGGTGTACACCTGTAGCCCCAGCTACTCCGGAGGCTGAGGTGGGAGAATCACCTGAGCTTGGGAAATAGAGGCTGTAGTTAGCCATGATTGAGCCACTACACTCCAGCCTGGGCATCAAAGTGAGACCCTATCTCAAAAAAAGAGAAAAATCTGTTGAACTGGTATTACAAAATACTTGTATTCCTTAGCCCAATTATAATTTTTCCTTAGGGCTGGGCGTGGTGGCTCATGCCTATAATCCCAGCACTTTGGGAGGCCGAGGTGGGTGGATCATTTGAGGTCAGGAGTTCGAGACGAGCCTGGCTTACATGGTGAAACCCCATCTCTACTAAAAATGTAAAAATTAGCTGGACCTGGTGGCATGTACCTGTCATCCCAGCTACTTGGGAGGCTGAGGCAGGAGAATTGTTTGAACCTGGGCGGCAGAGATTGCAGTGAGCCAAGATCACGCCATGGCACTCCAGCCTGGGAGGCAGAGCAAGACTCTGTCAAAAAAATAAATAAATAAATAACAAAAACAAAAACAAACAAAAAAACACAGTAATTCTCCTTAGCGATTGAGCAAAGAGACTTTTAATCCTCTTTGTTGAATTCTTTGGCAGAAGTTGGGAAATATGGGTGATATAAGAAATTGGAGCCTAAATAAAGATCTACCAGCTGGGTATGGTGGCTTATGCCTATAATCCCAGCACTTTGGGAGGCTGAGCCCAGGAGTTCAAGACCAGCCTGGGCAACATGGTGAAACCCTGTGTCCACTAAAAATACAAAAAATTAGCTGGGTGTGGTGGTATGCACCTGTAGTCCCAGTTACTGAGGAGGCTGAAGTGGGAGGATCACTTGAGCCCAGGAGGCGGAGGCTGCAGTGAGCCAAGACTGCACTGCTGCATTCCAGCCTGGGCAACAGAGTGAGACCCTGTCTCTAAATTAAATAAATAATAAAGATCTACCTATCTCCTTGTGGGTAAAAGGGCTTGGGAAAGCCACTAGCAACTCCTGTCCTTTCCCTCTTTGTTTCTGGCACCTTAGCATTGTACTGTTATGATGAGACTCCTGATGGCTTTTGAAATAAGGAGGGAGTGGAAGGACTAGTCAATGTTTGCTTAACATGTAACAAAGGAATTGTTTTGAGTTACACATAGTGTGTCTTTCACTGTGTTATATCAGTGTGGTTCCCAGTCTTTCTGTAAGTAATGGAACTTCTGTGTTTGTGTGTTTGGCAGGCTTTCCTGCAGCCCGAAGGTGTCACAGTTGTGTTCAAATAAAAAATGGTAAGGATTCTAAATAACATTTTGCTTCCATTTCTGTAATTGTATCTTCTGAAAATGTCTTATTTCCTAAGATAGCCCCCTCAAAAAAGGCTCATAACTTTGAGAAAAGTCTATTTCTTGTAAACTTAAAGGGAAATTCATAGTTATGCCTCTGTCAGCCATTTTCATAATGTAAACTAGTATGGTGTTTGGGTTCCTTCAGTTATTAGAGAACTCAAAAAATGGTGATAAATAAGCTTTTATTGTAGCACTTGATCTTTCAGCATCCCACACCTCAACAGATGTCTGTGGTTATGGTGGCTAATACTAATAATCTTGACTGTTTATACTGTAGAGACCTCAGCGAACATTGTATTAAAATTGTAATAACTCCTTCAGAGTGTTATTTCATAAAGTTGATTCTGTTCTCTCTCTGATGCCAAATGGAACTCTTCACTCATTCTTTGGCCATATTACAACAAAGGCATTGTATGGCTTCAGAAAGCAGCTGCAGCTACTTTAACTAAATGTGATAAGTGACTCCTCTCTGGATAACCTTCCTCTCTTTTAATTTACAACTTATTTCATCTTTTGATATAGCTCTTAAATTTTTTCTGGGAGGAGAGCATGTATAAATGAGTTAGATAGCCTGTATGCTTTTAGCAACTTAGTTCAGATACAACTAGGATTATTCTGCCGTCTCTGGTTCAGAGGGATTTTTTATTGTGCTCCTGCTTTCTGGATAAGATTTATAGATAATGACATTGCTCACATTTCTCTCTCTGAGACTGGAACTGTACTCTAAGTTTTCCTTGAATCCTAGCCAAAAAAGTTTCCAGTGCATTTTATAGCTTAAGTATTGGCTTAAACTTGGTCTAGACCTGAGTTAAGAAATTTATTCATTTAATTCTTTGAGGCCAAGCACCATACAAACAGAATTCAACCTTAGTTCTAGGCATTTCATTTGAAGGTTCACATAGCCTTTGTTACAAGTTGTCTAATTAGTTATAACTAACTGATTTTACCAGAAAACCCACACCTTTCATTTTGGGAAAATTATTCCTAATAACTGTACAGATCAAACAGAGCTTCAGTTTGTCCTCTTCTCACTGAAGAAAGCTTGGAAGAGCCTCTTTTGTGTTCCTAAACTGAACATTGCAGTGAACGTTCCTCCTCAGGTTAAATGTCTACATAGAAACTTTAGTCTCTATGAGCAGATAAATGTATATTCTTTCCAGGACATTATTTAAAGAAGAGTTTGCAAACTGGTGGCCTGCAAATGTGTTTTATTTGGCTCATATGTGTATTAAAATTTTTTTTGAGGCCAGGCGTGGTGGCTCATGCCTGTAATCCTAGCACTTTGGGAGGCTGAGGTGGGAGGGTCACTTGAGCCCAGGAGTTCAAGACCAGCCTGGGTAATAGAGTGAGACCTTCTCTCTTAAAAAAAAAAATAGTAGCCAAAACTTAAAAATCGAAATGTTTCATTTTTAAAAACATAACCAGATTTCCAACTTGCCTTGAAAAAAATGTACAATCTGGCAATTGCCAGCCTTAAGTCTGTTATAGTACCAAACAGCTGGGGCTGCATAGCTGTCACCTCTTTTAGAGCATGAGCATTCCTGTCTGTTTTCCTGAGACTTCTGTTTGTTTATGTTCCCTAGACCCCCTTGCTCATTCACTTTCTGTGCCTGGAATCTGTAGGTATGTGTTTGAATTTGGAAACTTTGACATGAAGTCTCCTTAGAGGCTTGCATTCTTAGTCCCAGTGAAGACCCTGACATAGTGTCTCAGTTCTGTTGAGGGACAAGACAACAGCATGAGAGGCTGCACAGCAGAAGTCGTCTGTGTCATGGGGCAATCCACTTCACTGGCCACATGTCAGCTGGCTGTGTGACCTACTCTAAAACACTCCATAGCTTTGGCTCTTTTCCTTTGTGTGATCTTGGCTTTCTCTTTTCTTCATAGATGTATTTATTTGTGGGGGCTATAACGGAGAGGTGATCCTGGGAGATATCTGGAAGTTGAATCTGCAGACTTTCCAATGGGTGAAGCTCCCAGCTACCATGCCAGAGCCAGTTTATTTTCACTGTGCAGCTGTTACACCAGTAAGTTTTTATTTTCATATCTTCCTTATGTAGTTACAGATGATAGGGAAATCTTTTAGAGATATTAGCAAGAAAAAAACCCAGATATGGGCAAACCTTAGATGATTAATAACGTATTTTTAAAACTTCCTTCCAAAGCTAGGCCCTCCTCTGAGAAAAGAGGAGAAAAATCATCACACCCAAATTTGAGAGAATAACATAAATGTAAAAGAAATGCTACCTGTGGCATTCCGGCCCTGACTGTGATGTCAAAGCTGTTTCCTGGGAGGGCGGAATAGTTTTACCCCCTTGATACCATATTATTGATACCTGCTCATTTCTTGAAGGCAAAGGCCTTTATTTTCATCTTTGTATTCCCAGTATTTGGCATCTTGGTTACTTAATATAGGTTTAGTTTAATGTTAGTTAATAGTGAAATTGTTGTTGAAGTAAAAAAAATTCATATATATAGGCCGGGCGCGGTGGCTCACGCCTGTAATCCTAGCACTTTGGGAGGCCAAGGTGGGCAGATCATGAGGTCGGGAGATCGAGACCATCCTGGCTAACACGGGTGAAACCCCATCTCTACTAAAAATACAAAAAAAAATTAGTCGGACGTGGTGGCGGGTGCCTGTATTCCCAGCTACTAGGGAGGCTGAAGCAGGAGAATGGCGTGAACTCGGGAGGCAGAGAGCTTGCAGTGAGCTGAAATTTCATCACTGTACTCCAGCCTGGGTGACAGAGCAAGACTCTGTCTCAAAAAAAAAAAAAAAAATGTGTGTATATATATATATATATATAGTTTTTCCGTTAGTAATTCATGAATTATTTAAACCCTTTTGATCTCCACATGATATTGGGATCAGTGAGGAATTCTTGTTTCATTTCATTTTGATTCCATCTACTATGCTTTTTCCCCACTGAGTCTTCAGCCTTGTGTGTTTCTCTCCCATTTGAATTTGTCCTCTTTTGACTACTCATAGGCTGGTTGCATGTACATTCATGGAGGAGTGGTGAACATCCATGAAAACAAACGAACTGGGTCATTGTTTAAGATCTGGCTGGTGGTACCTAGCCTGCTGGAACTGGCATGGGAGAAGCTGCTTGCGGCCTTCCCTAACCTTGCAAACCTCTCCCGAACACAACTTCTGCACCTTGGACTCACACAGGGACTCATCGAACGCTTGAAATGAGGATTTCTGGACTGTTCATTGATACTGGAAATGTTAATTTAAAGAGACTCCTTTATTTATGGGCAGTGTAGAACGTGCTACAAAGAGGATTGGTTACCCTGATCAAGGCCTTATTTAGAAAATACATCAGATGCCTTTCTGTAAATTGGTTTTTCAGTTTATGGACATGTCACTTTCCCATGTGCTTCCTTCTTTGCTTCTGTTCCTCCTGACCCATTACATGCACATGTACTCACATACTCCCTCTTCCTTCTTGATGGAGTTAAGGGAAAGCCTGAAAGTACCTTAATAATGTTATTAATCAAGACAGATTCCTTTTTAAAGGAATTCTGAACAGTTCCATGTCATACAATGTTCTAGAAATTAAAACATCATCAACATAAAGAAAAATGAAATTAAAAAATTTTTACGTCTAGCAACAGCAACAACCACAAGTTTAGGGGAAGCTGAGAAGGCTAACCTTGGGAATCTTGCAGGTTATACTTAAACCTAGATGTTTAACTTAGTGTTTTCAAGATGTGTCTAATTGAGTAGTAGCTGGGTCTGATGGCAGCAGTGGTTGCTATCTTGTTGCACAGATAACTCAGACCTAGCCTTTGGCTTTGAAGGAAGGTTAAGCAGCCCAGCAACTCTTGGTTAGTGATTTCTTTCTCATCCTCATGGTGCCAGCAGTGGTTAGAGTTGGCTTGTCAAAAGACTTACATGTGTGTCGTGGTCGTGCTCTTTGTAGTTGCTCTTAGAAATTATGGCACCAAGAATGTTTCAAACGGAAAAACTTGTGGTGGCCAAAGTTCTTCATTCTGGCAGTTTTGAAACTCTCTTATGCTTATTAATGGTTTTAAATATCTCTTTGACTTCTTCATGGGGAATTGTAGACCCTAAATATGTGGTGTAAATGCCATGTAACATGAACACAAGCTCCTGAGGGAGGCCAGAGAAGAGCCAGGCAGAGAAAACCTGCATCCTCTGGGCTTGTTAACTTGGCTTCTGTTTGGGCTGTGGTCTTTGGCTATCATCTTGGCCATTTCCTTTGGAGAACTTGTTTCTTTCCTAATCTCTGGGCCAGGTACCTGCCATTTTCTCAGGCAGTTGGTCCTTGATTTTTCCCTTAGCTTGTTGCCTTCTTTTCTGTCTGCTTTAATGTGCATGGTGCTGTGAATAATTGTCTAGTAATTGGATACAAGGTCTTGGGGGTAAAGCCACAGGTCATCCTTCCTGAAGAACCGAGTATCATTTAAAAACTAGCATGAGGAAGGAATGAAACTGAGTAGCATTCATTTTTTATGTGTGAAATTTTAGTTCTGGTTTGTTTGATTTGTTTTTTTTTAATTCTAAAAAGAATGACATAAATTTTCACTCGCTTTGCCATCTGGCTGCTAGGGGAGCTCAGCAAGAGGCTCACCATGCGCATGTGTAAGCCGCAGGTGTACTCAAGGTGCTGAAGGCGTGCAAGGGGCAGCGCTGGTCCTCCCGGGGCCACCTCACAGCAGGAGACTCGCATGGGAGAGTTGGAACACATCTTTCCTTTAAGTGCCTCTTTTTTCACCTAGCTTTTAAAGTTATTCTTTTTCCTTCATCTCAGAAGGGATCTCTTTAGCTTATGTGTGGATTTAAAATGACCTTTGAGCTACGGTTAAAAAGCTACCATCTGGTGTTCAGTTCTGGGAAAGAGAAAACCGCAGCCTCCAGACATGCTCCTGATCTCTAGGCCTTATCATACCATCCCCTCTGTGATGGGTTGAGTTCATGGAGCCTGTATTCTGGGAAGTCTTATAATAACCACGCACCTGTGAACTTGGGTCCTTTCTGGGGAGTGAGGAATGTGGGAGAGAGGCAGGAAAAGGAGCAGCTCCTCTAGGGGCCCATCCTCCCACGTCTTGCCATTACCAGTCTGTGTAGCACTTAACCTCCTGCCACAACTGCCAGGCTTGCTCCTTCGTGCTCTCCCAGAGCAAGTCAGTCTGAGCAGCTCCATTAGTCCAAAACAGAGCTTTGCTGCATGACTCCAGCCTGGCCTCTGGATATTTGGTGGAAATATATTCCAAATTGAACAAGCCAGGCTGTCTAGGGTGGCAAGAGGATTTTTGGCCTGGATTTATACAGGGACCAAAGACTGAATGCTCAGCCTCTGTGCTTAGACTTTCATGGTCCTTAGGATAGAAGTGAGTCTCTAGCTCTGCTACACCGGAGAGCTGAAGAGAGATGTGGTCTGGTTCCATCCACACTTGCTGGCATCCTTTGTTAAGCCTTCTGAGGGCAGTCTTCTTTGAGGTAGACCTTGGAGGCCTGACATTGAAGACCTGTGTGTTTTATTTTCATAAAAGTATATATCCTTGGTCTAAAGTGTCTTCTTTTAATATAACACTAGTAAAATGACGTGGTATGACCAGCACTGAGTGCTATAGAACCACACATGTGCCACATGTTCTGGATGCCAAGTGAGACTGTGTGTGAATGACTAAGTGTAGATAACTAGAAATTAGATAGGGGTCATCAGGCATTTCCGTATACCTATAACCAGCACTTGGAATTCCTGACACTGTTTACTTGATTTAGGAAAGTTTATGCCTGCTGCTTCTCTGCCTCTTTGAGGTACTCCCAGCCGTCTTACTACAGTCCTGTAAATTTAAGTGCAATATATAGAAACATATGGATATATACAGATTATATATAGGGTGTAACTATAAAGCAGGTAGACTACTTTTTTGCATCTTGGGGAAGCGAGCTCATTACTTTAGGGTCAAATTATGCCAAGAATTTTAGATGTGATCAGCTGGCTTAAGCCAACTCATGGTAAAGCTGGATTTTCAAGTCCATGTTTTCTTACTCCAACTCTTAGAGACTCATTGTTCCTTAGGTTTGTTAAGAGTTGAGATTTTTTTTCTCCCTGTCATCTTTGTACTCTCTCATGTTTGCATGTCTTACATTTTGTTGCCCGAGAACAAGGAAGTCCATCTGTAAGGAGTTTCCTAAACGGAGAGTTAAAACCTAGTATTTAACACTATCCATTCTCCTATGTATATACTAATTTATCTGGGAATGTAATACTTTATTAAATGAAGAAAATGATGCTTTCTTCATTTAATATTTTCCACATCCTGGAAAAACTATAAACTGACACAGAATAGATTGAAATCTTAACTATCCTTCAGGGGCTAAACAAAACCCTTTCCATTGGCAGAATCTCCTTTTTCAGGGCCATAATGACATGATGTAAAAATTTGCTTTAAACCGTTCACGCCCTTAAATAGCTAGATTTTAAAGCATAATAAGCATATTAACATTTTTAAGCAAAAGATATGTTAACAGTGACCTTTGGTTATCCACAGTAGCAAGAGTAAAGCACAGATCATTGAACTCCATAGATAATCAGTGAATCAACTTTTCTACGAAACAATAGATTCATTTACATTTCTTTTTCCTCCCTATCCTTTCCTGTAAGCACCTGTTTTTCCATGGAATGGGGCTAATGAGTAGGTAGAAAAGGAAAAGGAACAATCAGTAGGAGCTGACAACCAGTGACCATATAAGCAGCTGATTGCCTGTAATTAGTCAGTCTGAACAATTAGAGTTGAATGCTGAAATTAGGAACCACAGGTGGTAATCCTGAGTAGATGTAACTCTTCAGCGTCATCTCCTGCCCTGAGCTCCAGGCCATCTCTCCTCTAACCACCAAAGAACTCTTAGTACCTACGGGAAGGAAAAGCTGTGTGCGACACAGATGAAACTCCATTATTTGAACACATTTCTTTGGCTCTTGACAAATACTTGCTTTTCCTCTAATCTAACAAGAGCTATGGCTCTTCTATTTTCCAGTCACACAGCTTGGCATGTAGGAAAGGTTGAATGATCCTCTAAGACTGTGTTGGTCTTCATATTCTGTAAAACCTATTTTTTTTTTTTTTTTTGTGGTCTTACAGATGTTTAGAAAGTGGCACAGGTTACTGAACTGTCTACCTGCCAGCATTCTGATGTAGCACAAAAAGCTATTTTCCTTTATTTTTTGTATTATTTTTTATTTTTCTGGCATTGAGCTCTAGGGTGGATGAGGGTTTATGGTCCTCTGATCATAAGCTCCATTCTAAAAACTAGTCACTGTTAGCTGAAATTGCTTTGGTTCTCCAAATGCCTTGGAACTCCAGACGCACCCGCAGGGCCTGAGGTAGGCTTCATAGAGTTCTAGGACCTCCGTGTGCGTTGCCACCAGATCCTGCCCAGCAATGGCCTTTCCCTTCTAAGGTCATTAGATTCAGCCAAAAGCGACCTCTTCCCTAGTCTGGTGTTACGAACAGAAGTTCTGAGTTGTGCTACAAAAGTAGTTCCATCTTTTTGGTGTAATTTTCATGTTTTTAATCTGAAAAAAAAAAAAAAAAAAAAACAACTCAACTTTTTATAAGTTTTTTAAGGGCCCTGCTTAGTCAGTGTACAGGGTGGAGTCAGAGGCAGTTTTCAGAAAAAAAAAACAAACAAAAAAAAACAATTTCACCAAGCGGTAGTAATTGTTGTTTTACTAGTTATACATTTAGAATATAAAGGAGGCATCAGAAAACACACTCTCTAAAGTCACTTCCTTGTGCACAGAGTCTGCACAGGGAGAGCACAGGCATCTCCCTGGAAAAGCACCTCCCAATGACGAATTTCCTGGAAGAACCTAGGCAAGAAAGGAAGCCTCTTTCTGAGATGCAGTCTCTGAGAGGTGAGCCTAGCTTTGCTCTTCCTACAGGGTATGCTTGGGCCATACACAATGCTCGCCTTACTTTAAAGCTATTTTGCCACAGTCCTGTTAAATAGTGTGGACGTCCTTTTGCAGTCTGGTGTGCATGCCATATGATCAGGACAGCTTTTCCACTTTACTCGGTTTCCTACAAGCAAGTAGGAAATATAGTGAATTTACCCTAAAATGTCCAATCTGTATTTATGTACCTTGTCAGTGTTTTGCTGTTGGTTTTCTAAAACAATCTGATCAATAAATCTTATCCAAATCAGTTTGGTTCAAGGCCACCTTGATTGTCTGATGGTAATTTGTGTTTACGTGAGCGCACCTAGGTGACAGAAGCGTCAGTCCTGCCCACCTCCACCACCCCCACCAGGCTCAGCTTTTCTCTGTAACATCTGTGAGTCATCTGCCTTCCACCCCCACTCCGCTGTGGGTTCTTTATCTGCTCACTATCTGGAGCTCCTGAACACACAAGAGTTCCCTCACCAGCACACTGCTCCCTCCACAAAGACATCAGCAAGGGAGCAACTGTCGGGCAGCCCACACTCCCTCTCACCGCCCCACCCCATGTTCCCCAAACCACTGCTAGACAAGTTTGTATAGGTATATCAAGACTTTTCTGAAGGGTTGGAAGAGCTACAGAGAGTTCAAAGGGAAAATGTGAACCTGTATATATAGTCATATGACTGTCTTCATGATCTGAAGGAAGAGTCCCAGGAGCTGCTGAGCCCTGTGCAGGGGTCCTCTGGGGGTGAAACTACACTTCCTAGCTCTGCCCTTGGTCTTCCAGATGCTTCCCTCACCAAAACAAACCTCTGTTTTGTGATGCTGCGATCTCTAATCCTCTAATCCTTCTCCATGCAGTACTTTTCTCCATGTCTGTTTAGTCCAGAGTAGGTAGGGAAGGATACTCCCAAGTCTGGTCACTTTTAAGGTCTCCCTTCTAGAATTGCACAGATGCCTCTTATTTTTCAGTGTTTCTGTTGGTTAACTATTGGATTGAACACACCTTCCATGGACAAATAATCTTAGATATTATAATATACATCTACAAGGAAGAAGAGAAACAATTTCTACCCATTCATCCACCTTACAGTTAATGCTTTATTATGCAGAGCAGTCTTCTTTCCTTGGGTTTATTTCTCCTAACTATACTCCTCTCCAACCTACCAGATATAAGAAATGCACGCTATACCTTTCAGTCTTCAGACCAGCCAGAGCTTTGAAAGGGACTCTTATGTGCATCTGATTTGGTTCTTAGATAAGGCATCTAAGACCCATCTTGGCCTAGTGGGAGGAGTTTCAGTGGCCTAGTTGGTTTGCATGGTTTTGTTCTTCCAGTTTATGTGTATGTAATTCTAGTTTGTTAAAATGATGTTGTTAAGCTACTTTAACAACAACCACATTCTCTTGTAGTTAATCTTCTGCAGTAATTGCTTGAGGGAAGAAAACATTGGTAAAACCATCCAGTTTCCCTACTGCCTTCAAATGAAAGGCCAGGTTCTAGCCCAGTGCTAGAGCAATAGAGCTTTCTGCAATGGTGGAAATGTTCTGTATCTGCACCATCCAATATGGTGGTAGCCATAAGCCACATGGGGCTTTTGAATACTTCAAATGTGGCTAGTATGGCTGAGGAACTGAATTTTTAATTTGATTTAATTTTCATGTATTTATAGGGAAATAACCACACATGGCTAGTGGCTACCTCTTAGTGCAATTCTGGAAAGAGATGACCTGGGGGTTAGGCGACGAGGGCTCTGCTCTTGGCTCAGTCCATAGTAGCCCTGTTCTGTATGCAACTTGCTTTTCTTTGGGTCTTGGTTTACTTATCTGTCAAATGTGAGGAGGTTGGCTAGATAATCCCCAAGATCTAACGTTCTTTATTTAGGATGTTTGGCCAAAAGCCTGCAGCATAATGGTGAGTACCATAGGTGTGCAGTGCTAGGACTAGAGTTACCTCTTAAACTTGATCCTCATCTTAAGATCACTGATCCCACCATGGTGGGAGGTCTGCTGCCCGCTCCAGGTGGTTCCTTAGTGAGTGGCACTGTCAGGATTTCCACTTGCATAGTGCAGGCTCCAGGAAAAAGTATTGAAAATGGAATAGGGACTAGAACACGGCCACTGCCAAGCCACCTGTAACCCACTGGTTTCAAAACCGTGATCCATACTTGTTAACAATACAGATTCCTGGGCCCAAACCCCAAGGATTAGATTTTAATAGGTGTGTAATTTTAATAAACTCTTTCGTTGATTCCAATTCAGCTGGTTTAAGACATTTGGGAACCCCTGTCCCACAGCTGAGCTAACTGGCCAGTGCCGTCCAAGATGAGAGATTTTGTTACCTTACTTTTTATTGTTATATTTCATTGTCCAGCAGAGGACATCACTGCAAAGGCCAGAATTAACGTTTCCCAATCCTTGCCCATTAGAACTCAGTGGCAGACTGAGTACACACGTATTCTCCGCTCCTTCTTGGAGAACCACTAAAATAATAACAAAATGCGGCTAGTTTCCTTTTCTCTGAAATGGGGCTAATAATACTAACCTCTCTCCATACTACTGTGTGGCTGAAATAAGTAGATATGGGTAGAGTGCTTCAAATGACGCCTGGCATATAGTAAGCATTATGGAGATATTGACTGTGATTGCTCTCTAGTTGATGGAATAAATAAAAGTGAAGGCTGGGCATGGTGGCTCACACCTGTAATCCCAGCACTTTGGGAGGCCGAGGTAGGCCGACCACCTGAGGTCAGGAGTTCGAGACCAGCCTGATCAACATGGAGAAATCCCGTCTCTACTAAAAATACAAAATTAGCTGGGCATGGTGGCGCACGCCTGTAATCCCAGCTACTCGGGAGGCTGAGGCAGAAGAATAGTTTGAACCCAGGAGGCGGAGGTTGCAGTGAGTCAAGATCACACCATTGCACTCCAGCCTGGGCAACAAGAGCGAAACTCCAACTCAAAAAAAAAAAAAAATTTACTAAAAATTACAAAGTTAACCAATAAAGAAGAAACTAAATGTAGGACAAGGGAGGGAGGGTGGTGATGCAAGTGAGCTGAGTCCTGCTCTCCATAGCAGGAAGGGGATAAACAGAATGTCTCAGATTGAAGCAACAGCCAGGTACACGTGTAAATTAGAGAGTAATGGTGGGTATCAGGCCAGGCATGGTGGCTCACACCTGTGATCCCAGCACTTTGAGAGGCTGAGATGGGCAGATCACCTGAGGTCAGGAGTTTGAGACCAGCTTGGCCAACATGGCGAAACCCCGTCTCTACTAAAAATACAAAAATTAGCCGGGCATGGTGGTGGGTGCCTGTAATCCCAGCCACCCGGGAGGTTGAGGCAGGAGAATTGCTTGAACCTGGGAGGCGAAGGTTGCAGTGAGCTGAGATAGTGCCATTGCACTCCAGCCTGGGTGACAGAGCAAGACTCCATCTCAAAAAAAAAAAAAAAAAAAGGTGAGTATCCAAAAAAAAACAGCTGCAAGAGCTCATGGTAGTAAGACAGGTGACGACACAGAGGGGCTGTGGCAGTGACTGCTGGTTTTTGAGTGTGATCCTGATTTTTTGTTTTTTTACTTTTTCCACCTTCCTAAAGCAGAACCTTCTGTAGCTCTTTCAGTCTAGCTCTTCTTCAGAATATGGCGAGTCTGAGTCTCTTCTGACCACATAAGACGGGGCGATTCAAAGCGTGCAGCTAGAGTATTTGTATTTTCAAGTTCTTCCCTGATTCAGCTGTAGCCTCACGGGTACTTGGGAATCTTTGGTTTAAAAGCCAATCCTAGAGGCTAGTGGAAGGAAAAAATGGAAGAGAGGGAGGAGGTTTTTAAAAAATACACACTCTGTCAGTTTTAGGTGTGGGGTTTTTGTTTGTTTTTGTTTTGTTTTATTTGAGACAGGGTCTCGCTGTGCTGCCCAGGCTGAAGTGCAGTGGCTCGATCACAGTTCCCGGGCTCAAGTGATCCTCTTACCTCAGCCTCTCAAGTAGCTTGGACCACAGGCATGTACCACCACACCTGGCTTAGCTGTGATTTATCCTGTTGCCCAAAGCCTATTCCTTACCATCCTGTCCATTCATAAAATCAAGCAAGAACATTATTGTAGAGCAGGGGTTTTTTCTTTCATCCACAGCCAGGTGAGAGGAGGTAGTTTTGAGTGACATACAAAGCCAACCCAGCCAATCTGCTCACCCTGCACTGGCCTTGCAGCCTCAAATGCAAAAGCAAGAGGCTTCTCAGATTCTCCAGCAGACAGCTCAGCAGGGGAGCTCAGCTGCCCATGCAGGAAGGTAGGTGCCACACACCACTCAGGGAGGTCAGGAGCCACCACAGCCCAGCTCCAGGACTTGGGAAGAGAGGGCAGAGACAGCCGGGAGCTCTGGCCACTTACTATTTGGGGGCCCCACAGCAGGCCAGGAGCTTTGGAGTATTGCAAATGACATCCATGAAAAGAGAAAGCAGCTGCCATGCAGCCTGTGTCACCTTAGAGGGGTCAGACTGGTCAGTTTATCCTCCTTGAACCTGCCACCTAGAACCTCGAGGCTCTGGGAGTGGAGGAGGCTCTCACCATGACTGCTAAGTATGTGTTCAAAATCCCCACCCCACTGTCAGGGAGCAAACTTTGTTACTCTCCCAGCCCCAGAAAAATACATCCAGGCCATCCAGGCATCTCCTGCACCTGGGTTATTTACTACCCAAACCTCACCTTGAAACAGCTAAGATCAGGTTATAGTTTGGGATGTCGGCCTCTGCCTGGGCTCACCCTGCACTGCACAGGCTTGCTGCCCACAAAGACGCGGTTTATAAGAACAATAGGCACGGGGGTGTCTCAGAGCTACTTGCATACTAGGACATCCAGGATGAGAACTCAGCTTTACACCGGATCTAACCCCGGACCCCAAACACACATACTACCCCAGAGCCCAGCCTCTGCAGCCCCTGCCATGTCAGCCAAGCATTTTCAGTTCATTTTCTCCTCGGCAAGCCTGTATTGAATCGCAGGGCTAGAAGTTGTATCCCCGTTTCACAGATTGGCAGGCCAAGACAAGACAAATTCAGTAGTTTGCCAAGGGCCAGAGAAGGGAGTCCAAGTCTGCAAGCTTGCAAGGTCGCGTTCATGAGAACTTTCATCGTCCTGGGACCCGGCGGCAGGCACATGGGCCTGGGTAGTTACTGAGAAAATTCTTTCAGAAGGGCTTTCGGGGACGTGAAGTCACCCCTGGCTTCCCGGGGATTCGGGGTGGGGAGCAGCCGCGCAGAGGCGGTGAAGCCAGGGGCCAGGGCGGTCCGTGCTGCGGGTGGCTCCCCAAGGCCCGGTGCGCTGGGCTACCCGCCCGCTGGCCATGGACTTGCCGCCTGCAGCGCACATGGCTGGGGAGGAAGAGCGGTGGATTTCAGTCTGTACACCCAGACGACTAAGAAGCTGCCGCCCGCTAGCGGGGAGGGGACTCGGCCAGGAGGTGGCCCCCGCAGCCCGGCGCCGCCGCGCGTCCCATCCTCGAGGCCACCGTCGCTCACCGAACATCTGGCACGTGCCGTTGGTGCTGGGGTGCTGCGTGAGCGGGCCCTGCCTTCGGGAAGCTTCCATAGGGGAGGAGGCGATCAATCAGACCACAGCAAACGAGCAAGATGACCACAGTGGCCCATGGAGGGGGAATAGGAACTGTGTGGCGTAGAAACAAGGAAAGCCTCCCGCCCGGTGTGCACGGGGAGCTAGAAAGTGTGACCAGACTGTTCGGGGCAGGGACAAAACCCAGCTTCTGGTGTCTTCTGCAAGGGGAAGAAGCCTTGTGGTGGGAGCCAGGGGAATCCCCGCGAAGAGGCGGCCCCGCACCTATCCCGGGGCTGGGACCGAAGGGTTTGGTTTCTCTAAACGCAGCGGGAAGCTTTAAGCCAGAGCCACACAGACCATCCCTGTAGCTGCCGCAGGAGAGTGCCCGGGGGTCCCAGCAGGGCGAAAGCACCTTTGGGGCCAGGACACTTCTGCTCCTATCACCCCCGCCCCAGCAGGGCGCCCCTGTGCGGGGAACAGCCAGCAATCAGGGAGAGCGCCCCAGGCCCCGCTAGCGCCAGCACTGGCAGGAGGGACGCATGGAGGCCGGACGGAACTGGGGAGGGGGCGCTGGCCAGGGTGGTCTCAGGCCCTCCCCACTAAAGCCAGCTCGGCCCAGGGCCTCCCTGCGCAGCCTAGCGCGCCTTGCCAGAGAGGCTCCTAGGAGCGGAGGGGAAGCCACTCTGAACCGGCATGATCTGGTTTGGAGCGGGTTGGCAACCTCCCTGCTCCCCCGCCCACCTGCTCTCCCTCTCCTTCAGCGACGGGCTGGTTTTTGCCGCAGTCCCTGACCAAGGTAAACACGAGGGAAGAGGAAAGAAGGTTCTGTTTCCATGGCAACCCAAAGGCTAGGAGCTGTGGCTCTCCGGGATATGCGGGGGTGACTTCGGGGAGAAGAAAAGGCTCCCCGGAAAAGCCACAGGGAGGAAGGACCCTCCCATGCACACGGTGGAGTGCGTTCAGAAGTGGGGGATGGAGGGAAAAGGAGAGGGGTCAGGCACCCTCGGTGAAGTGGAGAATTGAGCAGGGGCCTGGGGACACAGAGACACATAAGGGCCAGGGGTCATACCGAAAATGCAAGCACACACGCTCTTCTGGCCACTCAACCCAGGGAGGAGAAAACAGAGGTGCCAGAGCGCTCAGAGCTTCCGAAATCCACACCTCCCCGGTCCTTTCCAGAAAACCCTTCCAGGGGGCAGTTCAGCCTGGGGACAACCACAGAAGTGGGACTTGGGCCCAAAGACAGGTGTCACCTGAAACAGGCCACTGTTGTCCGGCCGCAGTATGCTGGGAGGACCAGCTCCCCCTCCACCCTGCTCCCCCTGGGAGGAAGGCTGACCCCTGCGTGGGAGCGTGACTGCTGGAAAGGCATCCTTGCTGCAGCTGTGAGTGTGATGGGACAGCAGAGTCACTCCTGCATGGGATTCTAGGGCTGGGGGTCCCAGAGGGGTGGCCTCCGCCCCTCCTGGGGTCCAAGGACTGTCACCATGTCACTACGGCACTCTCCAGCTGCTGACCAAAGCCCTTGCTGACCACAGCCCTGCCATACTCCGGGTCTTTCCTCTGGAGCAAGGTGAAGAGACTGCAGCGAGGCGTGGAATCGGAAGCTCTTCTGGTTTCATTAAAAACTCGTTCCACCACAGGAGTCAGCCTGGCCACTCAGGTGTGGGGCAGGTCTCTCCTCATTTAGCTTTCCTCTGTGTGCCCAGGGATAGGAGAAAAACGGCACAGAGGGAGGTTGTAGGGAGTAATCATCCTGCCCTGGCAAAGCTGAGTGAACGTGGGTAGCTTCAGCCCAGTGAAGCAGTGGCAGGGACGCCTGTGGGAACCTGTGTGGAGGTGCCCTCTGACCTTGGTTTCTCTGGGCCAGGGGGGCGAATGCTTCTGGCAGTGGAGCTTCCAGGCCCAGAAAACCCAGGCCTCTTCTCCTCACGTGGGCCCTCAGGTGCTTGTGGACTGCCTGGAGACAGAAAAGAACTGAGGGTGGGAGGGCCTGTTTTCGCCTGCAGAACACCCTGAAATGTCCCATTTACCCAGCTCTCTCCGGGGCCCGCACAGTCCGAACTTCTCTGGCCTCAACTCCTACTATTGTGCCTTTGCTCACTCTCGACCAGCCACGGTGGCTTCCGTGCTGCTCCTTGAGCGGTCAGGTGTGCTCCCTCTTTCTGGAGGTCTCCTCCTCCAGTATCCACACGGCTCTATGCCTGGCCTCCTTCAGTTTTTTAATGTGGTCTTCTCAATGAGGCAGAGCCAGGGCTAGGGTGAGGTGAGTGAGGCAGCAAGGGCTTTCCTGCCCTCTCTGGTTAAAACTGTATACTCTCCCCTCTGCTCAGGACTCTCCACTCCCTGGTCCTCTTCCCAAAGAATGGAGCACCATCTTGTTTAGTACACACCTTGTTTATTGCCGGACTTTCTCCATTAGAATGGAAGTGCCATGAGGAATGGAATCATCTCTGCCTTGCTCTTGTTCTGTCTGTATTCTTCAGAGCCTAGCACATAGTAGGTGCTCAGGGTACACTGTCAGATGGAGGGGTGGATGGAGGGATAAATGGGGCCATGGGGTCAGTAGGCTGTGTCCTTCCCCAGTTCCACTTCCAACAAGTGGGAAGTGTGCTGCAGCCTTAGAAGAGGCTGGCAGAGTGGCGTAACACACTGCTGGTGAAGCATGCAATGTGAGGCACAGAGGTTACAACTAGAAAGAAAGACAGACTGGCCTTAAAAAAATAACGAGGGTGGATGCTGTTACTTCCGCCAGGCGCAGTAGCCCCAGCCAGGCTTTAAGAGTCCTTCTACGTCGACCAGGTGAGGTGGCTCAGGCCTGTAATCCCAGCACTTTGGGAGGCCGAGGTGGGCGGATCACTTGAGGTCAGGAGTTCAAGACCAGCCTGGCCAACATGACAAAACCCTATCTCTACCAAAACTACAAAAAAAAAAAAACTAGCCAGGTGTGGTGGCACGTGCCTGTAATTCCAGCTACTTGGGAGGCTGAGGCAGGAGAATCGCTTGAACCCGGGAGGTGGAGGTTGCAGTGAGCCGAGATCGGGCCACTGCACTTCAGACTGGGTGACAGAGCGAGACTCTGTCTCAAATAGAAAAAAAAAAAAAAGAGTCTTCTTCTACATGCCAACCGCTAGCACAATTGTAGAAATTAAATTCATCCTGAGGCCAAGACTCTGCCCGCTGGGAAAAGCAATAGCCCAGGTGTGCTCCCTGCCCCTACCCCACACCAAGGACTTCTGGGGATTGTGCAGGGGCAGTGGCAATGAGGCAGTTCTTTGTGGGTTCAGCCCAAGTGGGATGTGCTGGAGGCCTCCACCACTACGGATGGGCTCAGCCTGGCAGCGCACTGGGAGGGGTTGGGGGAGAGGAAAGAGGAGAGAAGACCCTCTTAGAACCGCACTAGCCCTTCTCTCAGACAGGCAGCCCTGACACCTGCACCAGGGGCCCCGTGCGCCTTTCTGCTTGCTGTTCCTCGCTGTGTGTAACCAGCAACAACAGGTTTCACAGTCCATCCGTCGAAACCCCCACTTGCAGAGAGAGTCACCTTCAATTTCCTGCCCGTCTGCCTCTTTCCTGATTGACCTGATAAATTCAGGACAGCTTTTATTGCTTTTGGCGAAAAACTGCCATTAAAATTTACAGAGCCGAAAGCTGGTACAATGTAATCTTCAGAGTAATTTACACAGTGAGTTTCAAAAGATGAAAAGTTAGCATTTCAGAGGTAATTTCATAAAAAGGATTATCAGATTAATCACTATGTCAATTTAATAGCGGTGTCTCAAATAATTAATTTGCTTTCTTGAAGTCAGCAATGCAAGAAAGGACTCTAAAAGGAATACAAATGGCTGTGTCAGACAGTAAGTATGTTTTGGGCAATTGATCTTGAGAGAATTCTTCCTGGAATTGCACCGGTGGAATGTCAGGCGTGGGCTCATTGGCACAGAGACAAAACCAGAAAGTGAAAAGCTCTTGGTACGCCCAGGTCTCCCGGAGAGCCTTGGGACGTGACTGCTGCGGGCTTGTCTGTACCCACAGAGTGAAAGCTGACCTGCCACGTGTTGAATTGTCCTGTGTCACCTGGAAAATGTGTCTAACCGAGCAAGCCACTGACAGGTTGCTCTAATGGGAGATCCAGGTGTGAATTGCAGCCTGCTTGTGAAATTACCCATGGGTGCTCCGAGGTGGAATATAATCAATGCCTGGGCTGGTTATAAACACAGCCCTCCCTGTTTCATAGCAACACCACTCCAATCAGCTGCCACATGGCAGGGCAGGGCTGTGTCCTTAGTGGATGCTATGGATTGAATTGTGTCCCCCCAATCCCCCCAAAAAATATATATGTTGGAATCCTAGCCTACAGAACCTCAGAATGTAACCTTATTTGGAAATAGGGTCTCTACAGAGGTAAATTAAAATGAGGTTCACGCCTATAATCCCCGCACTTTGGGAGGCCAAGGCGGGTGGATCACCTGAGGTCAGGAGTTCGAGACCAAACTGGCCAACATGGCGAAAACCTGTTTCTACTGAAAATACAAAAATTAGCTGGGCATGGTCGTGCGTGCCTGTAATCCCTGCCACTTGGGAGGCTGAGGCAGGAGAATCACTTGAACCCGGGAGGCATAGGTTGCAGTGAGCTGAGATTGTGCCACTGCACTCCAGCCTGGGCAACAGAGCAAGACTCTGTCTCAAAAAAACAAAAACAAAATGAGGTTATTAGATTGGGCCTTAATCTAATACGACTGGTATCCCTATGAGAAGGGGAAATTTGAACCAAGACACACACACAGAATACCATGTGAAGATGAAGGCAGAGATCTGGCTGACAGGTCTGTCTATAAGCCGAGAAATAGCAAGGCTTGCCACTAGACCACCAGAGCCCGGAGAGAAGCGTGGCAGATTCTCCCTCACAGCCCTCAGAGGAAGCTGACTCTGCTGGCACCTTTACCTCAACGGCCAGGCCCCAGAACTGTGAAATAATACATCTCTCTTGGTTGAGCCACTCAGTGTGCGATACTTTGTTTTTGTAGCCCTAGGGAACTCACACAGTGGGGCCTCGTGGAAAGAGTCGACTTGAGTGTCTTTGTTCTTAATGTTCCTATGTTTCTTTAAACTTGTTTTATACACAGGCTCGGGGCAGAATGTGAAGATATGACACATCTCAGTAGGTATAAGCGTATTCTCTATGTTAATCACTATTTCTTTTTCTTTGTTTTCTTTTTTCTTTTTCTTTCTTTCTTTTTTTTTTTTTTTAATTGAAACAGAGTCTTGCTGTGTCACCCAGGATGGAGTGCAGTGGTGCGATCTCGGCTCACTGCAACCTCCCCCTCCTGGGTTCAAGCGATTCTCCTGCCTCAGCCTCCCGAGTAGCTGGGATTACAGGTGCCTGTCACCATGCCTGGCTAATTTTTTTTTTTTTTTTTTTTTTGTATTTTTAGTAGAGACAGGGTTTCACCATGTTGGCCAAGCTGATCTTGAACTCCTGATCTCTGGTAATCTGCCCAAATCAGCCTCCCAAAGTGCAGAGATTACAGACATGAGCCACTGCACCCTGCCCACTATACTTTTTCCTAAAGAACTGAAAGGGCGTGGTGGCTCACACTCAGCACCTAGGGAGACATGCTGGCGGATCACTTGAGCCCAGGAGTTCGAAGCCAGCCTGGGTAACATGGCGATACCCCATCTCTATAAAAAAAATACAAAAGAGTTTGCTGGGCCTGGTGGTGCACTCCTGTAGTCCCAGCTACTTGGGAGGCTGAGGTGAGTGAATCACTTGAGCCTGAGAGGTCAAGGCTGCAGTGAGCCAAGATCACTCCACTGCACTCCAGCCTGGGTGACATGAGCAAGACCTAAAGAAAAAAGACTCGGATTCTTTCTCCTGGGGTTGCTGACCTAAAGCTCTGAGCCTGGAGCTGACAGGAGCCCTGTGACCTCTGCCTGGGGACAGCCTGCCCTAAAGAGAACAAGCCAGCAAGGCAGAGTGGACTCTGGCGACACATGCATACCTGGATCCACACACTTGGCCAGGTGTTTTAGCTGCACAAGCTCTGCAGAAAAGCCCCCTTGGCTTTAAACAATACATGGTTTTGGGTCTCAGCAATTCTGCTTAGAAATGTAATATTCTGGCCTGGCGCAGTGACTCACTCCTGTAATCCCAACACTTTGGGAGACTGAGGCAGGTGGATCACTTGAGCCCAGGAGTTCAGGAGCAGCCTGGGCAACATGGCAAAAACCCATCTCTACAAAAAAAATATAAAAATTAGCTGGGTGCAGTGGTATGCTCCTGTACTCCCAGCTGCTAGGGGGCTGAGGCGGGAGGATTGCTTCAGCCTGGGAGGCAGAGGCTGCGGTGAGCCGAGATGGTGCCACTGCACTTCAGCGTGGGCAGCAGAGTGAAACCCTGTCTCAAAAAAAAAAGAAATATTTTGGTCCTTGCCTTCCTCCTCGCCAAAGAGAAAATCCACACTCAAAAGGTTGTGCTAATCAAGCACAAGGATAAAGTCAGGGTGACCAGGAGGAGAGTGCCAGAGCAATGGCAGGTGTTTGATTAGATACCCCAGGGGCCACTGATGCTACATTTAACAGCCTGAAAGGAGCCGTGGTGCCAGCCTCCTGAGCGGCACCACCCACCCGGGTGCCTCCAGCCCTCGCTGCCGTTACAGGGGGCTTTTCCCAGGGTGCTCTTCTCACCCTTCAGGGAGCAGGCTGTCTCCTCAACACCACCTCTTCCCACCAGTTTGGCTTCCGCCGTCTTTGTAGTCTGGAGTGCTCCCTGGGAGGATGACGGTTAGTCCCTTCAGGAAGGGCATCGGTGCCCAAGAGGCTGATGACCCCTGGGGTGTGCGTGTGACACCCAACCGGTACCCAGGGTGAAGCTTCCGCGGCTAAGGAGCTTCCATAGGAGTCTGAGGCGGGCAGCGGGGTGTAAGGGGAGCCAGCCTAGTTGGCTCAAGGCTGCTAGCAAGCCCTGCAGTGGGGAGATCTACCTCCAACAGCTTCCTCCTCAACAGCCCTCTCGGGGAAGAAGAGCCCAGCTGCTCCCTCACTGCACTTCCAAGAGCGGAGCGCAAGCCCCAGCTGTGGTTTCCACTCTGCCACCCCGTCCAGTCTTCCCGCCTGCCTTGGCCTCTTTTTCACAGGGCCACACCAAATGGGGCAGGGGCCACTCCACCATTGCCAGAGGAGAACGTATGGGAACCTTCCACGGAGGCACTGCCCTCCCGGCTCCAGAAGCCTAGGCTCCCTTGCAGTGGCTCCTTGAAAAAGGGACAGCCAGCACGAGCCCCCGAAGCTCTCTCCTCTGCTTGAATGTCACCGTGGGCAGTGTGCCTCTTCCCCGCCTTTCCACCATAGACTAAGGTTCAGGCTCTCCCTGGTGAGAGCAAGGTGGCTCCAGGAAGAAGAAGTGTAAATTGTAGACTTGGGCTTGTAGGAAGAATTAGACCTTTTTTTTTTTTTTTGTCTTCCACCAGCGTAATTTATTTCCTGCTCCCAGACTTCTGCACATTTCTGCAATGGGGGCCTCTTGTGGTACCTTGACCTGCCAGCCCTTCCTGAAGATGCTGCGTCATAACGTTTGGCCTGGAATAGGGGACAGAGGGCTGGCTTGGGGCGGCGGCAGTGGGATGCAGGAAGCAAAAGGTATTTTAAACCTAAGCTGCTTAGGGGCATAACTCTTCCTCATTTGGAAAGTCTGTTTTTTGTTTTTGTTTTTGTTTTTTTTTTAAACTTGGGTCCTCGAATGGTGGAATTGCTCACTCTTCCCTGGGAGGAAAGTCAGGCCCAGATGGTGTCATCCATTTCCCATCCAGTCTGGCAAGATCACAGAAGGGCCAGCTGGTGGCTTCCTTGTTATTGTAAAGGTTATTTAAATTTTTTTTTGAGAAGGAATCTCGCTCTGTCGCCAGGCTGCAGTGCAGGGGCACGATCTTAGCTCATTGCAACCTCTGTCTCCTGGGTTTAAGCAATTCTGCTTCAGCCTCCTGAGTAGCTGAAGTTACAGGCACGCACCAGTGTGCCTGGCTAATTTTTGTATTTTTAGTAGAGAAGGGATTTCACCATGTTGGCCAGGCTGGTCTTGAACTCCTGACCTCAGGTGATCCACCCGCCTCGGCCTCCCAAAGTGTTGGGGTTACAGGCGTGAGCCACTGAGCCCGACCTAACTTTTTTTAACATTCTACTGATTAAAGTTTTGAAATTTCGAGAGGCCAGATGGGAACCAAATAATATGGCCCTTTTGGTTTTCATTTAATGAGAGCAGGTTTGGGAGAGACCTTGGAGACACCTGAGATGGTGAAGCTGTCTGCTGGGTACCCTGGGACCTATTGCCCAGAGGGCTTGGCAAGCCGTGAGTGCTTTCATCCTCCTTCCTACAGGGAGTATTGCCTCTGTTTTTCCAGAAGATTCTTGTAATGGTTTCTGTAGGACCGTGCACTTCATAGGCTTCAGTTAAAATTGGACTCAGCTTGTGGGTGGAGAGACTAAAGCCTTGTGAAGACGTTTGATCCTGCAAGTCCTCAAAGCTCCTGCTCCCCCAGGGGCGGCTGGGCACATGAATATGTAGAGCGGCATTGAAGATGTGCTGTCCGCTTCCCAGATCCTGCTGCCTGGGGACCAGCAGTGAGGCCCTCTTCCTGCAGAAGGGCACTCTCAGTCTTGCTGGGCTAGAGGAGGAAGCCGCGGGGGTGGTGGCTGCAAAGGGCTGGGCACAGAGAGAGACCTGGCGAGGTGACTGGGGGAGGTGACTGGGCTCAGGCTGGCACCTGTCCCACCTCACTGTCAGCCAAGCACATGGAGAGGTGGGTGCTCTGCCCGCTGTAGCCACCTGCCCCGCGGCCTCGGCTGTGCCCGTTTCTGCTCTGGGTCTGCCAGCAGGAGCTCAGCTCTCATCCTCATGTTCATCTAGTGAGGCGGGGGTAGGCGGTCACCCCAGGCAGGTGTGGGTGCAGAAGAGGCAGCCGCAGGTGTGGGGCCATTGCAGCGAGGGGCCCTGCCCTGACTCCAGGAACTCCCACAGGCTCTTAGAGTCTCTCCAGGTTGTCGCCATTTCATTTCCGCCTGCAGTTGGGCATGGGCTGTGTACGGAACACACATTAGACTCTGGAGAGCAAAAAGGAAACAAAAACAGGAAATGTGTCTGCTCGCAAGGATATTACTAAAATGGTGAGAGGCCTGGCGTGGTGGCTCACAGCTGTAATCCCAGCACTTTGGGAGGCCGAGGCAGGTGGATCACAAGGTCAGTAGATCGAGACCATCCTGGCTAACACGGTGAAACCCCGTCTCTACTAAAAATATTTTTTAAAAAATTAGCTGGGCGTGGTGGCGGGCGCCTGTAGTCCCAGCTACTTGGGAGGTTGAGGCAGGGGAATGGCGTGAACCCGGGAGGTGGAGCTTGCTGTGAGCCAAGATCGTGCCACTGCACTCCAGCCTGGGAGACAGAGCGAGACTCCGTCTCAAAAAATAAATAAATAAAAATAAATAAATAATTAAATAAATAAATAAAATAAAATAAAATGGTGAGAAAACACAAATCTACCCATGAAATGGCCTGAGAACAAAACGCACCCAGTGGCCGTGATATTCATGCTACTTAAACCAGAAGGCTTCGAATGGGCACAGTGCAGTGGGGCTGAGGGGGCTAATCAGAGGAGACATTAAATGTTCAAGAACACTAGCATGCAAGAACAACTGTGACCCAGGGAGACGTTTGCTACTAAGTATACTGCGGGGCCCCACCACCCCGGAAAGGCGCATCAGCAGGTACTAAGGAAGACCGGGCCATGGCTCCCCGAGGTTACGCTGTGTGAACTCACTGGCTGCAGTTACCGGGAAAGCTTGTTAAAAAGGGCAGGTTAGGAGGCCCCAGGCCTACAGGTTCTGATTCAGTAAATCAGCGTGGGCCCAGACCTGCATTTTAAGGAAGGGCCAAGGTGGCTGTGCTGTAAGAGGGGCTGAAACCACACTTTTTTTTTTTTTTGAGTCTCGCTCTGTTGCCCAGGCTGGAGTGCAGTGGCGTGATCTCGGCTCACTGCAGCCTCTGCTTCCCGGGTTCAAGTGATTCTCCTGCCTCAGTCTCCCAAGTAGCTGGGATAAGAGGTGCCCACCACCATGCCCAGCTAATTTTGTATTTTTAGTAGAGATGAGGTTTCACCATGTTTGCCAGGCTGGTCTCGAACTCCTGGCCTCAAGTGATCTACCTGCCTCGGCCTCCCGCGGGGCTGGGATTACAGGCATGAGCCACCGTGCTCAGCCGAAACCATACTTCTTCTTCTTCTTTTCTTTTTTTTTTTTTGTTGAGACAGTTTCACTCTTGTCACCCAGGCTGGAGTGCAATGGCATGATCTTGGCTCACTGCAACCTCTGGGTTGAAGTGATTCTCCTCTCTCAGCCTCCCTACTAGCTGGGATTATAGGCGCATGCCACCACACTGGGCTAATTTTTGTATTTTTTTTTTTTAAGACAGAGTCTCGCTCTGTCGCCCAGGCTGGAGTGTAGTGGTGTGATCTCAGCTCACTGCAAGCTCCCCCTCCTGGGTTCAGCCATTCTCCTGCCTCGGCTTCTCCGAGTAGCTGGGACTACAGGCTAATTTTTAAAAATATTTTTAGTAGAGACGGGGTTTCACCGTGGTCTCGATCTCCTGACCTTGTGATCCGCCCGCCTCGGCCTCCCAAAGTGCTGGGATTACAAGCGTGAGCCACCGCGCCCAGCCTAATTTTTGTATTTTTAGTAGAGACAGGGTTTCACCATGTTGGCCAGGCTGGTCTCGAACTCCTGACCTCAGGTGATCTGCCCACCTCGGCATCCCAAAGTAGTGGGATTACAGGCGAGAGCCACCGCGTCGGGCCTGGAAACCACACTTCTAAGAAAATTGCTTTTAGTTGTTCTTAAGAAGGCACCAAGGCCCTTCCCTGCAGCAGCCCTAGGAAGTACTGTACATCAGGTTTCCCTTAGGGAACGCCACTCCAGGGCAGTGGAGGCACAAGCCGCATTGCATCATATCACACAAACCGCAGGACACACAAACCACATCACACACGCCACAGGCCACACACACCACATCACACACACACACGCCACAGGCCACACCACATCACACCACAAACCACACACAGCACATCACACACACCACATCACACACATTACACACACCACAAGCCACACACATCACACACACAACACCACAAACCACACACACCACAGGCCACACACACATCACACATACCACAAGCCACACACACCACATCACACACACCCCACAGGCCACACACACCACCTCACACAAACATGCCACATCACACACACCATACAAACACTACAAACCACACACCACATCACACACACAAGCCACACACACCACAAACCCCACACACACAAGCCACACACACATCACACACCACATCACACACACACCAGAAGCCACACACACCTCACACACACCACAGACCGCAAACCACACACAAGCCACACACACATCACACACACCACAAGCCACACACACATACCACATCACACACACACCACAAGCCACACACACATCACACACACACACCATAAGCCACATACACCACATCACACAAACACACACACCACAGGCCACACACACCACAAATAAAAAACCACACACTACAAGCCACACATACCACAAGCCACACACACATCACACACCACAAGCCACCCACATCACAGAAACACACAACACAAACAACATACCACATCACACACACACCACAAGCCGCACACACCACATCACACACACACACCACAAACCACACAAACATACCACAAAACAAACACACGCCACACAAATACACATCACACACCACAAGCCACACACACTGCAGACCACACACATACACCACAAGCCACAGATACCACAAACCACACACACCACACATCACACGAACACCACCCAACACTCACCCATACACCCTGCTAACCCCCACACACCATATACCACGCATACACATTAGAGCTACACATACCATATACACCACAAACCAGAAACACACACACACCATATACACAGCCCCATACATGTATTGCACACACCATATGCACCACACAAATACACCCTCACACCCCTCCACACACCCCACACCTACACAAACCGATACACCCCACACAAACGTAACATGCACCACACACCACACCCACACACTGCACCCACATTCCCCAGATGCACCAGAGGCCCATGGCCCCCTGCCCTGGGTGGGAGTCTGTGACAGGGACTTAGGAACTGTGACTCCAGGCAGGGCACATTTGCCACGCACGCAGGCAGGCAGCACGGGCAGGAGCAGACAGTGGCTCACTCGGCCCGTTTCCGCCATTGGAGACAAACTGCGTCCCTGCCTCCTGCGGGCCGTGCTGTGCGGAGGAGCAGAGGCCCCTGGTTACGGCCCCCTGACTCAGAGCCGGGGACTATTGATCTCGTTTTGCAGACGGAGAACATGGATGCAGGGAAGAAAAGAGTTCAGCCAGGGGTGGCAGCCACTGGGCCCCGAGCAGACTCTGCCTGCGGTCCCCACTGGGAGTGGCTCCGGCGGGGAAGGGGGCTGGCGCGCTGGCAGCCAGGGTCTTCCTGGGGGGCACTCGGACAGAGGCCGGAGCCGGGCCAGACCACACCGACCCTTCCCTCCCCACCCCAGCCAGGGCAGAGAAGCCGCTGGCAGGAGAACCGCAAACCTAAGTGACCACCACAGGGGTGTGAGCCTCCCCGGCCTCTGGGGCCATAGGCACAGCCGCGGAGAGGCTGGGCCTGGTGCTGGTACCCGGGAACCGCCTGGCTCCAAAGAGCAGCTCAGAAAAGTCAGTGGAGCCAGTACCTGAACAGCCACGGGGACCGGGAGGAGGAAGGAGAGGCCGTTTTTGACCTTTCTCCCTCTCCCTTCCCGGTCCAGGCGCACAACGGCAGCGGCCCGTGTGGAGGGCAGGGTTTAGGCACAGGGCCCCTTACAGGCCTGCGGGTCTCCCTCAGCTCCAGGCAGGCGCTGGCCTCGGCCTGCCATCTTCTCGCGGGTCCCAGGCCCTCTCTCTGCCCATGGCCACCCTGCCTCCCTCCACCTGAGCCCTGTCAGGCCCTCTCTCCAGAGCTCAGGGAGATGCCGTGGGGGAGGAAGGAGAGTGGCAATCAATTCTGCAAAGCATCTTCTAGAAAGGGGCCACAGAGTCCGCCGATCAAGGGCTGTGGGCACCCAGGCACCGTGGGCTGAGGGTCCCTGGCCGCTTGGCAAACACCTCACAGCTCTCGAGCCCACGGGAGCAGGTGAGAAACAGTTGCGTTTCTTTTGCCCACAACTCCGCATGTTACAGGAAACTAGTGATCATCGGCCTCCATGTCCCCAGTGAGGCAGGGACAGCTGTGTTGGTGTGGCCCTGGAGCCTTTGGGACGACCCTAGCAGGGCCACAGTGCTTCAAGGTGAGACAGAAAAAGGTGCCTTCTCACGCCTGGCTTCCAGGTTCTAATGCATACACATTAGAGCTACACATACCACATACACCACAAATCCAGGGTGTGGGTTTGGCCTGGGCTGTGTGCTCCACCTGGGGGCTGTCCCAGGCCGAGGCAGTGCTGCCACGGTATGAAGGGGACACGGGGCCCGACTGCTTCTGCTTTGCTCACAGCTCTCAGCACCTCAGGAGCCAGAACCCCTCAGTGTGTGGTGGGGACAGGGGGGTGGCGGGGAGGGCCAGGCCTGGTCAGAAGCCAGGAGGCGAGCCAGGCCCAAGGCTGACACCAGCTGGCTCTGGGCTCCAGCCAGGAGCAGGTGGTCATGAGGAGCCAGGCTCCCTGCCCCTTCTCGGGAGGCCCCGCAGGAGCCCTGGCACCTTTCCCAGTGCCAGCTGCGCAGCCTGGCCCGGAGTCCGGGCCGAGGAGGGCCCGCAGCGCCTGCAGCTGCCTGGGGACCACATGCGTGACTGGCTGGCTGCGTGCTCATCCCGCCTCTCTCCTCCGCCTGGCTTCGTGCCGCCTGCGTGCCCTCGGGGACAAGCATGCCCATCTGACACCTCAGCGCCTGCCCATTCCCCGGGACCAGGCCATCTGGCCTCGCTGCTGCCTCTGCTCCGTGCAACCCCCATGCCCCAGCCCGTCGCCTCCTGCTCCAGCCTCCGCCAGGACTGTCCTGTGCGCCCATCAGGGTGTCCTTGGTACCTGGCTGGCAGGCTGTGCCTAGCCAGGAAGTCCTCCTGTAAGCTCTCCACGCATCTCAGTGCCAAGGGGCACAGCCCTCAGCATGGAGGTGGCC
Organism: Pongo pygmaeus; assembly: GCF_028885625.2. Classification (NCBI taxonomy): domain Eukaryota; kingdom Metazoa; phylum Chordata; class Mammalia; order Primates; family Hominidae; genus Pongo; species Pongo pygmaeus. The sequence goes on from NC_072379.2 coordinate 129,039,125, forward strand.
GTGGAGGGGATTATCAGAGCGCAGGGGCCCAGCTTTCCCTTGTCAGGCCACCATCAGGCCTTCCTGTTACCCTCCCAATGGCGGGACCTCTTGTCTCCGCTTTGACCAGAGGCTGGAAGAAGAGTCTGACCCAAGCAGGCAACAGGAGGTGCAGGGAGGGTTAGAGGAGCCAGCCTGGGAGGGAAAGCCAGGAGGAAACAAGCCCTCTAGCAGCGCCGCCCACCGCTCCTGTTACAGCAGTGTCCTGAGGCCACGCTTCTAGAAAGGCCTCGGACCCCAGCACCAGCAGGGCCCGAGCACTCACAGGCCCACTCTGGGCTTCCGGGCCATCTGTAAAACAAGACAGTTCAACTGTTTGATCTCCAAGGCCCCTTCTAAGATTTTCTGAGCTGTGACAAGGACAAAATCTCACCGAAAACCTGAAGCAGCTGGAAAAATCAACGCTACTGGCATGGGGTGCTTCATGTTATAAACCACACCTATGTGTGTGATGTGGGGCGGGCCGCAGGGCTGGATTCACAGGCCTGCAGCCTGCACTCTCATGGGCCCTTAGGAGGGCTCTGTGCTGGGTGTAATGCCCTGCTGTGGCTGTCTTGAAATTCTTGAACAGAGGGCCCCACATTTTCATTTTGCTCTGGTTCTCTTGCAAATTATGTAGTTGGTGCTGGCTAAAAATACTTGGAATGTTGCTCCAGAAGCACTGTGGACATGTCTACATTGTTTTTGCTCTGCAGGATTTATTGAACATTTCATTTCCAGTGCCTGGGGAAGGGACAAGATGAATCAATTGGCTGGGCGCGGCGGCTCACGCCTGTAGTCCCAGCACTTTGGGAGGTCAAGGTGGGCGGATCATGAGGTCAGAAGTTTGAGACCAGCTTGACCAACATAGTGAAACCTCGTCTCTACTAAAAATACAAAAATTAGCCGGGCATGGTGGTGTGCGCCTGTAGTCCCAGCTACTCGGGAGGCTGAGGCAGGAGAATTGCTTGAACCCAGGAGGCAGAGGTTGTAGTGAGCCAAGACTGCTCCACTGCACTCCAGCCTGGGAAACAGAGCGAGACTCCGTCTCAGCAACAGCAACAACAACAACAACAACAACAAAGATGAACCACTTAAGGAAGCGCTTGGTGAGAGTAAGAGGTTTCAAGGGAACTGATGAGTCTTCCATCCGCAGCAGTGACTATCCCCAGAGTCAGGTGTAGCCAAGGCTCTGTGGACTTATTTAAACATCTCCTGCAGGGTTGGACTGCTGCTTTTGATTCATAGCCATCCTCTTCTTCCTTTGTGTTAGATTCTTAGCTGGACACGGCCACAGAGAACCAAAATTACTTTGCCCAGGTTCCCTTGCAGCTAGAAGTGTTCATGTGATCAAGTGCTGGCCACACGGGATGTATGTGGAAGCATCTGCCACCACTCAGGAACCTTCCTTCAGAAAGAGCTGGTGTGGGCCTGGCACGGTGGCTCACACCCGTAGTCCCAACATTTTGAGAGGCTGAGGCAGGAGGATTATTTGAGCCTGGGAGTTCAAGATCAGCCTGGGCAGTAAAGTGAGAACCCCATCTTTACAAAAAATACAAAAATTAGCTGGACATGGTGGCATATGCCTGTGGTCCCATCTACTCCAGAGGCTGAGGCAGGAGTATCACCTGAGCTCAGGAGGTTGAGGTTTGCAGTGAGCCGTGATTGTGCCACAGCACTCCAGCCTGGGTGACAGAATGAGACCTCGTCTCAAAAAACAAAACAAAATAAATAAAATTTAAATTTAATTAATTTTTTTTTGAGATGGAATTTCGCTCTTGTTGCCCAGGAGGAGTACAATGGCATGATCTCGGCTCACTGCAACCTCCACCTCTGGGGTTCAAGCGATTCTCATGCCTCAGCCTCCCAAGTAGCTGGGATTACAGGCGCCTGCCACCACGCCCGGCTAATTTTTGTATTTTTAGTAGAGACGGGGTTTTACCATGTTGGCCAGGCTGGTCTTGAACTCCTGACTTCGGGCGATCCGCCTGCATCGGCCTCCCAAAGTATTGGGATTACAGGTGTGAGCCACTGCGCCAGGCCAAATTTTTTTTTTTTTTAAACAAAGAGCTGGTTTGTATCCTTCCTTCTGAGTTGTATTTTAAACCCTTAAGACTAAAGGAGTCAGAAAAACATGTTATTTGTTGTATCAATTCACAGTAGAAATTTTTGTTAAGAGTGAATTGGTTGCTTTTTACTTTTTTGTTTTTTAATCCTGAATATTCTTTTCTTTTCTTTTTCTTTTTGGGACAGAGTCTTGCTCTGTCACCCAGGCTGGAGTGCAGTGGCACCATCACAGCTCACTGCAGCCTTGACCTCCCAGGCTCAAGCGATCCTCCCACCTCAGCCTCCCTGGTAGCTGGGACTATAGGCACGCACCTTCCCAGCGGCGTCTTCTTGCCATGTTGCCCAGGCTGGTTTCGAATTCCTGGGTGCAAGTGATCCGCCTGCCTCCACCTCCCAAAGTGTTGGGATTACAGGCCTGGGCCACCGTGCCCGGCCTTCATTCTGAATATTCTTGACATGGTTGCCTTTTAATGTTCAGTTTTTCAAACAGGAAGTTGAGACTGGTGTCCCAACTCTAAAGGTGATGCTCGAGGAGGGGAGCAGGTAATAAGCAAAATCTCAGGTAGGTGCAGAGAGGAAGAACTGAGCAGAGCAAGGGCGGTGGTGTGTGTGTGACGGGGCACCATTGTAGGGTGGCAGGAAAGGGCATGAAAGGGTACTTGAGCAGAGACCTTACTGAGGACCGGAAAGGAGACAGCTGAGGGAAAGGCACTCCAGGAAGAGGGGATACATTCCAGTTCTTTTGCCAAAAGTAGAGCTTTCCTCCTTAAGGTTTAGACTCGCATTTCCAACTCTCTGTTGTTATCTCCATGTGGATGTTCCAAAGCCGCTCAAATGCAACCAGTTTAAAATTTCTCTTCTGCTGCAAACCGGTTCCTTTTCCTCATTGCTCTATTGCTGATATTTGTGCCACCCTCTTCCCAGTCACCTAGATACACGTGCACTGAGCTCCCAAGCTGTGACCATTTGTCTTCCACAAATGCTCTCCAGTATTTTTTTTTTTTTTTTTTTTTGCCACCTCTGCAGTCCAGGCCCTGGATGACTGCTGGGACCTCCTCATGGGTCTCCCCAACTGCTCCAGCTCTGCCTCCAACTCCCCAGCTGCTCCACCTCTGCCTTTCTTCAGGACTGCGGTCGGTCATCTCCCTTCAGCACTCTTTCAGTTAATGCTGTGCTCAAAAAGCTCCAGAGTCTCTCAGAGTAAAGTCAGAAATCCTGAATCCAGCACCTGAGGCCCCCTCTTCCTTCCAGTGCTATCTGCCCATGTTCCTCTAACTCATCTCAGTTTGGATTCTTTGCAGTTTTCTAAAGACATCTCTTCCTTTCCTGTCTTGAGCCTGCTTCTTCCTCCTACTGAAATCCAAATATCACCTTTTTATTTTTATTTTTGAGATGGAGTCTCACTCTGTCTCCCAGGCTGGAGTGCAGTGGCGTGATCTCAGCTCACTGCAGCCTCCACCTCCTGAGTTCAAGCGATTCTCCTGCCTCAGCCTCCTGAGTAGTTGTGACTACAGGCGTGAGCCGCTATGCCCAGCTAATTTTTTTGTCTTTTTAGTAGAGACGGGGTTTCACCATGTTGGCTGGCCAGGCTGGTCTCAAACTCCTAACTTCAGGCCTCCCACAGTGCTGGGATTACAGCTGTTTGCCACCAGTGCACCTGGCCCAACTGTCACCTTTTTAATGAAGTCTCTCCTGTCAGCTTCCCACCCAGCAGCACTTTCTCTCCCTTTGACCTATACAATTTAATTTGCACCACAGTATTTTTTCTGGAACTTTTCAATTATAAAAGCAATATAACATTGAAAAGTACTTCAAAAAAAAAAAAAGAAAGAAAAGAAAACGTAAGCACATTCATGCATATTCCCACTTCAACAAGTGAGCTCACATTTGGATATTCTCTTCTAGTCCTTGGTGATATGCATGCATATTTTTACCTAATTGTAATCACAGTAGACATACAACTTTGATTTGTTTTCACTTCTATCCAACGTTTCCCCATCTTTCCACGTAGTCTTTTCAAAGCTGCAGAGAGTTTTAAAAGAGGTCAAAATAAAAATCCTTAAGTGATGATAACATCTCAAGATCGTATCTCCTAGAGTTTACATATAATTTATTATTATTTTTTTGAGATGGAGTTTCACTCTTGTTGTCTAGGCTGGAGTGTAATGGCGCGATATTGGCTCACTGCAACCTTTGCCTCCTGGGTTCAAGCGATTCTCCTGCCTCAGCTTCCCGAGTAGCTGGGATTACAGGCGTGCACCACCACACCCGGCTAATTTTTGTATTTTTAGTAGAGATGGGGTTTCACCATATTAGCCAGGCTGGTCTCGAACTCCTGACCTCAGGTGATCCATCCGCCTCGGCCTCCCAAAGTGCTGGGATTACAGGTGTGAGCCACCCTGCCTGGCCTACATAGAATTTATTAAACCATCTTATTACTGGACATTTGGATGGGTTTTATTTTTAGCTATCATAGACTGGAAGCTATTTGAAAGAAAGAAGGATAGATCTTACGTTTTCTTTGTATTCCTAGCATCTGGCAAAATACTTCAATCAGTATTTATTGGATTGACTGGGCGTGGTGGCGGGCACCTGTAATCTCAGCTATTCGGGAGGCTGAGACACGAGAATCGCTTGAACCGAGGAGGAATCGCTTGAACCGAGGAGGCGGAGGTTGCAGTGAGCAGAGATTGTGCCACTGCACTCCAGTCTGGGCAACAGAGCGAGACTCTTGTCTCAAAAAAAAAAATTATTGGATGTATGGGTAAATAATGAATAAGCACTCACGACAGACACCTTTAGGTATAACTATTTTTTTTCTGTTGAATATTTTCCTAAGGTAAATTTTCCTGAGATCAATGAGACAAAGAGCATTAATTTTTTTTTTGGCACTGTACGTTATGGCAGATTGTATTTTCCAAAAATGGTCACACCAATAAATGTTCCATCTGACATGCTGTGATGTCGCACATTCCTCCATTGAGTGGTAGGGGTCTATGTTCCTTCCCCTTGACATTGAGCAGTTCTTTGTAGCTGCCTTGACCAACAGAATGCAGTGAAGAAACATGGTACTTCCAAAGCTAAGTTATGAATACAAGGCAATATGCTTCTGCCTCTCTTTCTCTCACTTTCTCAGGACATTGGCCCTGGGAACTCAGCCACCATGTTATGAGGGAGCCCAGGCCCTGTGTGGAGGCCAAGTGTGGGTGTCCCACCAATATCTCCAGTTAGGCGCCTAGTCAGTAGCCAGCATCAACTGCCAGACACGTGAACCTGCAGACGTTGTGGAGCAGACAGGAGCTGTCCCCACTGTGTCCTGTCTGAATTTCTGGCCCATGGAGAGAGGTACTAAATGGTTATTATGGTTTTGGGGTGCTTTGTTTAAAGAATTCATGTAGACCATTCAACTGGAAGCAGAGTGTCATACTGAATTTAATTTTGAGATGGAAGCCACGTAACACCTTCTCTAACTGCCAGGTTTGCGGCCTGGCAGCTTAGGTTCAGATTTCCATCTGCCAAGTCTGTCCCGAGTCAGGGGACTCCTCAGGCTGTACTGTGGATGACACTCCTCCCCACTAGGAACACAAGGGGCCTTTCTTTGGAGGTGGAGCTCATTAAGCTGGTGCCTGTATTCTGGGCCAAAACTATCACAGAGCTGCCTGATTCCAGTCTCCACACCATGTGTTTGAGAAAGAATCATGCCTGGCTGCTGCTCCTGAGAAAACAAGTTTTGCCCCCAGTGGAGCTGATCACCACCTTCTAACTTTCCTCCTATGGGATGCAGTGCATGAAAGCAGAGTCTTATTCGGGATTGTTATTTTTTCCTTCAAGATTAGAAATGGGAAAGGAAGGAGACTGTGTTTTCTTGGTATACCAGAAAGCCCAGCCTTCAGGCTACAGGGGTGCTACTATCTATGACTGGGGAATGAATGGCCAGGTCTCGGGAAGGGAAGGACAGAGGGAGCAGGAGGCAGACAAAGCTGGACTAGCACAGTTGGGGTGGGTGAGTGTCAAGGCCGTGAAGATCTGTAGCTCAGTGTGATCCAAGGACGAGACAGTTGCTTTACAGTGCCAAAGGGGCCACTTCCTACTTTTATACTAATTTGCTCTTTTTTCCTTCACCTAAAAGCAGTCCATTCATTATTTTCACTTTGAGCTTCTCAATTACCTCTAGGTATGAAGAGTACCTTATCACTTATTTATTTTTTTTTTTTTTAAGAGACAGGGTCTCACTATGTTGCCCAGGCTGGTCTCCAACACCTGAGCTTAAGTGATCCTCCTGCCTCAGCCTCCCAAAGTGCTGGGATTATAGGCGTGAACCACCGCATCCAGCCCATCTTATCAGAAATCAGTGTAGGGCTGGGTGTGGTGGCCCATGCTTATAATCCCAGCACGTGGATCGCTTGAGGTTAGGAGTTCGAGACCAGCCTGGCCAACATGGTGAAACCCCGTCTCTATTAAAAAATACAAAATTAGCTGGGTGTGGTGGCAGGCATCTGTAATCCCAGCTACTTGGGAGGCCGAGGCATGAGAATTGCTTGAACCTGGGAGGCAGAGGTTGCAGTGAGACAAGATCACACCACTGCACTCCAGCCTGGGTGACAGAGCGAGACTCCATCTCAAAAAAAAAAAAAAAAAAATCAGTGTGAGAGACTAGTTGTCCCGCCCCAATTAATGACAGAGCTTAGTCCTCCCACTGAATGCTCAGTGCATTGAGGCCAGCCGCTCTTCTAGCCAGATTGATTTTGAAATATTCATTTTGGTTTGGGGCAGAAAAGGATTTACATACAAATCTCATCCACAGTAGTGCCTGGGACTGTCTGCATGCAAATTTGCTAAGAAATATCCTCAGGGTCGCTGCTGTCCCCTGCGGGGCGGCAGGGCTGTGGTGCTGTTCTCCACACCCATCCTGCTGTTAGACTCTCCAACTCCCACTGAGGTGCTGCCTCTGTAGAATCCATAACCTGTCCCATCCCAGGTCAATGCAGTTCAGTGTGAAAACGTTATTATTGATGAACATCCAGGGATCAAATTGTAATGTGGCTCAGAGCTAACACCTAACAATCCTGCACACCCAGCAGAAAGCTACTGGCATACCCAGTGAGATATGGCAGTGTCACTGGGGTCCAAGAGGCATAGGTACTGATTGTACAAAGCCCTCTCATTCTAACTGGGCAGACAAAGCCTCACATGGGTCCTTCCCTGAAGCCTTCCTGCCAGAGAGCCCAGCCGTGTGCTGCTTATCCTTGAAGACTTTTGACCTCATCCATGGTCCAGGGACAGCTGTGACTAAAGCCACACAGGACAGGTAGGCCAGCCAGCCCCTCCTGGCCCCCGCCCCTGGTCCCCGCAGCATTTGGGACAAAGTTGTGCTGTTGCACGAAAGTGCAGTGCCCTCACCCCCAGGTTACTAAGGAAGACCCCCAGAAGCACTGGAATGAGTTTCATCATTTTCTTAACACCTTTACTTTTCAAGCAGTCCCCCTGCTGCAGCTGTCCAGGCCCAGGAGTGCTTCCTCCTTCTTAGGTCTAGCCACAAAAGGAAAGCCAGTGTGCTTGGAGGGATCAAAAGGTGTCCTTTGGAGAACATGAGGCTTTCCCAAAAGGTAGTTTCAGCCATTGACAAGTATACTTGAACAGCAGCACAGCTCAGACTAGTAAGAAACTCAGTTCTTGTGCAAGGATAAGACAAGAGGACCTACTGTTTGACTAAAAGTCACTTCTGAATCCATTCATGTAGCTGTTGAGTGCCAAAGGTGGGGCACAGATCTAATCACTCAAAGGGAGAAATGACTGCCATCTGGAGTGGTCAGGAGTAGCTCCAAATAGCAGGTTTAATTAGAGTGAAGTCTCAATGCAGGGGAAGACAGTAGATTGGGAGGCGGCATCCCCAGAGAGTGATCAGGATGAGCAGGAGGTAGCATAGAGAGAACCCAGCAAGCAGTGAGCAGCCTGAACTGGCTGGAGCCAAGGCTTTAGGTGCATGAGGCCAGGTTGGGGCCAGATTGTGTGGAGCTTTAAATGTCAGGCTAAGGAATTTATCAGGGGGATGAAATGATCAAACAGGTGTTCTAGGAAGATGAATTTGAAGAGAATGTGCAGGATGAATTGGAAAATCTGGAAGCATGGCAATAATTCGAAGGCTGTGAGATTAATTAGGCTGTTGCAGTAGTCCTGTGTGGGTTGATAAGGGTGTAAATGAGCATAGTGGTGGCAGAAATGGAAGAAGTGCAGCTGCAAGAGACATTGTTAAGAAAGAATGGATGAGGCTTGCTGCCTGATTGGATTGGGGACCCAGGGAGCTCCAGGAATCAAAAGACGACACCAGAATTTTGAGCATGGGTAACTGGTAGTACAATGAACAGAAAAAGGGATGTAAGTAGAGGAAGCTGATTTGAGCAGATGTGAACTCAGTTCCAGACACGGAGTTCACAGAATAGCCAAGCGGAAATGTCTGACAGGTAGATGGAAATCAATACTACAGCTCAGGAGAGATATTATGCTTGATGATGAATTTGGAAGTCAAAGGCAGAGAGGTGATAAATGAAGTGGAATGAATGAGATGTCTAAGGAAAAGCATATACAGTGAATCAGAGGACCGAAGACTGACCTTTGAGGAAGGCGTGCATTTCAATGTGCGCATTTCTATTACAAAGCTGTCTAGAAAGGGCTGGGCGCGGTGGCTCATGCCTGTAATCCCAGCACTTCGGGAGGCCGAGATGGGCGGATCACGAGGTCAGGAGTTCAAGACCAGCCTGGCCAACATGGTGAAACCCCGTCTCTACTAAAAATACAAAAATTTGCCGGGCGTGGTGGCGGGTGCCTGAATCCCAGCTACTTGGGAGGCTGAAGCAGGAGAATCGCTTGAAACCGGAAGGCAGAGGTTGCAGTGAGCTGAGTGTAGTGAGCTGAGATCGATCGCACCACTGCGCTCCAGCCTGGGAAATAAGAGTGAAACTCCATCTCAAAAAAAAAAAAAACAAAAAAAACAAAAAACAAAAAACAAGAAAGTGCCACCCCACATGCTGCATGTCTTTACTGTTAAAATATAAAATATCAGTGCCAAGGATATTTTAGTTTGAGAAAGCCACACAACGTAACATTTGTATGTCTCAGTAGAATCTAAATTATAAACACCTAATATGCCGCTAAAAGAAATCTGGCTTAAGGATGATATTTATAGACAAAGAAAAGGATAAATGATGAAGTGAATGTAATCTAGAAGATTAGTAGATCTGATCCCACAAGAAGTCAAGCAATCAAAGAAAAACTTGTGACATATATCCTGTAAATAACATTTGATCAGAGATATTAGTAGACATTTATTCATTTTAACACAAGGACTAAAAAAATTGCCTTATTTGCAGTGCACTGTCTTCCTGAGGGGTGAATTCAAATGAATCTACCAAAGTATTTTTAATAAAAGCTATATTTAAGTACAAACTGGCTCAAATATTTGGGAAGAAAAGCTAATATAGGAAAGCTACCCAGAGTACAGTAATCCACACTAGACTTATTAATAGTATGCAAACAAAACATCTTTTTAAGTGTGTATCCCTATGTATATATTTACTGTAGAATGTATTTTTTGATAGTCACTTTAAAAATATAATATTAAAGCTTTGAATTTTTAGACTAAAAGCTATCTAAGTCCTATAAAGAAAAAAAGACATTTCATCATATGCATTGTTAAAATTTTTCTCCATAGTGCTTTTAATAAAGTATATGCAACTATAGTTTAACAGCATAACAAGTGTTATTCCAAGACATCTTCAGTAACTTTTGAAATAGCAAATTTAAATTTTAACATGTTCTTATATTTAACATGTTTGATATTTTCTTCTAGAATATCATAGCAAATAAATATTTAACATACACCAAAAGTACTTAAAAGATAAGAAGCTCCTTTCCTTTGGACATCAACTTTTAAAAACACGAACAACTTTTTGAAAGACAGAATTTACAAAGACAGAACTGTACTGACTTAAATTTGGAATTTACTAATTACTGGGGATACTTTAGTGAGTCTGCATATGTGTATTATTAATACATCTTAAACCATACTGCATATAACCAAAAAAAATACTTATACTTCTCTTCCAGAGAGTAATGACTGTATTCGAAGTCTGAGGGAATGACAAAATTGGATGCAAATCTAATACTGATACACAGTTTTTCAGAAAAGACTAGTTTCAGCTGTTTCCAGGTTTACATAAGATGATGGAAGCAGTCTCTAATATGTTAATCAAGAAAATATATGCAATTGCCAGCTACTACATATATATACAGAAAATAAAGATGGTGAGTCAAACAAAACATACAAACTTGGTAACTTCTCACCCTCCAGATATTTTGAACATATTTAAAAAATTTAAACAGATAGAATAATCACTGTGATCTTAAAAAGAGAACTTTAAAAATAACACATTATGGAATAGTAAAACTGAGCTGCTAAAACCAAAGTGGTAAACAGTTTTCTTGATGTCCTCACACTCTTAACTAAAACCCAAATTAAAACTACCAGCTAAATTTAATCCAAGTGTTGACTTTTTAAATGTCAATACTTTCAAACCTCCTTTAATAATATTTTAAAATATACATAAACTTAATACATTACTTAAGAGCTAATCTCATTTCTTTGAATGTGGGCTTTGGCCTAACTTGCAGAATGCTGAGGAAACATAAAAAAAAACCAAAAACAAAAAAAAAAAAACTAAATCAGCAATTTTCTTACTTTCTAAGTACTTACACCATTAAATAAAATAACTGAGGCTGGGCGCAGTGGCTCGCGCCTGTAATCCCAGCACTTTGGGAGGCTGAGGTGGGTGGATCACCTGAGGTCAGGAGTTCGGGACCAGCCTGGCCAACATGGTGAAACCCCGTCTCTACTAAAAATACAAAAATTAGCTGGGCGTGGTGGTGCGTGCCTGTAATCCCAGCTACTCAGGAGGCTGAGGCAGGAGAATCGCTTGAGCCTGGGAGGCAGAAGTTGCAGTGAGCCAAGATCGTGCCACCGCACTCCAGTCTGCGTGACAGAGACCCTCTCTCAAAAAAAAAAAAAAAAAAAAAAAAAGACTTAAAAAAATTTTTTTGCGATACAAGAATCAGGTAGATGATTCTTATTTGGGGGTTATAATGAAAAAAAGACTCAAAATCTATTTCATTAAGGGGAATGGCACTATTTTGAGTCAATAAAAATCTGAAGGGTTGCAGTTTTGTAGTCAACTGAAATTTCTGAAAAGTGATATAAAATTAAAGGCAATGTCTCGATATAGAAGATACAGGACATATTTTTACAATTACATTTCATAACAGCTACATTTTTTGTTAAATCTAAAGAGTCTGTAACATACACCCATGTGTATTTTATTTCAGAAGAGTCAGTGGCTCAGAGATGTTTAGTTTCGACTTCTGGTTCAGTGAAATAGTCCAAATGTCGGAATTAAATACATGACTTGCTACTCGCCAAAGATCCACAATATATTCACACCAGATAGGCCAAGATTAACTCTCCTATAAAGAGCAAAACATTTTTTATTAGAATTGGTTGCCAAGCATTTAAGGTCTTTTTCTAATAACAAAAATCTTTATGATTAATACATGTTTAATTGATATTTAATGTGATTCTGCAATGAATTATGTTATACAAGGTTTATCAGGTGAATTCCAGTAACAGTAATTACTTTCTTAACTATGCTTAAAACCCAAATTTAGAATAAATAGATATATGGAGTGTTGAAAGTTAGTTTTTTGGTAAACAAGAACTATTACACCAGGTAATAGCTAACAGAATAATTTTAACAAGCAAGATTAAAGTGAAAGCATCAATTACATTTAAAAGATGGAAGATATGGAGATGCTAACCTCTCAGAGAACTGTATTACTTGATTTGAATTAGGAATTTACTAACTACTGGGGATACTTTAGTGAGTTTGCATATGTGTATTATTAATACCTTAAATTCTACTGCATATAACAACAACAACAACAACAAAATACATATACTTCCTTCCAGAGAGTAATATGACTGTATTCAAAGTCTGAGGGAATAAGAGGGCTATAAGAGAAAGAAATTACTCACCTAACAAAATAAAAAAATCAACAGATAATATCTGAAACTGAAGAATCAAGAGAGCTGTATACCTCTATTATTTGGAACTATGAGAGTAATAACAGAAGAAAAAGCCACTTGGGGAATACAGTCTACTTTGGGAAGCAGACTTCGGGAATACAGGGAATTGCTCATTTCTGTCATGAACTTTTAGCCCTCTATGACTTTTAAAATTATAAGAATGTATTAACTTTGGTAAAAAGCTGCCCAAAATGCCTTTCGAAACAGGTAATTTTTATCAACTGTATTTTCCATTTCTTCATACCCTCACCAACACTACAAACGATAAATATCAAATTTGCCAGAAAAAAAAGTTAATTTTGACTTGTTTGTGCATGAGTCTAAGCATCTTTTTGTGTTTAGGAGCTGTTTGCACACTTTACGAAGAAATCTTTCATATCTTTGTCCATTTTTCTAATAAAATCATATATATTCTTTATATATAACAAATATTAGCTTGGATTTGCTATATTTGCAAACCCAATTACTACTGCTCATATTATAGCAGAATAATGCTTTGTTTCAGTTTGTCATTTAACTTTAAACTTTATAGTGTCTTTTCCTGAACAGAACATTTAAGTCACTGTGCAGTCAATTCTGTCTAGATTTTTTTCCTTTTGCAAGTAGAACATTCATCTGATTCCTGTTACTGCACAAATACCTGGCATTAGATTGATAATGTATTTGGATCAATCTGTGGGTTTATGGTCATAAATCCAAATGGACTATATTTGAGCCACTCACTTATTTCTCTTAAGTTATAGGAAAGTTTTTAACTATTTGTTTTAGGATGTATTTAAAAAATTATTCATGTTCGAAAAGTTAATAATTTCCAAGCTTTTCCCCGAGTTTAAAAACACTAGTTTTAGTCTAAAATGCTTAATTTTCCATATATAAGTTGCTCATTAAGAGAAGATAGCACTTTAAAAATTGTATCAATTTCTTTTGGCCTTTCAGTAAATTTCATTACATTTCAGTAAATGAAAAAGTGCTGCTCCACTAAGCACTTTTTCACTTTAATGCATATGACAGACCATATATGGCACTCAAACCTCATGCTATCATGACAAACCATTTATGCATCAAAATATCAATTTGGATCCACAGAGGAAAATAGACATTTTCAATTAAAACCAAAAATTAATTGCTTATTTATATTATACAGGTTAAGCACCTATAATCTGAAAATCCGAAATGCTCCAAAACCCAAAACTTTTTGAGTGACATCATGATGCTCAAAGGAAATGCTCACTGTAGCATTTTGGGGATTTTTAGATTAGGGATGCTCAGTAATTATTGCAAATGTTCCAAAATCGGAGAAAATCAAATCCGAAACACTCCTGGTTCCAAGCATTTCAGATAAAGAATACTTGACCTGTATTAACAACATATTTATATCAAATTCCATATTCCATCTAATATATATGTGTAAGTATATTTATAACCAAACATTCCTAGACATTTTTAAGCAAAAGAAACAAAAATAAAGCCAGGTGGAGTGGCTTATGCCTGTAATCCCAGCATGTTAGAAGGCCAAAGCAGGTAGATCACAGCCTGGGCAATATAGTGAGATACTGTCTCTACACATAATTAGAAATTAGTTCTAGTTTATACACTGCTGTGTTATTTAAATACTTGTCTACTGAGCATGCATTATTTTCATAATTTAAAAATAAAAAACCCTGTTTAGATGCCTCACAAAAGTGAGTTTCCTAATCTTTCTTACATTAAAAAATATATGATAAAAGAAGCTAATAGCTGGGCGTGGTGGCTCACACCTGTAATTACAGCACTTTGGGAGGCCAGGCAGGCAGATCACCTGAGGTTAGGAGTTTGAGACCAGCCTGGCCAACATGGAGAAACCCTGTCTCTACCAAAAATACAAAAAATAGCCGGCATGGTGGCAGGCATCTGTAGTTCCAGCTACTTGGGAGGCAGAGGTTGCAGTGAGCTGAGATGGTGCCACCGTACTCTGGCCTGGGTGACAGAGTGAGACTCCACCTCAAAAAAAAAAAAAAAAAAAAGCTAATAAATGTTCATATTTGTTTACAAATTTTTGTTCATGTCTGTTTTAATCTTTACATCTAATATATTTAAAGACAGGAGCTTTGCTTTCTCTAGAGCAGTGCTGTCCAATAAAAATACAATACGATATGAACTGCAAATGCAAGCCACATAATTTTAAATTTTCTAGTAGATACCTAATAAACAGGTGAAATTAATTTTAAGAACATATTCCACTTAACTAAATCTATCCAAACTAGCATTTCAATATGTAACAAATATATACAATTTTTAAGGAGTTATCTTACTTTTTGGGGGCTATGTCTTTGAAATCTGTTACACATTTTACCCTTTAGCGCACCTCAATTTGGTCTAGTCCTGCTTCAAGTGTTCAGTGCCACATGGGGCTGGTGGCTACTGTGCTGGACGGCACAGTTCTAGGACACATATAAACTCTAAATTACAAACAGGATGCTATCTAAAACTTAAAGATGTATGCATATCCGAAGTGGAAATGACCACAATCCCTTCTGCTCCAAGCCCATCCCTTTTTTTTTTTTTTTTTTTTTTTTGCTAGCCTTAGGTTACTTAGTATTGCAGAGCTGGACCCAGAACCCAGGTTTTCCAACTCCCAGATCAGGCACTACAAATATCCCTAGCTTTAGCTGGGGTCTACTTATTTCATGTGTCATTTGATACACTAAAATTTCTAATCATCAAAATGACAATACTAAAATTTTGAATTTCTTGCAGTATGTGAGCTTTGTTACCAAGTATGTAAACGATTTCAACTGACTACTTTTCCACTTTTCCATTCCAGTTAATGATATTATGGAATAGGTACCGACTCAGTCTCTCTGGAAGTGTAAACACTTTGCAGAATGCTTTTGTCTGAAATGAAATGGCTAGGAAAAAAACAGACTCCAGATTTAAAAAAAAAAAGTTTTTAAACGGCAAGAGTCTAATTTTTATCTATCTCTGAATTATTCCTCCAGGGAACACAACTATAATGCTAATGATGTAGTCCACTTGCCTTTTACCAATGGGTTCTGAGGAGTTAGCTAATGGATTGCCCAAAATAGCAGAGGTAGTTTGTGACAGGGCTGAAGCCATTATCTATTGTTCAATCCATAAACCTTCAGTTACATGCTGCTGCCTTCTGCAGAATCTTAACATAGAAGAAAATCAGTAAATAACTACTTATGTTTTTAAAGCATAAGTACCTACCCAAGCATTCCTGACTCTTTGGTCTTTATGATGTAAAGAAACATCAACAATGTATGAAACATATTATTTCTGCCCTGGAACAAAGACAAAAAAGACAAGATTTAAACCAAACAAAAAAGATTCAATCTGGTAGGTAAATATATATCTTATCAATTCATATCCTACTAACTCAGAATTCCATATAATTCAGACTTTCATTTATTCATTAAACAAAGTACCTATGCTTTGTGCTAGAAGTGGGAATACTGCAGTGAGTAAGACAGAAAGGATACATGTCAAGGACATAAGGGCCAGTAGGAAAGGCACACAGTAAACTAAGAATCACAACAAAGCATGAGGAATGCTATGAGAGGAGGTGCCATAGGAACATATGAAGATGGAGTGTCTGATTTAGACTGGTTAGCGACAGAATGCCTCCCTGAGGGAAAGATTTTTTTTTTTTTTTTTTGAGATGGAGTCTCACTCTGTCGCGAGTGCAGGCTGGAGTGCAGTGGTGTGATCTCAGCTCACTGCAACCTCCATTTCCCGGGTTCACGTCATTCTCCTGCCTCAGCCTCCCAAGTAGCTGGGACCACAGGCGCCCACCACCACGCCCGGCTAATTTTTTTTTTTTTTTTTTTAAGCTGCAACCTGAAAGATGAGCAGAAAGGTAACATACTGGGGGGTGGGGAGCTGGGGGACTGTGTTTCACACATGGGGAGAAACACTAAGGTCTGGAAGAGCCTGGAGAGCTATTCTGAGGTTGGTGACCCTGTACACTACACACACAAAAATGCTCTATAATGGCATAAACAAGTGTTGGGATAAAAAAAGCTTTTAATCATACTTTAAAATATATCAGAATATAACATATAAATAACATATTAAATATAAATTTATTTTATCTGCAAGGGAATACTCTAAAATCAAACTATTATATGTAATTTTTGGTCTGTAAAAACAGCTCCTAATTTAGATTTTCAATTTACAGATTAACTTTTCCCCACTTACTCTAATTTAATGTGTTTTTAACTCAAGAATCTGAGAGAATGTATGATTTTTAAAAGATAATGTTTACACTGTAAGAAAAAGGAAAAAAAAAAACAGATAGTGGTTAAAAAACAAAGATTGGCATGGATATTCACAAGAACTTCAATGGCCCAAAGTATTTACATACAAAGCTAAAATATTAAACTTGAAGAAATGAAATTAACATCTCTTCCTGAGAATCTGATAGCACAATTTATTATTATAGCCAATGTAACATTTCTTAGTAAAGATGCTGGTAACAAAAATAATTGCAAAGGTTATCAACAGAACTGATGCTTGCAATTAAGAGTAAAAAACCAGTGTGGTGGCTCATGCCTGTTATCATCCCAGCACTTTGGGAGGGCAAGGCAGGCGGATCATGAGGTCAGGAGATCAAGACCATCCTGGCTAACATGGTAAAACCCCCATCTCTTACTAAAAATACAAAAAAAATTAGCCAAGCGTGGTGGCACGTGCCTGTAGTCCCAGCTACTCAGGAGGCTGAGGCAGGAAAATCTCTTGAACCTGGGAGGCGGAGGTTGCAGTGAGCCGAGATCACGCCACTGCACTCCAGCCTGGGTGACAGAGCAAGAAGACTCTGTCTCAAAAAAAGAAT
Organism: Pongo pygmaeus; assembly: GCF_028885625.2. Classification (NCBI taxonomy): domain Eukaryota; kingdom Metazoa; phylum Chordata; class Mammalia; order Primates; family Hominidae; genus Pongo; species Pongo pygmaeus. Next base: position 129,056,176 of record NC_072379.2, read on the forward strand.
AAAAAACATGTATGTGCTTGTAATCTTAGCTACTCAAGAGGCTGAGTCAGGAGGATTGCTTGAACCCAGGAATGTGATACCAGCCTAAGCAATACAGCAAGACTACCTCAAAAAAAAGTAAAACACATTAATGGAAGTATAAATTGATACAATAACCTTTATTATAAAGTAACTTGGTAACATGTTATTTTTAAAGTCTTAAAAATATTTTGACCTAGAATTCCACTTTTAGAACTCTGGACTAAAGAAATGCAGATAGCTGTATGCATGAAGATACATTTTCAGCAGTATTTTTATTTTATTTTATTTGTTTTTTTGAGACAGAGTCTTGTTCTGCCACCAAGGCTGGAGTGCAGTGGCGTGATCTCGGCTCACTGCAAGCTCCGCCTCCCAGGTTCACGCCATTCCCCTGCCTCAGCCTCCTCAGCAGCTGGGACTACAGGTGCATGCTGCCACGCCCGGATAATTTTTTTTGTATTTTTAGTAGAGACAGGGTTTCACCGTGTTAGCCAGGATGGTCTCGATCTCCTGACTTCATGATCCACCCGCCTCCACCTTTTCAGCAGTATTTATAATAAAAAATAAGAAATACACAAAATGTACAACAGTAGAGAAATGGTTGAATAAATTATACTAGTGAAGTTTTTTTTTTATAGCCATTAAGAAGTATTTTTAGGCCGGGCATGGTGGCTTATGCCTGTAATCCCAGCACTTTGGGAGGCCGAGGTGGGCAGACTGCCTGAGCTCAGGAGTTTGAGACCAGCCTGGCCAACATGGTGAAACCCCATCTCTACTAAAATACAAAAAAATAGCCGGGCATGGTGGCGGGTGCCTGTAATCCCAGCTACTTGGGAGGCTGAGGCAGGAGAATTGCTGGAACCCGGGAGGCAGAGGTTGCAGTGAGCCGAGATTGTGCCACTGCACTCCAGCCTGGGTAACAGAGTGAGACTCTATCTCAAAAAAAAAAAAAAAAAAAGATTTTTTATGAAGATTTTTAATAGTATGGAAAATTATGTTATAAAGCTAATATTTAAAAGCAGATATAAAACTACATAAATAATTTTAGCCTATAAAAAATATAAAGAAAGGGCCAGGTGCAGTGGCTCATGCCTGTAATTCCAGCACTTTGGGAGGCCGAGGTGGGAGGACTGCTTAAGGCCAGGGATACAGGACCAGCTTGAGTAACATGGAGAGACTCTGTCTCTACAAAAAATAAATTGGCCAGGTATACTAGTATGTGCTTGTAGTCCTAGCTACTTGGGAGGCTGAGGTGTAAGGACTTCTTGAGCCCATGTGTTCGAGGCTACAATGAGCTATGATCATGCCACTGCACTCCAGCCTGGGTGACAGAGCTAGACTCTGCCTCTAAAAAGTGACATAAGACCAAAATGAAATTTACCAAAAGGCAATATACCAATCAAAAAATCAACAATGACTAACTCAGGTAATGGCATGAGTGACTTTCCTTCTTTTTCTTTATACTTTCCCCAAATTAAGCACATATTACTTTTATAGTAAGAAATATATATGTATGAAACACATTTCCCCTAATTTAAAAAATTTACTTCTTCTATTAACATGAGATTATAAATTTAAAAACATCATCCAAGCAAATCACCCAAGACATTCTGTAACAGCATCTTCTCTATATAGAAATACCTTTGGCAGGTTGTACACATGACGCTGGTAGATGAGCTCATAATGGGGAGGGTTGATGGCACTCTGATAAATGCAAAAAACATTCTCATTTGTAACATCTGTAAAGGAAGGCAATATGCTGCATTAAAAAACCAAACCCCCAGAGATATTTTGTGTGAAAATCTCAACACATTCTTTTAGGAGAGGTTTATACCTGGTTTATTTGGTGTCTGAACAAAGTGCTGAGAAGTAAAAGTTTTTCCGTCGGGATACTTCGGATGTGGAGGTAATCTGGAATCAAGGTAGGTGCAAAATACATGCATGATGATCTGAGGATGAAGAAATAATTTTTTTTAAGTCAGCATGAAAATCTAGCATGGAGGTAGAACCCTTTAGAAACATCTGTGTTTATAACGATTCCAATTAAAAAATTTTTTCTCTAAAGAGTGTATTAGAAAAATGCTGTCAAATGGTTAGATTTACAAGATAAAATCTGTAGAATAAAAAGATAAAAACACATAGTTCAGGTAGTACACCTATTCTTTTAATTGAAAGTATTATTTCCTACAAAGATAAGGAATTCACTAATTCCTCTCTTAAATCATAAAGGAATTCAGTGTGTTTAAGACAGGAAGCTAGGCTTAATTCAAATAATCTACTCAAAATTTAAAACAGAAAAAGATATTTGCCATCAAATCAGTCTATATTTTGATGGGAAGGTTTCCTTTTCAAATTGAAAAAGTTTAAATACTCCAGCCTACAAAGTTACCATAATCTGTTGAGGGTAGGGGTGGAGGGTGGGGCTTAAACACCAGACTCCCATTCCCTACATATTTGATCTTCATTTTTAGTTTTCCATAGCAACCCTAGAAAAGCAGGGCATTCTTAGTTTTTTGCTAAGTGGATCATTCATACCAACACAGTTAATAGCAAAACCAAGATAAAATACATTCAATTCTCAATCTGAATCTCAGCATAAAACCTAATTTTCACCCGTAACAGTCACTATAAAAAAAAAACGAACATAATTTTGAAAAACTCGTAAGCACACAAAAACATTTATGTTCTTTGATCTCCTAAATATAATTCTAGGATTCTCTCTTAAAGTGACAATCCCAAGAAAGAAAGCAATGCGCATCACACTATTTGCATGCTGCATTACTCAAGATCAAAAAACAAGTAAAAATTCCTTCTCCACCACAAGTGTCTCAAACTTTTAGGTCCACTATAGGAGAATAGTTAGTTAAATGACAGTGTGTAATAATGAAAAAATATCTAGGTAGGAGGAGGCTGAAGTAAAAAAAACCCTAAATATTACAGAAGTGGAAAAAAAGCAGAATACATAATTTTACATACAGGAGAATTACAAATATGATAAAAACATTAAAAAATAGTAGCAACCAAGTAAAGGGAAAAAAATACACAAAAATATTAACAGTGGTTGGGTGAACATGCTGATACTATTATAAATACCTTATTTTCTAAACTATTTTTAACACTTAATGATAGGCAAACAAAAACAAGTAAATCTAGTAACGGAAACATTAAACTGAAAAAACAAAATAAATCTAAGGGTGAGGCACAGTAGCTCGTGTCTGTAAACCCAGCACTTTGGGAAGCTGAGGCAGGGGGATCACTCGAACCCAGGACTTCGAGACCAGCCTGGGCAAAAAAGTGAGACACCATCTCTACAAAAAATTTAAAAAATTAGCTGGGTGTGGTGGTTCAGGCCTAGTCCCAGCTACTTGGGAGACTGAGCTGGGAGGAGCACTTGAGCCCTGGGAGATCAAAGCTGCAGTGAGATGTGACTGTGCCACTGCACTACAGCCTGGGTGACAGAGTAAGACCCTGTGTCAGTCAGTCAATCAACAGTAAATAAATAAATGAATGAATGAATCTAGGGGCTTACAGCAGAATCGGTGGGCAGGTCTGTATCCCACTTTCGTCCTTTGAAGTCGCCACCTCTGTTCCATCGAAATGAGCTCATACAACCTCCCTGAGAGAGTTCTGTGGCAACAAGGTGAAATTTTTAAAAGCTAAGAGTATGCAAAAAAGAAAAAAAACAAAAAACTAAGGGAATATAATAAGGGAAGCAAATCATTTTAAAAACTTGGTCAAAACACCCAAACCTAAAGAAATACAAGATATAAAAAGACAAAAGTTAAACATATCCCTGAAGACATCAGATAAATCCAAAATGTGGGATTTTAGATTTATCTGACTACTATTCTGGCTTCTTAAAAAAAAAGTCAATGGGTAGGGAAAACTTGAATATGGACAATATATTAAATATCAGAAAATTATTATTTTTTAAAGGTATAATTGTATTATGGTTAGGTAGGAGAATGTTCTTACTTTTAGGAGAATGCATGCTAAAAAGTAATGTCTGCAATGGCACAGCAAGAGAAAAAACGTGTGTGTGTATATATATGTAGAAAGAAAGAATCAAATGTCAAAAGGTTTCTAACTATCCAGTCTAGAACAGGACAGTGTTCACTGTATTCTTTTTTTCTTTTTTTTTGAGACAGAGCCTCGCTCTGTCACCCAGGCTGGAGCGCAGTACTGTGATCTCGGCTCACTACAAGCTCCGCCTCCCAGGTTCCCGCCATTCTCCTGCCTCAGCCTCCTGAGTAGCTGGGACGACAGGCGCCCGCCACCACGCCCGGCTAATTTTTTTTTTTTTTTGTATTTTTAGTAGAGATGGGGTTTCACCGTGTTAGCCAGGATGGTCTCAATCTCCTGACCTTGTGATCCATCTGTCTCGGCCTCCCAAAGTGCTGGGATTACAGGCGTGAACCACTGCGCCCGGCCCACTGTATTCTTTTAAGCTTTTTTGTATATTTGATATAAAACCTTTATATACTTTGTATATATGTGTACATACACAGACACTTTCTCTTTTTGGATGTACAAATACCCTGCTAACTACAAGGCAATCTTGCCAAAAAACTCAAACATGAATTTATGGGAAAGAGAAGGGGTTATGTAAAACTACACCATAGGGATGCATTCAGCAAAACCCACACTATGGGAACCACTAAAGACAAACAATCCAGTTCTTCTGACAAATAAATGGCAACGGAAAAAAAAAAGGTGGATGGGAAGCATATAGCTTAAAATAAACTGAAATAACCAATTGCAATGTATTACAATATTTGAATCCCAATTCAAACAAACATTGCCAAAAAATTATGCATTTTTTATAAGATAGCTGGAAACCTGAACACAGACTTAATATCTCATAACACAGGAAATATTAGGGCCAGGCAGCATGGTGGCTCACTCCTATAATCCCAGCACTTTGAGAGGCTGAGGAGAGAGGATTGCCATAGCCAGGAGTTCAAGGCTGCAAGGAGCTATACACTCCTGCACTAGTGCCATTACTGCACTCCAGCCCGGGTGACAGAGAGAGCCGGGTCTCAAAAAAAAAAAAAAAAATTAAGAATGATAATTGTGGCCAGGTGCGGTGACTCACGCCTGTAATCTCAGCACTTTAGGAGGCCAAGGTGGGTGGATCATGAGGTCAGGAATTCGAGACCAGCCTGACCAACGTGGTGAAACCCATCTCTACTAAAAATACAAAAATTAGCTGGGCATGGTGGTGTGTGCCTGTTGTAATCCCAGCTACTCAGGAGGCTGAGGCAGAAGAATTGCTTGAACCCGGGAGATGGAGGTTGCAGTGAGCCAAGATTGCGCCACTGCACTCTAGCCTGGCGACAGAGAGAGACTGTCTCAAAAAAAAAAAAGAATGATAATTGTATTCTGTATTCTGGTTATGTATGTTTGTATTAGTTTTCTAAAGGCTCAGCTGGGCACGGTGGCTCATGTCTATAATCCCGGCACTTGGGGAGGCTGAGGTGGGAGGACTGCTTGGGCCTAGGCAACATAGCAAGACCCTGTCTCAAAAGCAAGGGGTCGTGGGAGGCTTATCTTTTAGTGATATACAAAGAAATATTTACAGATAAACTGATAATGACATGAGGGCTTGCTTCAAATAATACAGGAAAAAAGTGGATGGGGTATGGATAGGGCAAGGGGCTGGCCAGGGACTAGTGATTGTTGAGGCTGGGTGATGTGTACAAGAGGAGTGTGTATACTATTTTGTCTAGTTTTGTGTATGTTTGAAATTCTCCTTATATAAAATGTTTTGAAAAGTCATGAAAATGTTTATTCCTGAACCCTGCTCTAACCTTAGGGGAAAGGGAGAACACCATAATATTTTCAAATTAAGATTTATGATAAATTTGAATACTATTTCTAAAACTTGTCTTAGTGATGAGAACCTTTTAAAAAGTTTATCCAAATTTAAAAAAATTCTAACTTTATGAACTGCTCTGTAAGTAGAGAGGCATAGAGGGTGTATGGGGGTGTCAGGGAGCCTACACTTCCTGATTCTCAAGTCTCTCCTCAGAAGAGCACATCTTCCACCAAATAATAAGAATATAACAGAAATATAAGGAAGCAACTTATTAAATAGGAATTATAAAAATTAAGAGAAATAAGGCTCAGCACACTGGAACTATAAAGAATGTCATAGTGGCACCCATTCTTATGAGTCTAAAAGTAGGAAATGAGTGAAAGAGTCACTGGAGCCCATTTAGCTCATATTTAAGTTTACTACACAAAATAAAATTATTAAGCTATAATTAATACGTATTTATAAGACATAAGTTATATTTTTAATTAAAACAGTTTTTCCTTGTTAATCTTTACTGATAAAATTCCAGCATAGTAAAAAAGCTCTCATTTTTTCCTCTTCAAATCAATAATTACCTTTGATCCTTTCAAACAAGTATTCCTGATTTGGAGTAAGGTCTAGATACTGAACAATTGTGTTCAAAGTCGGAATGAGAGGTGCTTTAACCAGGGCGGCTTGTTTCAAGCTAGTAATACTAGCCTCTGTTAACATAAAACACAGAGAACACTGATTATTCTAAAAGTGAGTTTCCAAAAGAACTTCAATGACGTCTCCCCTGACCACCCTACCTGAAATTTCACCCCTCCTCTCTAAACATTAGTAACGCTACCCTCCTGTGCTTTTTTCCTCCTTAGCACTAACCACTGTCCAATGTACTTTTTTTCTTTTTCTCTTCTTGTTTTTTGAGACAGTGTCTTGCTCTGTCACCCAGGCTGGAGTATAGTGGCACAATCACCACTCACTGCAGCCTCAATCTACTGGGCTCAAGCAATCCTCCTCCCACCTCAGCCTCCTAAGCAGCTGGGACTACAGGCACATGCCACCACACCTGGTTGACTTTTTTTCTATTTAGTAGAGACAAGGTCTCACTATATTGCCTAGGCTGGTCTCAAACTCCTGGGCTCAAGCGATCTACCAACACTGGACTCCCCAAGTGTTAAGATCACAGGTGTGAGCCATCGTGCCTGGCCCAAAGTACTTTATCTTTTTTATTGTCTATCTCATCTACTAGAATGAAAGCTTAATGAAGGCAGGGACTTTGGCCATTTTGCTCACTGCTGTATCCCCCAATGCCTAGAATAGTATTAACACCTGGAACAGACTAGGCATTCAATGTCGAAGGAATAAATGAAAGAAAGCATCTAATTTGCATGATCTACATTACCTAGAACCATTCCCAGCAAGATAGCCAGATTTACACATGCAACACCCCCTCCTCCTCTTCCCCAGAGAAGCAGCCAAATTGATTTTGGCAAATCTATAAACAACTAATATACAGAAAATTTGTATAAGACATGTATAAAAAGACACACAATTGTTTTCAAAATAAGTTGAATTAGAAGTTGCCCATTATGCCAGGACAAGCAGAAGCTTTTTATGGTAGTGATTTCTCTTATCATATCCTGCAAGACAACTATGCATAGAAATGTAAAAAGCAATTAAAAATTTCAAAATATCCAACCTTTCTAGCAATATCCAATGTTAGGAAAAGCATTCTTATATGTGTCATGGTTGCTAGAGTACAAACTGGTAAAAACTTTTTGGAGAGATGTGTATCTTCTAAGCCTTAAAATATATCCAGATGCATTGGCTCATGTCTGTAATCCTAGCACTTTGAGAGGCCAAAGTGGAAGGACTGCTTGAGCTCAGGAGTACAAGACCAGCCTGGACACCCCATATCTACAAAAATACAAAAATCAGCCAGGTGTGGTGGTGTGTGCCTGTAGTCCCAGCTACTTGGATGGGGCTGAGGTGGGAGGATCTCTCGAGCCCAGGAGGCTGAGGCTGTAGTGAGCCATAATAGCACCACTGCATTCCCTCTTGGGCAAAAGAGCGAGACTCTTGTCTAGACAACAACAACAACAACAAAAATCTTAAAATATTCATGCCTATTGACACATAATTACAAATGTATACAAAGATTTAGGTAAGAGGATATGCACCGTAGCATTATTGGTAAAGGTAATTACTTAATAACTAAGTTATTGTATATATATTTTAGGCAATTTATATGGCACCCTAAAATTTTACCTTTAGCAGATTAAGAGAGTTGAAAATAGGTGATGGAAAATTACTATTATTACAGTCTTTATGCTTTATACAACTTTGTGATTAATGTCTGCTAAGAGTCTTGGTCTTATATCTAGAATATATAAAGAAAACATCTACCACTCAACAAAAAGACAAATAACCAAATTTAAAAATGGGTAAAGGAACCAAAAAGACATGTCTTTTTTTTTTTTTTTTTGAGACAAAGTCTCAAAGTCTCGCTCTTGTCCCCCAGGCGATCTCGCCTTACTGCAACCTCTGCCTCCAGGTTTCAAGCGATTCTCCTGCCTCAGCCTCCCGAGTAGCTGGGATTACAGGTGCCTGCCACCATGCCCGGTTAATTTTGTATTTTTAGTAGAGATGGGGTTTCACCATGTTGGCCAGGCTGGTCTTGAACTCCTGACCTCAGGTGATCCACCCGCCTCCGCCTCCCAAAGTGCTGGGATTATAGGCGTGAGCCACCGTGCCTGGCCAAAAAAGACATTTCTAAAAAGATATACAAATGACTGATAAACACATGAGATGTTCAACATCGGTAGTCATCATGGAAATGCAAATCAAAACCAAAATGAGACACCATTTCACGCCTACTACAGGATGACTATAAAACATATGACAAGTGTTGCAAAGATATGGAGAAAGCAGAACCCCATACACGCTGGTGGGAATGTAAAATGGTGCAGCTAGCTGTTTTAGAAGAGTCTGGCAGTGCCTCAAAAGGTTAGTCAGAGTTACCGTACAGCTCAGCAATTCCACCCGTAGGTATACACCCGGGAGAAATGAAAACATAGGTCCAATATAAACACTTGTATGTGACTGTTCACAGCAGCATTATTCATAGTAGCCAAAAAGTGAAAACCACCTAAATGTCAATCAACTGATGAATGAGTAAGCAAAATGTAGTAGATCTATTTTGAATATTATTCAGCAATAAAGAAAACGATGTAATGATAAATTCTACAACATGGACAAACCTTGAAAGCATTATGCTCAGTGAAAGAAGCCAGTCACAAAGTCATGTTCATATTCTGTGATTCCATTCACATGAAATATCCACAACAGGCCTATCTATAGAGACAGAAAATAGACTGGCACTTGCAAAGGGCTGGGAGAAATGTATAGAATGGGGGGTGACTGGTAAAAGGTGGAGGGTTTCTTTTTCAGGTGATGAAATGTTTTAAAACTGACTATGGTGATGGTTGCATAACCCAAGACTTTGGACTGTACATTTTAAATGGGTAAATTATATGGTAGCTAAATTACATCTTGATAAAGCTGTCACGTTAAAAAAAAACAAACTAGATTACAGACACTTGGGGTTTTTCACCCCAAGGTAACAAAATAAGTTATGCCGTCCATTACAAGGAGAAGTTTTCCACTTGGTAGATTTACTAATAGAAATCCAACACTGGGGTCTGTTCCCACATACCTCCTATCTGTAGCTCTGGACAACCCATTCGTCTCATCTGTGTGCTGACAGACTCAATCTCTTGAACAAGTGGCACTAATATTGTCTCATTGATCCACTAGAAGAAATAAGGCACAGATTTTGGATACATAATTCCCAAGTAGCTGTCAAATAATTACTTTCTTTTTTACAAGCAACTCTAAGAATTTTTTATACTATCTTATAGTTGAATATTAAAAGAATCATAAAGTATAGTGAAAGAAAATGAAAGTAATAACTACCCGAAATCAAGAGATGGTTAAACAAATATGCCACTGGAGTGTAAATTAACTAACTTACATTCCTTTTTTTTTTCGAGACGGAGTTTCGCTGTTGTTGCCCAGGCTGGAGTGCAATGGCGCTATCTCAGCTCACTGCAACCTCCACTTCCCGGGTTCAAGGGATTCTCCTGCCTCAGCCTCCTGAATAGCTGGGATTACAGGCACCTGCCACCACGCCCAGTTAATTTTTTGTATTTTTAGTAGAGACGGGGTTTCACCATGTTGGCCAGGCTGGTCTTGAACTCCTGACCTCAGGTGATCCGCCTGCCTCAGCCTCCCAAAGTGTTGAGATTACAGGCGTGAGCCACTGCGCCTGGCAACTAAATTACATTCTTAAATAACATGTTTTTTTCCCTGAAAAAAATATAAAACTTTTAGCTATATGTTAAATTTTTCTTAAAATTTTCTGATTATTATGTTTAGCTAAAAGGATAATCTTCAGTTTACATTTGTAGGGTAACTATTCACACATTTATTAATGTAGTGTTTATATTGGTTTGCAATCAGTAAGATAGTTTTTCAAACTAACATAACTACTTAACTCTCAGCAGGCTCACCCAATTCCCTAACCATGTGGAAAAACAGAGACTTATTACATTTGAAACTGGCTTTTGAATATTATAATATTACTTTAGGACTGGGACTTTCAAATGCCTTTTCCATGGCTAATATAAAACTAATGCTGGGATGTGAAAAGACTGTCTAAGGATACATCCCATCTGGTTTGCGTGTTATTATTTTGTGTATGTGTTTGTAGCAACTTCAATTACCATTTCTGTTTCCATACTTTTGTTTATCCATAAAATAAAAGGATGAAAAAATGTTTCCAATGAAATACAATATTATAAACAACTGAAACAAAAACCTTCTGGGAACTTAAAAGATTTCTTGTAATCCATGTAAGGAAGCAAATTTTGATATACTGGCAAGACTTGAACTGAATTCACATGAAGCTATTTATAGGCTTTATCCCACTGAGTGTGACTATTCGTATGTTTTTCTGCAGAAGCATTAATGTGGTTGATTACTGGGTGTTAACTAGACTCTGGTGTTATAAATTATATGGTACAGGTATACATGTATTGCTTAAAAAAACCCCCCAAAACTCTAAATTTTATAGCACATGGTCACCTAGGGACTTCAGATGAGGAAATGTATTTGTATTTCTTCTAAGCAGCTAATACTCCGTCTGACTAAGACTTCATATTTTAAACATGTTAGCATTTTTAGACTAGCCTATAACAGAAACTACAACAAACTCCAGTTTCAGGAGATGATTTGACTCATTCATCCTTCCAACATTTACTACATGCATCTTAATTTGCCAGCTGTGACAAATGGTACAAAAGAGTACAGCTGTACTCTTTGGCTGTAACAAAATTATCTAACGTGTCCCAGAGAGAGGTCTAGGCCCCACCCTTATAAATTCTAATTGAGTAAGTCTAGGATTGGGTTCAGGAATTATCTGTAAAATGCCATCCAGGTTTCTGGTTCAAGAAAGTAGGCTACCATTTTTTGCCCCTCTATTTTGATGCCGTATTTAAATAACAGTAAAAGGATAAAAAATGAGCACAAGTGATTTCAAAATAGTTCTAGAAGATGCAGAGTTGGATGGATGAGTGTTGAAGGATGAAACAAAAGAAGTAGTAGCCCCTTCAGAGCTAAGTGGAGCTCCGTATAGTGGAAGGGGAAGTCCATATGCCTAACAGAACCCAGAACACACAGGTACTAAAGAAGGTGGGAGGAAGACGTGGAGTTGGAAATAGGGAACTCACTCACTCTGTATATGGAAAAGCTGGCCCAAGATTAGAGGGTTCTTCTCTGGAAAAACAGAAATCATAATCTACTTTGAAATAGCTTCAAGCATATGTTGTCTTATCTCTCTAATTCTTTAAGTTTTCTGAGGGCAAGGACCTCGTTTTTGTTTCTCTTCACAATTCTAGGTACATAAAAGGCCCCAACAGAAAAGCTCTTTGGAAAATAAAATTGAGGATCTCAATTTTATTGAAAAGGGAGGATCTCAACAACTAAACATATTATTCCTTTATCTTCTCAAAACATATCGATTCACTAAATATAGAGGAAGAAAAAATCTCATGAAAATAAATACCATATAGTAACAGTCATGTTTATCCTTATATATGTACCATTTATAATGTACCTTTATAACTAATATTCTAATTTATAATGAACTCTAAATGATATTCTAATAACATGCTTTGCATATTAAGAGGCACTAATATTGTCCAAAGAGTAATGTCAGAACTTACATTTCTAAATTTAGCTGTCCATGAATCCATATGATCAAGAAGTTGTCTATTCATAGCCACTCTTGCCCAAACCTATAAAAATTCATGTTTAAAATGAACAATCAGTGAGGAAAAATCTTGCTAGAAATCATCATTCTTTCTGCCATCCTAAAAAATATTTAATGAACTTTGAAAAAAAATTTCCCAAACATCAATATTCATCTAATTAATATTCAGTAATTTTCTTATTACTCACTTATAAATGCTGTTCACACACAGATTTATCTTTAAAAGTTCCTTACATTGGTATGTGTAAAGAACATTTTTCTTGCTTTTTTTTTTTTTTTGAGATGGAGTCTCAATCTGTTGTTCAGGCTGGAACGCAGTGACGCAGTCTCAGCTCACTGCAATCTCTGCCTCCCAGGTTCAAGCAATCCTCCTGCCTCAGACTCCTGAGTAGCTGGAACCACAGGTGCATGCCACCATGCCGGGCTAATTTTTGTATTTTTAGTAGAGACAGGGTTTCACCATGTTGGCCAGATGGTCTCAATCTCCTGACCTCGTGATCCACCTGCCTCTGCCTCCCCAAGTGCTGCGATTACAGGCGTGAGCCACTGTGCCCAGCCCATTTTTCTTGCTTTTAGGAACAAAATAAAAATTCCATATTTGGTATTAAAGTAACGAAATTACTGACAAATATTCTAATCCAAATATATTTTAAAAGCAAGACTTCTGAATGTGTTAAGTACAATTATATATGACAGCCTTTTTATAATCAATGTAAAAATATGTTTCAGGCAGGCCACTAAGGTGAACTGTGTGTCACAGAGTAAAATGTATGATATAATTTAGCTTTTAGTTTTAGGTACACAAAGTAAGACAGGAGCTTTCCCACTGCCTAATGTGTGCCAGATTTATATTTCTGTCCAACAGAATGGAAGATTGCAGAAAAAATGTTCCAGAAGTAGAAGACTTTCTAGCAATGCATAAATCATAAATATTAAGTCACTTTTATTTTCCACTTACCTCTTCTGCGGCTTGTTTAGAGCTGAGATCGGCTTCATCTTTGTTAGCACATGGGGCCTGAGACCTACAGGCAAGCTGATACTGAAACTTCTTTAAAGTTTGTGCATAATCCCCCATAGAACGACTGTAGTTCCAGAAAGTAGGACTGCTGGAAGGAGAGGTAGAATCTGGGCTCCCTACAATTAATTGTTAAGATAAACAGTATCAGTGTGTTGTAGCAATTCTGACATCTAAAGTTAACACTTGTATCTAGGCAATGGCAATCCAGGAATCAGAAGACCAACCCTCAAGGAGATTCTCTTCTCCCCAGCATAATTTTCTCTTTAGAGAACACAGTCTTCTTGTGATTAAAAATTTAAAATAGTATTTTCTGAGCCATATCAATTTAAGAGTCACAAGAACAATAAGCAGTCAAAGGCATCTGTCTAGTTTTGTTGAAAAGTTAAGCTCGTTTCATTCTCTAAGACTTTTAAATCATTTAGTAAGAAACAAAAGCTATTTCTTTAGGAAATAAATAGGCTAAGCAAGTTCTTTATTTGAAGTTTCTAGAAGCTCTTTCTAAATGGGATAACTATAGCCTCCTACTAAAAGATTACTCTCCTGGTAACAGGCTAAACTTATTTGTCCCTGTACTTTACTGTGTTTTATTTAACAGCCTGTGGTAATTCCTGAGTTGTACTAAAAGACTATCTGATGGTTATCCTTCTAAATTTATAAATTTACTTTTAAGAAATGTAAAAAAAAAGTTCTATTTAGGAATGTACTCCTACAGAGGCCTCTGAACCAGGACACTCATCACACTTCAGGGTTATAGTTTTTGTTTGTTTTCCCAAACAGAATTTGAGCTCCTTGAAAGCAGGGAGCATTTTTTTTTTTCCTAGCATCTAGCATAGCGCCCAAATAAATAAGCATGTTTTCGACAACAATTATATGGTATTTATGAAGGGCTTATATTTTCAGAGTTTAACTGATATAAAAAATATCAATTGGTACTTTATACCCTCCAACGAAACTCATAAATAGAAACAAGTTTTTTTTTTTAATCTTAGCAGAATTGTAAAAGGAATGACTAGAAAATAATAAAACTCATTTTCCTTATGTTTATGGGCACAAAGAATTAGAAATCATCAAAGGGATATGTAGCAATATTTCAATTCATCAAAATTTTGAAGGTTAGCTAGTCTTGTTAGGAGCGTTGGTGAATGTAGTATGTTTCATGCTGGCATGAAAAGTTATATACAGTAAAGAAACATCACACTTTGTATGAAATTCTGGCAAAACTGACTTTAGGAATGAATAAATGACAAGAAAAGCAGTTGTCAACCAACACAAATGATTTAATAAATAGAGAACAGAAATAGAAAGTAAAAACATGGTCATAACAGAGCATAAAGTTATCCTATTTTGATTAATCATTGCGATTATTAACTTTAAGAAACATAAGTTTTCTATGAAAAAACTTGTATTTGAGAAAAATTTCACTGAGGACTGGCTTTAGACAATGAACAGAAATAGGAAGTTCTAGTACCTCTGGGCATTAGTCAAAGCAAAGAAAAAATGTACACAGCAAGTAATGACAAAATAGGGCCCTTCCATGATGACCACCACCACCACAACAGCACACAATCTATAGCTGGAGAACCTCAAAGACCTAAGAGTCAAAGCACATGGAGATCTGGAAATCTGGCAACACAGCAAAGCGGACAACCTGAAACATCTCCCACCACAAATATCTAAAAACATTTATTAAATAAAATACATTCTTTAGGCCAGTGCACGGTGGCTCACGCCTGTAATCCCAGCACTTTGGGAGGCCGAGGTGGGCAGATCATTTGAGGTCAGGAGCTAGAGACAAGTCTGGCCAACATGGTGAAACCTCGTCTCTACTAAAAATACAAAAATTAGCCAGGTGTGGTGGCACATGCCTGTAATCCCAGCTACTCAGGAGGCTAAGGCAGGAGAATTGCTTGAACCCGGGAGGCGGAGGGTTCAGTGAGTGAGGCGAGATCACCCCACTGCACTCTAGCCTGAGCAACAGAGCTAGACTCTATCTCAAAAACAAAAAAAAACTCGATCTCAAAAACAAAACAAAAAAATTATTAAGATGAATAATGGAGCTTGCAAAAAAGTAAGGCTATGAATAGCCAGTGCTTAAAAATGAAAAGAGAATTAAAAATCAAAATAGCCTGTAAGAGGCTGCTGTGGCTGCTCTAGAGAATTTTGTAGGCCTTGAGAAATCTATCAGCTTGGATTCATTGCCCAAGTGGGAAACAGAGATAAGGATTTGGGCCCTTAAGAGGTAGAGAGTTGGGCTGACACCTTTCTCCTACCCTTAGTCCCTGCTCCTGGTAGAGGACCAGGAATCTCAAAGGGCCACATTCTGAGTAGATAAGAAAAAAATCTGTTCAATGGGACCAGGAGATAATGAAAGCTTGTCTGTCATAGGTTGTTGGGAGACTTAAAAAAAAAAAAAAAGAAAAACAACACCCTGAGATTTAAAAATTATAGATACATCTTCACATGGGTTTAAAGTGCCCATTTATAGTACCTGTGAGGTCCAGGAATCTCCAAGCTTAGAAATTACTTAAGTTAGCTCAAAGTCAATAATACTCCTAAGGCACCTGACAGAGGCAAATACAAAACAGCTAGGAAGAGACAAAGCTTCCATCCAGCCAAGATAAGCTTACCAGAAACAAACAGAAATTACATCAATCACAAGGAAACAAGACTCCAGTCATAACAACCAACAAGACAAAAATGGTCAGTATTTAACCTCCAAGAACTTTAGATAATTGAACTGTTGGACAAATAACATTAAAAAAGTGTGTTTAAGGAACTGAGATAGAAAAAGGAACTGAAGACGTAAGAATAAAAAATATTCTACAAAAACCTGGCATATTTGAAAGGACCAAATAAAACTATAAAATGAGAACAAATGGCTGAAATTAAAAAACTCAATGGATTAGTTAAATAACAGTTTAGACATTACTAAATAAACAGCTGATGAGTCCACAGTGACTAAACCAAAAAAGCTGGCGTGGGGGTAAAACAGAACGCTCTTCTTTAGAGAAGAATGCCAAACTATGAAATGTAGGAATAAATAATTAGAAAATCTTCACTTTGGCCGGGGGCAGTGACTCACATTTGTAATCCCAGCACTTTGGGAGGCCAAGGCGGGCGGATCACGAGGTCAGGAGATCAAGACCACCCTGGCTAACATGGTGAAACCCCGTCTCTACTAAAAATACAAAAAATTAGCCAGGTGTGGTGGCAGGCATCTGTAGGCCCAGCTGCTTAGGAGGCTGAGGCAGGAGAATGGCGTGAACCCGGGAGGTGGAGCTGGCAGTGAGCCAAGATAGCGCCACTGCACTCCAGCTGCGGTGACAGAGTGAGACTCTGTCTCAAAAAAAAAGAAAGAAAATCTCCACTTTATCAAGGGCAAGGATCATCAATAGATGCTAAAATCACTGGGTAAAAGGCTGTTAGGGAAAGACGACATAAAGGGAAAATCATGAAGAAATCCGGTTGCTATCACCTTAACCAAGTGATCCAATTTTATTATACATTACCGACAAAGAGACAAAGCAGCATCATGCATCTCCTGATGTGATACACTGAAAAGGACATGCCACCACCTATGTTGTATTCTTGCCAGAAAATAATATTTAAACGGAATCTAATAGTAACAAAATGATCAAACAAATCTGAATTTTCAAATTCAGATTCAAATTCAGCCTCATCTCTTCAAAATGTAAATGTCATAAAACAAAACAAAACAAAAAACCCCACAAAACCCAAACTATCCAAATGGTTTAGATTTAAGGAGACTACAGAAGCACAAGTAAATGCAATATGTGACACCTGATTGGATCCTACATCAAGAAAAGAAAAAAAAGCACTACAAGGGTCAGTATTGGGTCAACTGGGGAAATGTGAATATGAACACCCGTGGTATCTTAAGCATGACAATCATATTGTAGTTATTTATTTATTTATTTTTTCTTTGAGACGGAGTCTTGCTCTGTCACCCAGGCTGGAGTGCAGTGGTCTGATTTTGGTTCACTGCAACCTCTGCCTCCCGGGTTCAAGCCATTCTCCTGCCCCAGCCTCCAGAGTGGCTGGGATTACAGGCTCGCGTCACCAAGCCCGGCTAATTTTTTAGTAGAGGCGGGGTTTCACCATGTTGGTCAGGCTGGTCTCGAAATCCTGACCTCGTGATCCACCCACCTCAGCCTCCCAAAGTGCTGGGATTACAAGCATGAGCCACTGTGCCCAGCCCATATTGTAGTTATAAAGGAAAATGTCTCGTTCTTAGGAGATGCATGTGAAATATTCAGGAATGAAGTGGCATGATGCCTGCAACTTCCTTTCAAATGATTCAGCAAAAAAGTGTGCATGAGAGAGAGAATATGAGGGCCTGGTTTTTCACTACTGGAGAAAGTTACAAATATGAAAAGTGGGGAGGACAGAATAAACTGTATAGCTGGACTTGAATTGGAAGTAACATTATAAACTCCTGGTTTTTTAAAAACATAGAATAACACATATACGTGTGTGTGTACATATATCTGTGTATGTGTCTATATAAATACTTCCTAGAGGACCTGAAGTAATGATACTTCAATAATAACAGTATGCCCAGTGCCCAGATATTAATTTCTAAGTATCATTCTCCATTAAAAGGAATCAGGGCTCTTAGAGAAACAGACTGACTCTGGAGCTAGCCAGGGAAAACACAAAATGAGCCTGACATATTTTGTGGTGCTAGAAAGGTGGTGGGGGCAGGGGGATTAGCTCAAAGAATGATAGTATCATGTCAAAAGAACAGAGAAGTCAGCTTACAGAGGATCCCACTAGCCCAATCTGAGACAACCAAATCGTCAACATAAGTGACATGATTAGGGAGAAGAAACCTTTATCTTACAGAATACCAACAAATAAATGTAAAAGGTAGCTGCACAATAATGTAAATGTACTTACCACCACTCAATTAAACACTTAAAATGGCTAATATTGGGCCAGGCGCAGTGGCATGGCTGTAATTCCCAGCACTTTGGAGGCTGAGGCAGGCAGATCACCTGAGGTCAGGAGTTTGAGACCAGCCTGGCCAATATGGTGAAACCCTGTCTCTACTAAAAATACAAAAATTAGCCAGGCATGGTGGCAGACGTCTGTAATCCCAGCTACTTGGGAAGCTGAGGCAGGAGAATCGCTTGAACCTGGGAGGCAGAGGTTGCAGTGAGCCGAGATCGCACCACTGCACTCTAGCCTGGGTGACAGAGCAAGACTCCATCTCAAAAAAAGAAAAAAAAAAGGCTAATATTGTAAATTGTATGTATACTATATTACAGTTAAAAAAAAGGAAAAATGTTAAAGGAATAAACATAGAAGAAATGATGAAATTGGAAAGCTCCATGACAACCAACATAGTAATAATTTTGAAAATAATCATAAAAGGATGTTAGAACTAGTAAGTCAAAGTTTGATGGGGTCAGGCACAGTGGCTTACGCCTATAATCCCAGCACTTTTGGAGGCCAAAGTGGGTGGATTGTGTGAGCTCAGGAGTTTGAGACCAGCCTGGGCAACACGGCAAAACCCTGTCTCTACTAAAAACACAAAAATTAGCACAGCATGGTGGCATGCATCTGTAGTCCCAGCTACTCAGGAGGCTGAGGTGGGAGACGCACCTGAGCTCTGAATTCAAGGCTGCAGAGTGAGCCAAGATTGCACCACTGCAACAGAGTGAGACCTACTCTCAAAAAAAAAAAAAAAAAAAAAAGTTTGATGGGGACCAAATATCTACATAGTATTAGATAAGTAGCTTCCCAGAAAATACTTATTAATCATTTATTAATTTGCACAAAATACTTAATTTTCGAAAACCCATGGGTACAGAAGGGCTAAAAGTATAGGGATAGAGATAGATATACCAGCCAGATACTAACCAAAAGGAAATTAATATAGATGTGTCAATGTCAGACAAAATAGACTTTAAGGCAAAAAGCCTAAGAGATAAAGTGGCATAATTCACCAGAATGATATTCACAATTCTGAATTTACATGCATTTAACATAATCTCGTATGTATATTTAGCAAATCTGACAGAATTGCGAGAAAACATTTAACGGAAGACAATCAACGGGAGCTTTTGGCACACTTTCTTAATAACCAATAGATAAAGCAGATAAAAATTAGTAAGATAAAGTATTTAAGAATACCATCAAGCAGTGTGACAGTGAACAAATATAGAGCCCCAAATTTAGAGACTCTGGATTCTGTTCAATATACCAAAGCCATTTACAGAAAAGTGATCACATAGTAGACCTAAAAACAAGTCTCAAACAAACAAACACAAAATTGATAGGTACAGATCAGATTATCTAACCACAGTAAAATTAACTTAGGAGAAAAAAAGGTAACCAAGCCTTCTCAGGCTTGAAAATTAAAAGCAACACCAATAACACTTCCAAACAATAATAATATTACTTCTAAATAGCTCCTACTGGGATAAAGAATACAAGTGAAGTCAGAAAATATCTGGGTATTACAAAGATGTGCCAAGGATACATAGGTTCTTTGTATTATACTCTGTATTAAAGTTTTGGTAGACTCAAAATATTTCAAATTTTTTTTTAAAAGCATGTATCAAAAAGAAGAAGATAATATTGACTGGTTTCTGTAACATCTGTGGCACTTTCAGGCAAAATGAAATTAAAAATCACTGGTGAGACTTCAAGCGACACAAAGAGCCATGGTCCAATAACCGGCTTCCTCGCCACAGCTGAGTATTAGCGCCTAATATGCTTTCCATGAAAGTTCCTGATGGGGAAAAATCATTACTCAATTCAATAACCCAATTTGGTTTCAAATAATTGACTCTGTAATAATCAAATCCACCCCAAACAGATTAAGATTTGCTAACACTCTTTCCCAAGGTAAACTATAGGCTTTCAGGAAATACTAAAACGCAAGTTTTAAAATGTTCTGAAAAACAGCAGCGCTTCTCGAGTAAATACATGCTCTCTCTTTCAGCCTGCTCTGCCACACCAACCTTCCAAAAAGACTACCTGAAAAGAGACAGCTATAATTTGAGTAAGTTCACTACGCACTGCTTCAAAACACTATTTTGTAGCATCAACTTAAAATAGAAATTTTAACTTACATTATACAAAAAAGCTTTCAATCTTATTGTAGGTTCGAGATTTCTTAGTTTAGCTATATTTCACTTCTTAAATTTAGTGAACTTAATTCTAACTGCATAAAATAATGTTACATATAAACTAAAACAAAACGTGCTAAGCTAACAAAGTATGTTAGTATGGATATCAAAATAATGAAAGTAATAGGTTAAAGATTGACACCAAAAATATGTATAGTAGATATAAAGA
The DNA here is from genome assembly GCF_028885625.2 of Pongo pygmaeus. Taxonomy (NCBI): domain Eukaryota; kingdom Metazoa; phylum Chordata; class Mammalia; order Primates; family Hominidae; genus Pongo; species Pongo pygmaeus. Next base: position 129,076,672 of record NC_072379.2, read on the forward strand.
AAATATATATGTACCCAGCTTAACCCTATGCTGTTTCTCCTCTTCACTTCTAAGAAAAGTATCCAAAGTTCGTAGGTCGGTCATGTAGTCTTCTTTGTCAGTAGGTGAGTTGTAGACGGTAGGTGAAGAACGGTAGCGAGATCTCAATCCACTGCTCTCCACTGGTCCAACAGTGGTAGGGTATGAAGAAGGAGGAGAGGGGCTAAAGCTCGCCAACTATACAAAATAAAAGATTTTTACTTTATTTTTCTTTAATTGAAATTCATTTTGTTTTGGTTTTTAAGTAAAACACCTAGTAGAATGGCAAAAATCCACAATACTGACAACATCAAATGCTGATGAGGTTGTGAAACAACAGAATCTCTCATTCTTTGCTGATGGGAATGCAAAATGATACAGCCACTTTGAAACACAGTCTGGCAGTTTCTTACAAAAGTAAATATCATCGTATCATACGAACTAGTAATTGTGCTCCTTAGTATTACCCAAGGAGTTGAAAACTTACGTCCACACATAAACCTGTATGTTTATGGCAGCTTTATTCCTAATGGCCAAAACTTGGAAGCAACCAAGATGCCCTTCAGTAGGTGAGTGAGTAAATAAACTGGCAAAATTAGGTAATGGAGTATTAGCACTAAAAAGAAGTGAGCTATCGCTGGGCATGGTGGCTCACACCTGTAATCCCAGCACTTTTGGAGGCTGAGGTGGGCGGATCACTTGAGGTCAGTGACCAGCCTGACCAACATAGAGAAACCCGTGTCTACTGAAAATACAAAATTAGCTGGGCGTGGTGGTGCATGCCTATAATCGCAGCTACTCGGGAGGCTGAGGCAGGAGAATCGCTTAAACCCGGGAGGCGGAGGTTGTGGTGAGCCAAGATCGCGCGATTGCACTCCAGCCTGGACAACAAAAGCGAAACTCCGTCTCAAAAAAAAAAAAAAAAAAAAAAAGAAGTGAGCTATCAAGCTACGAAAAGACACAAAGCAATCTTAAATGCATATTGTTAAGTGAAAGAAGCCAATCCGAAAAGCTACACAGTTATGATTCTAAGTACATGACATTCTAGAAAAGGCAAAACTATGGCGGCAATTAAAAAAAAAAAAAGCGGTTAACAGGAATCTGGAGGAAAAGAAGAATGAATAAATGGTGCAGATTTTTTATTCTGTATGATACTATTATTGTGAACATGTCATTACACATTTGTCCAAACCCATAGAACGTACAACACAAAGAGTGAACCCTAATGTAAACTATGCACTTTGGGTGACAATGGCGTGTCAATGCAGGTTCATCAGCTTAAGAAATGTACCACTGTGAGGCCAGGCGCGGTGGCTCACGCCTGTAGTCCCAGCACTTTGGGAGGTCGAGGTGGGCGAATCACGAAGTCAGGAGATCGAGACCATCCTGGTTAACATGGTGAAACCCCATCTCTACTAAAAATACAAAAAAATTAGCCGGGTGTGGTGGCGGACGCCTGTAGTCCCAGCTACTCGGGAGGTTGAGGCAGGAGAATGGCGTGAATCCAGGAGGCGGAGCTTGCAGTCAGCCGAGATCGCGCCACCACACTCCAGCCTGGGTGACAGAGGATGACTCTGTCTCCCAAAAAAAAAAAAAAAAAAAACAAAACAAACCACTGTGAGGGGGTATACTGATCGTGGGGGAGGCTATGCATGTTAGGACAGGGGATGTACATGAGATCTCTTGATTTTGCTGTGAACCCAAAACTGCTCTAAAAAATAAAGTCCATCAAAAAAAAAAAAAAAAAAAAAGTAACTCATGGAGCCCAGGAGTTAGAGGCTACAGTGAGCCATGACCATGCCACTGCATTCCAGCCTGGATGATAGAGCAAGACCCTATCTCTTAAAAAAAACAAGTAACACATGCATATTTTTAAAAATAGAAAGTATAAACATCTGTAACTTTGCCACCCAGCGATAATATAATCCTTTTTCATATTTTATGTATTTTAAAATCTCTAAAATATACATAGCTTTGTCAATGTTACGATGAAGACAGCTGTACATAAATCTTTGACTGAATTTCTGATGGCTTCTTTAACAGATTCTTAAAACTGAAATTATTTGGTGAAAGCATATTAACATTTACTTGATATACAAGAATTTTAAAAACTGGGCATTTAATTTGCATTTCCCTATATTTATGACATTAAACACTTAAAAAATACAATTACTGGTCACTTGGATTACTTATTTTATTTAAATGTTTACTCAAGTACATTTATAATATTTTTCTATTGGGGTGTTATTATCACTTCATATTAGTTTGCAATAAGTTAAAGATTAACCAGTCTTGTAATTGTTAAAAGCTGTTTGAAAATAAAAATGTTAATCCTTTTCCACACAGATTTCTCTTTTATTTTTAAAATTAACATATTACATCATTTATATACTATATCTGGGCTATTATTGCATTAATTGGCCTATTTTTGCTTACGGGCCATAATATTTTACTTATTAAGTTTTAATGTCTATGGGGAAGTATCCTGTTACTCAAAATTTTCTTGGCTCATTTGTTTTTCTTCATTAACTTTAACAATGAGTAACTTGCATAAATCTATTTTTTAAAAATGGTAGACTGGGACTGATTAGAATTGCATACACCTTATACATTAGCATGTTGGGAGAAAATCTTTATAACAATATCTTTTTATCCAAGAACATTTTCTCTCTCTTCATCTAGTATCTCTTATCATCTCTTGGCAATGTTTTGGCCCCACTTTACTTCTAAAGCTCAATCTTGGGATCTTATGTTTTTTAATCAATTATGAAAGGAATTTTGAAACCCCTATTGGATCTAATTGAATAATGCTGGCATATATATGACTGTAAGCTATTGATTTTGGATATTTACCGTGTATCCAGCCACTTAACCAAAGTTTTTAATATTAAAATGGATGTTTTTAGGAAACAGCTTTTTAAACTTTAGGTTTTAAATGAACTCTTGAATATAATGTATTAATAGATTTCTTGCATTGCTAGGATAAATTTTACCTGGTCATCAATTATTCCTTAAAAGTTATTTTGGGAAAAAAAAAAAAAAAAAGGTGTTAATTTCTGTGAATTCAAACCATTATTTAATTTACAACTTTCACATTGTCCTATTTGTTTTTAAGTTTTTTTGGTTTCTTTTTTACAGATCCCAGGGAGAACAATTTTGTGCTTTAAGTTTTATTACATTCTATAAAGTGAAACAGGTAGTGGTGTTCTCATCTTTTCTGTAATTGGTAATAATTCATATTGAATACCAAGTATTTAGGCAGTCATTATATATGTCAGGCAATGTGCTAATTATGCTTAATATATACATTGTCTTATTTTCTCTTTTCAATAACAGGTACACATGATTACTATATTCGCCTTATGAGTTTAGGTAACTTGCTGAAGATCATACCAGGATTTCAATCCTGTTTTCTAACTCAAGTTTATGTTAACATGTTGTTTTACTGGATCAGAATTAGCTGTTCATACCCCAGCAAAATATTAATAACTTTTAGAAGATGGGTAAAAGATACACAGGAGTTCACTATATTAAAACCGGTCTCTTCACTTTTGTGAGTTTGAGATTTTCCATAATAAAAAGTCTATAAAGTAACTGTTTCTTCAAAGTTTGAAAGAACTCAATAATAAAACTTAAGGGCCCTACAGCCTTCTGAGGATGTATTTGATGTATTGTTTTTAAACTTTCTCTCTCATTTTGGTTTTCTACTTCTTAGCCAATTTTTGGCTTTTTTTTTTTTTTCCAAGAAAAGTAATGTATTTCATTAACTTTTCTAAGTTATTAGTTTGGTTCAACAGACACTGATGTAGCATCTATATTCCATATACTGTGCTAAGGAAACAAAGACAAATAAAAATACATAACCCTGTGCTCAAGAGGGTTACAGTCTAGAGGAAAAAAAGTGAACATTATTATAGACTGAATGTCTGTGTCTTCCACAAATTCATATGTTGAAGCCCTAACCCCCAGTGTGGCTGTTTTTGAAGTAAGGGGGTAATTAACCTAAGTGAGGTCATTGGAGTGGGGCCTTGTTCTGATAGGCTCAGTGTCCTTATATGAAGATACCAGAAAGGCCATGGCAGGGCAAAGTGGCTGTCCATAAACTACAAAGAGCCCTCACCAGAAACCAAACTAGCAGGGACCTTGATCTTAGACTTCTAGCATTCAGAACTATGAGAAAATAATTTCTGTCAGGCCACAAAGCCTGTGGCATTTTTTAATGGCAGCCCAAGCAGACTAATACAAGCAATTATTTAAAAATACTATGCTTTGTTTGGTATATAATTATGCAAATATTCTAAGGTGGGAATGTAAGATGGCATAGTGGCTACAAACCATGGTATGGGGCCAGGTGTGGTGGCTCATGCCTGTAATCCCAGCACTTTGGGAGGCTGAGGCAGGAAGACTGCTTGAGTCTAGAAGTTTGAGACCAACCCAGGCAACATAGCAAGACCCCATCTCTACCAAAACAAACACACTCCATAGTGTTTCCTCAAAAAATTAAAAATTGATACATAAACTCTACTTCTTGATATATACCCAGAAGAACTGAAAGCAGGGACTCAAACAGATAAGCTGTACAGCCATGTACACTTCCACCAAAAGGTGGAAGCCATCAACATATGAGTGGATAAACAAAATGTGGTGTATACATACAATGGAATATTATTCAGCCTTAAAAATGAAGGGAATTATAACACATGCTACAACATGGATGAACCCTGAGGACATTATGCTAGTGAAATAAGCCAGTTAAAGGACAAATACTGTATGATTCCACTTACATGATGTACTTAGAGTATCAAATTCAGAGACAGAATAGTGGTTGCCAGAGACTTAGGGGGTGGAAAAACAGAGTTAATTGTTCAATGGGCACATTGTTTCAGTGGGGAGATGATAAGTTCTAGAGACGGATGATGGTGACAGCTGCGCAATTTGAACGCATTTAATGCTACTGAACTATGCACTTAAAAATATGTTTTATCACCATTAAACAAAGGATGATATTAAGAGTATTTTCAGCAGAGAGAATAACTTACAAAGATCAGTAACAACACAGAGACATGAAACGTTATGGTAATAGCTATTCTCTGCTTACCATAAAATGTAAAAATATTCATTTTGGTTTAAATTTCTCTGTATCGTTTTCTAAATCTTCCATTTCAATTTCTCCTTAAGTCTATGTCTTATTTGCTCTGCTGATTTGACAGATTTGTCTATTTTATGGGATTTCCCATGCACACAGAAAAAAGCTCTTAGATAACAGTTCATTAACATTTGCTTTTATCATTTTAAAAATAGCTTTACTGAGATATAAATTCACATACCACACAATTCACTCATGTAAAGTGCACAACTCAATGTGTTTTAGTATATTCACAGGATTATACAGCCATCACAATCAATTTCAGAACATTCTTATTCTTCCTCCCACTAAAATCAATCCCCCTTTCTCCTTCCTTCCCACACCAACTTTAGATAACCACTAATCTTCCTGTCTTTATAGATTTACCCATTCTGAACATTTCATGTAACTAGAATCATATAATTATATGTGGTCTTTTGTGACTGGCTTCTTTCATTAGCATAGTGTTTTCAGGACTCATCCATGTTGTACCATATATCTATCATTTTTTCTGTATTTTCCTTGTTGTAATCTCTTAATTTTGACCTGAATTCTGAGTATATCTATTTTTATTTTTTAAAACAAAAATGGGTAGGGCGAGGTGGCTCACGCCTGTAATCCCAGCACTTTGGGAGGCCGAGGTGGGTGGATCACTCGAGGTCAAGAGTTGGAGACCAGCCTGGCCAACATGGTGAAACCCCATGTCTACTAAAAATTAAAAAATTAGTTGGGCATGCTGGCAGGCCCCTATAGTCACAGCTACTCAGGAGGCTAAGGCAGGAGAATCCCTTCAACCCGGGAGGTGGAGGCTGCAGTGAGCCGGTATCACCCCACTGCACTCCAGCCTGGGTGATAAGAGTGAAACTCTGTCTCAAAAAACCCCCCCAGAAAACAAAAATGAAACCATTTAAGGCTAAGAATTTACCACTGCATATAGCTTTTACTATATTCATAAATTCTGATATTGAAGCATTCTTGTTTTCCTAACTTTAATTTAACCTAATAATTTGGTGAGTATTTTTAAACATTTTAGTGGTGTTTTTCAAACCTTTATTTTTAATTTCTAGTTTTATTTTTGTTTTGGTCAGAAAATACAACGTGTACAATTTCACGAATATCTCAAATGGAAAGGTACAATATTCAATAGTATTCTTATGGAGGTTGTCTTACTAAATTTTACTGCTCCAATCTTTCGTGTCCTTATTTGTTGCCTACTTTATCAGACATTGATAATGCTAAAGTCTTCCAATACAATTGTGTTTATTGATTTCATGTTTCTAAAGGTTTTTGTTTTACATTTTATGATGCTGTATTATTCAATATACAGGGATTGTGATTGTAACTATTATTTCATCTTACGTATTATTTCTTCCATCAACTTAAAATGACCTTTTGTCTCATAATTATTCCTCCTCTGAAGTTATTCATTGTTAATACTACCACCTTATTTTTATGTTTTCCTGATATGCCTTTGTCACCTTTACTTTTTTATTTTTTTATTTTTTTTTGAGACGGAGTCTCGCTCTGTCGCCCAGGCTGGAGTGCAGTGGTGCCATCTCGGCTCACTGAAAGCTCCGCCTCCCCGCTTCACGCCATTCTCCTGCCTCAGACTCCTGAGTAACTGGGACTACAGGTGCCTGCCACCACGCCTGGCTAATTTTTTGTATTTTGTTTAGTAGAGACAGGGTTTCACTGTGTTAGCCAGGATGGTCTCGATCTCCTGACCTCATGATCCGCCTGCATCAGCCTCCCAAAGTGCTGGGATTACAGGTGTGAGCCACCGCGCCCAGCCGTCACCTTTACTTTCTTTTGATAATTTCCTGACACATCTTTTAAGATTTAAAAAAAGAAAGATTACTAAGGTAAAAAAATCTCAGTTCATTATTTTTTCCCTCTAATTTATAAATATAAAGATGTACAAGGCAGAAGAAATGACTGGAAAAGCGTGGGTACAAAGGGAGAGTTAACATAAGAAAAAAATTATTTCTTTAAAAATAAAAATTATACTTGATATTTTGGTCGTGTCACTTCTTTTGTACAAATAGAACATAACATATGATTTATCTGTTTTTGAAGCAAAAATGCAATAGTATTTAACATTTTTTGTTAACTCTTCTAACAGTCAGTCCACAATGAAACTGCTACACACAGCACTAAAAACATAGCAAGTGAACAGAATCACCCTGGAAAAGACTCTAATATGCAAAATCACATGTAATTCAAAGGAGGCTCCAAGTCAATCAAGGTAAAAATAATTTATGATATTAGGACAACTAGTTATCCATTTTAGCAAAAAACGAAAATGAGAAAATTATCATCTTATACTATGGTGGTGGGGGAGTCAATTCTGAAAGTGAGAAAATTTCTAAATTTAAAAACAGAGCAAACCACAAGGAGATAAACAGATAAGACTATTAAACATTTAAAGTTTCTCTCTCTCTCTCTCTCTCTCTATATATTAAACTCTATAATTAAACAGCAACCCAAGAAAAAAAATCAGAGGATACAGACCCAAAAGATAAGTGAGTAAAGAACGAGAACTTCCTGATTTAGCTATGCGGCTTTGAAATAAATGTTAAAAGTTACAATAGACTATTGTCATGTTTCTTATTAGCAGAGATTTATTTTTTAAAAAAATTAACTTGATGGTCAAGAGTGTGGTAAAACACTCTTCTACATTTCTGTGACAATGTGAATTGGTATAATTCTTTTGGATAGACATTCCCATCCCAAATTTATCAATAATTCTATGTACAGGGCTATTTAGTATACATTAAGTTTTTTTATAAATGAAAATGACTTAAACATTCAAGAGTAAATTATGGTATATCCATTAGATGAGTACTAAATAGCCACTAAACAGATTATTTTTGTGTGGCAGGACTGTAATAATTTTCCTTCTATTTTACTTTTCCAATTTTCTATAAGGATCATATAGTATCATCTTGTGAAAAATTATTTTTAAAAGTCGCATTTACCTATGAGTTATTAATTTTCACTACCTATATAAAAATTTTACTTGTACAAAATTTTCAAAATTCTATTACCTGCCAAAATTAATTTTAATATTGGATAACCAGTAGTATGGAATTTCATTACAAAGAAATATGTAAATCTTTGGGAGGTCAAGGAGGGCAAATTGCAAGGTCAGGAGATCGAGACCATCCTGGCTAACACGGTGAAACCCCGTCTCTACTGAAAATACAAAAAATTAGCCGAGTGTGGTGGCGGGCGCCTGTAGTCCCAGCTACTCGGGAGGCTGAGGCAGGAGAATGGTGTGAGCCTGGGAGGCGGAGCTTGCAGTGAGCCAAGATCACGCCACTGCACTCCAGCCTGGGCGACAGAGCGAGACTCTGTCTCAAAAAAAAAGAAATATGTAAATGGATATGGGCAGACAGTGTGTCGGTTTCATCTCCAGAGACTCCTCTTTTAACTAGCAGCTAGAGATGTTAGTCCAACACAGTAGCGACAGCATCTGAAATGACCACTCTTCTTTCAATGCCGCTCTTATATTAATAGTTTCATGCTTCAAGAAGGAGTCAAAATTTCAATTTGTCAATCCTGTTTCTATTAATCCTAAAAATTAGAACAACATTTCACATTACTGTGGGAGTGGAAATGAAGGTTCCTACTATTCCATGGAAAGTGTCCATATTCAAGAATCATTTGTACTCATTGGAAAAAAAAAACTATGTGACAATCCCAGCTTTTAGCTTAGAAGACACTCCAACATGATAAAACACACTAAAACTCTAAAAGGGTATACAAAGGCCTCACACGAAGAAGGAAAGAAAGAGGGAAAACAGGAGTAAAAGCAACTAAAGTAAAAAATTATCCTGGTTTCAACTTGTTTTAAAGACTGCTGAAAGATCGTAGATGGTGAACGTAAAGTTTGTTATCTCTGCAAATGGTAATTTTTTCTCTTTCATTTTAAGATGTTGTGTTTAAGATATTGTGTTCTATTCTTGGTTTTTAAATGGGTGTTCTGGGCAAGTCAAGTCTCAGTTTGCTCACTGATAAGTTTTGACTCATTAGATGATTTTTAGTATACCTCCCAATTCTAAAATAATGTGACTAGACAAGGGAAGAGAGTCATTACCTTATTATAACCACTGACGGGCGAGTAGGTCACTCCAGGGCTATAAGAACCACTGCCACCTGAGGACAGACCTTGCAGCTGAGGGCTGTAACCAGTCATACAGCTGGTGGTGAACTTGGGACTGGTACTGGGTGAACGAGATGGGCTATAACTCAACACACTCTGACCCTGAATTGAAGGGGAAGGTGGAGCGGGAGGGATTTGGGTTGCTGCCAGATCATGTGGAGGCGTAGTCTGTACAACTAGAAGGAAAAAAAAAAGCAACATATGTGTATGTACATTCAAATAAAATTATATGAAAATATATTTAAGCAACTAAGTCTTTTTCTTCAGGGAAAAAAGTTAACAGAGTTACTTGGTTGTTAAATCACAGAATGTATTATTACCAAAGGACACAAATTAGGTGTTTACCATTTCCAGAGTGCAAAATTAGAAACTGGTTTCAACTCAGCAAGTTAGTCATTTAATCTTAATTGCACCTGAACAATGGAACAAACTTACATGAAATAGTTGAATGTATACAAGTAGGAATGATAATCATTGGTCATAAGACAATTTATTGTATCCTGCTTAAGATAGCTGATGTCTCTTCCAGCTTTGAGTCTACGAAATGGGAAAATTAAACTGAGAAAGATTTATTGCCAACCTTTTCCCCACCCTTGCAAGAGATATAAAACACTCACCAGCTGTTTTCAACCCTAAAAGTGTTTGCTGTCCAGGACTAACAACCAGACTTGTTGGTGCCACAGTATATTTGAAATATCTCCAAAAATCAAATAAGGCATTAAGGCTGAAGAGAGATGCAAGGGCAAGCTCTGGAAGAGAACAATTTTTTTTTTTTAATAAGGGGGGTGAGGAGGGCATCTATTGGAGAACACAAAAACCCTCTACACTTAGCAAACTAAAATTACCTTCTTATTCCTCATAAAAACTATACTTTAATGATTGTTATGTGTAGGGCAGCTGGGCATGGTGGCTCACACCCATAATTCCAGCACTTTGGGAGGCTGAGGCGAGTGGATCACCTGAGGTCAGGAATTCGAGACCGGCCTGGCCAACATAGTGAAACCCCATCTCTACTAAAAATATAAAAATTAGCCAGGTGTGGTGGTGCACACCTGTAGTCTCAGCTACTTGGGAGGCTGAGGCAGGAGAATTGCTTGAACCTGGGAGGTGGAGGTTGCAGTGAGCTGAGATTGTGCCACTGTATTCCAGCCTGGGTGATGGAGTGAGACTCCTTCTCAAAAAAAAAAAAAAAAATTATGTGTAGGTCATTTACTAGTGAGTTTCAAAACAGCACTAATCCTAGCAACCCTGTACAATAAATATTTTCACCTTCATTTTAAATATATAAACCAACACTATTCGGAAGCCAAGTGACTCTTACAAGAGTAGAGAGTGAGTTAGTGAAGCCATGATTCTAAGTGAGGTCTGCTGATTGCAAATCCCTTGCTCTTCCCACTTGGCACAATATCTCCCTGTGAAAGACTTTGGATTAATGTGTATAGACTACGAAATTTACTTTAACATCCATAAAGACTCTTTATACCCAATGACTATGGAAGAGCAGACAAGAAGAGAGGAAAGAATGTGAAAACTGAGGAAGGCATCAATGGAGCAGAAATCTGGGCTGGTCTTGAAAGGTAAAAAGGTAGAGACACAGAAAGGGCATTTCAGGAGAGTAATAAAAACAAATCTCACTAACCTCTAAACTTATTTTTCTTCACAGAACTCATAATTAACTGAAGTGTTTATTAATTTGACTGTCTAATAGAATGTTCCTTTCATAATAGCAGGGTTTCACCTTGCTCCCTTTCTGCTGTATTCCCAGTTTTTACAACCCAGCAGGCAATCAAATACTTGTTGAATAAGGAAATGTAATAAGCTGAATTAAACCTGAAAGCAGTTTTTTATTGGTAAATGTAAGTTACAGTGAAAATTAATTACTTACCAATATACCAGAGGGGCCAGTATGTCACATTGTAGTATGAACTAATCAATTTTCCAGTCCTGAAAAAAATTAGAAAGGCTTTCCAGTGAACTTAAAAACACCAAAAATCAAAAACAAACACAAAAACCTGTGGAACCAGCCACTGGCTTCTTAGAGTTTCACTTTTTTTGGACTGATTCACTTACATTTCAGTATATATCATTCCAGCCATAGATACATTTAGGAGTCCCCAGGCTAAGACCACTTTCCTAGCCTCTGTTTCTTTTCTCATCTTGATGGTTCTGTCAATAAGGGAAGCACTAGGGTGTGCCTCCCCCTGCATCTATGAAAAAACAAAAAGCACAGGAATTAACCAAAAGAAACTATTGCTCCATTTAAAAACCAAATTTTGCATCCCTTATAAAGGTAACTGAAACCGCATATACCTTCTCTCATCTTTAAGATGTTTTATCAAAACTTTTTCCATTTTAGTATCAGTATATGGAAAGGGAACCCAAAATTATACGTAACTTAATTGGCATCACAGTGTAATCAACAGAGAAGTGGCTGGTTATTTATTTATTTATTTTGAGACGGAGTCTTGCTGTCTCCCAGGCTAGAATGCAGTGGCGCGATCTCGACTCACTGCAACCTCCGCCTCCTGGGTTCAAGCGAGTCTCCTGCCTCAGACTCCCAAGTAGCTGGGATTACAGACGCCCGCCACCGCGCCCGACTGATTTTTGTATTTTTAGTAGAGACGGGACTTCAACATCTTGGCCAGGCTGGTCTCGAACTCCTGACCTTGTGATCCACCCGCTTCGGCCTCCCAAAGTGTTGGGATTACAGGCGTGAGCCACCCTGCCCAGCCGTGGCCGGTTATTTAAGAACAACTTAATACTTCCAATACATAAAAATGTCATATTTTGTAATTTAAGGGTTATGTCTAGAAATACTTTGTATTTTGTCTTTGGGGTATGTTACAAGGACTAGGCAAAAAGCTAATTTCAGAAACTCAAAATATCAAGTCCTGGGAGACTATATTCCATATCTGCTGTAAGTCATAAAGACTCTTCTACATCCTCATGCAGACGCCATTACTATCTAAACAACTCTGCATTGGGACAGCTATACTCCAGGGCTCTCCCTTTTGTGTGTGGATAAAGGATAAGGATTCAAGTTTTAGAAGGGCACGTAATCATGATGGGGTGCTGAGGGGAGCAAAAGGGTGAGAGGGGAAAACGTGCATTGTTTTGGTCCACATTTGGGATTTATAATTCCTTTCTTCAGCTAGGCTCAACTCTTACAGACCGTGCAAAACTTGTTCCAGCGACAAGCAGTCGTATCCCACAGAGAACAGAGTAATAGCTTTCGCGCCACTCAGGCCCCGTGTCCCAATTTCCCAGTCCAGAGCTTCCCTCCCCGGCTCCTCTGCACGAACTTCAGCAACCCTATTGCTTCTTTCTTCCCTTCCCCTAGAGAGGCGGGACGCCTAGCCACATCCCCCCTTGGCTGAACCCCGGACAGATCAGCAGGCGCGGAACTCCCACAACCCGCGTGGATTCCAAGACAGGAAGTACAAACATGACCCCGAAAACGCACCATGTCCTCCGGCCGGAAAGCGCAGGCTCGCGCCACTCTCTCTGGGCATGCGCGAAGCCAAGCTCAAGAGGGAGGCGACCGGCAGGCGGCTCTAAAGTTACCGGAAGAACTGGGCAGTCTCTTCTCGCGAGAAAGGGAGGGGTCGCAGGCCCAGCCTCTCGGAGCGTTACCAGGGAAACAGGTCTTGGTTTTGTGGCTCCCACTCAGCTGCGTGAGAAAGCTAAGCAGCAAAATTCAGACCAGGCTCTGAACCCGCAGTAAAAAGTAATAATTATAACAAGCTGAATTTTGTATCTATTAATATGATTTTAGCTTTCCTAGGGCATTTGTGGACTCACATGTGTAAACTGATTAAGTAGGGCGGCTCACCGTAGGATAGAGTGGCGTGATAAAGTGGCCAGACACCATCAGTGACAAAGCATTTCTTTCCCCTGTGTTAAAGTATCTATGTCAAGCGTTCTGACCCCATGTCAATTTTTTTTTTTTTTTAGTAGAGACAGGGTGTCGCCATGTTGGCCAGTCGGGTCTCGATTTCCTAACCTCAAGGGATCCGTCCGCCTCAGCCTCCCGAACGCCTGCTGGCCTCCCACCGCCTTTTGGGATTACAGGCGTGGCGTACGGCGCCCGGCCTAAATTCTTAAATAATCTAATAGGGTGCAGCAATAACAAGCACACCCAAAATTTGTTTTATTGAAGTTGCTAGTGTGTTTGAGGTTAAAAATAATAACAACACATTTTCCTATGTATTTTTTAGAAGAGCTGCTCATCTTGAGGAAAAGCTTGAGCTTTGTTTTATTTAGCACAAATACCTACAAGTGTGCCGCTGAGCCAGGCGCACGGATATAGAAAATAAGACCTGTCTGGTTACTACCCAGAGGAGCTCAACCCCAGCGGAGGCCCACAGAGGCATTTCGGCGGCAGGTGCGCCGGATACGGTGCGACCGTTGCGGTGCGCCCCAAGGAGCCGCGTCCAGCCCAGCCCCAGCTCTCGCGAACTTCGTGGAGGAGATGACACGTTAGAGAGTCAACAGCTAGAAGCCCAGGGCCTGGGGACTTGTTCTGAAGTGTGCCTCCTAATAAAAACATTAAGCCATGTCATAATAAGCTAGTGGATTGTTACATCATGTATGTCCAATGGCCAAAGTTTTCCTAAAATGATCTTAAGATTAATACCACGTGGTATTGTATGTTAATGAAAATCGGCAGGTATGCTGCGCTCTTAAAGAGCTGTTTTTAAGTAAGTTTTATCATTTTTAGATTGCTTTAGCAGCAATGTTGTTTTGCTCTAGTTTTAGATTTAGAGATGAACTAACTTGAAAATTGTTCAAAGTGAAAGGGCTCAAGGTGCAATCAAAATTAGAATACCGGCCGGGCGCGGTGGCTCACGCCTGTAATCCCAACACTTTGGGAGGCCAAGGCAGGCGGATCACAAGGTCAGGAGATGGAGACCAGCCTGGCCAAGACGCTGAAACCCTGTCTCTACTAAAAAGACAAAAAATTAATCGGGCGTGGTGGCACACGCCTGTAATCCCAACAACTCTGGAGGCTGAGGCAGGAGAATCACTTGAGCCTGGGAAGCCGAGGTTGTGGTGAGCTGAGATGGTGCCACTGCATTCCAGTCTGGGCGACACAGTGAGACCCTGTTAAAAAAAAAAAAAAAAAATTAGAATACCGGTTTCCACCCCCTCCATATGTGACTCTTTCCTAAGAAGAAATTGTATGCATTTGATGTAGTTCATAGTATTTCATAACGGGCACATCTGTGTTTTTCCTCTTAATGTAATCTATAAGCTGTTGTGCATTTATTCAAGGCTTAAAATAGAACACTACTGACCAAATGACAGTGAGCATTATGTATTAGGGCTGCCATAACGCAATATCACAGACAGGTGGCTTAAACAACAGAAATTATTTTTTTTCATAATTTTGGAGGCTGGAAGTCTAAGATCAAATTGTCAGCAGGGTTGGTTTCTCCTGAGGCGGGTCTCCTTGCAGACGGCCACCTTGTATTGTGACCTTGATTTCTGTGCTCGTGAATCCTTGCTGTCTTCTTGTAAGGATACCAATTGTATTGGATTAGGGCCCTACCCTTATGACCTCATTTAACTTTAATTACCTCCTTAAAGGCCCTGTCTCCAAATAGAGTCACACTGGAGGTGAGGGCTTCAACATACGAATTTTAGGGAACACAGTTCAATCGGTAATACATTAGAACTGTCTATGATAATTTGCAATCGCATGATACATATAAAAGAGACTGAATTAAAATGAGTGGATACATTAAACACTTAGTCGTAAAGATAGGAAAATATAGTATATACAAGTTTTAGGAAAAAAAATTAAGGCAGAATGCACCATATTGAGGTATGGGGGAAAATAACATAAACATTCAGAGGAGTAATTTGAATAACCTTCCACAAACTTAGAAATCCAAGAAGCATTTGTCAGTTCCTAGAACAGTTGCTTAAGTATATGTCATAATAGGTTGCCAAAGAAATTGTCATACATCATAGAGGGAGTGAAGTAGTTCCCAGTCATCTTTATCCCTTTAAGCATGGTTTATTTTCTGAGCAAGGAGTCATCATGGGAGACCTTTTTTCCTTATTTTGGGAGGTAGATCCTCCCCCCATACCTTTAAATTGTGCCATTCCAAATCAGGATTATGAATGCTGGAAGGATGACTCTTGTGGGACCATAGGGAGCTTCCTGCTTTGGTATTTTGTTATCGTATTTGTCCTGATGTTCTTCTCTAGGGCTTCTGTCTGGGTAGGATATCTTTTTTTCATTTTAAATAATATATTTACTGTACACTAGGAAAATTTCCATAAAATACATTTACTATACTTTGATGAAACTACTTTTAAAAGTTGTTTAGTTTTAAAAATAATGCAATCTTATTCTGGAGAATCCAGGATTATGGAAAAGGATGAAGAGGAAAATATAAAGCTACAGTTATCCTCTTTCCCAGAGATAACCACTGTTAACATTTTGGAGTATGTTCTTCCAGTTTGGTTTTTTTTCTCTCTCTTTCCCAATATATCTCTCTCCATTTATCTATCTTTGATCTTACATGGTTGGCATTATATTGCATATATTTTCATATCCTGCTTTTTAAGCTTAATAATATATCAGAAATACTTCTTTAAATTATATTCACTCGGCAGCACTTTTAATGACTGCATAATTTTCTATCTTTTGATTGCACCAAAAAATTCTGCAAGTTTGAAACATTCAGATTGTTTACAATT
This sequence comes from Pongo pygmaeus, assembly GCF_028885625.2. NCBI lineage: Eukaryota > Metazoa > Chordata > Mammalia > Primates > Hominidae > Pongo > Pongo pygmaeus. Next base: position 129,092,691 of record NC_072379.2, read on the forward strand.
TATCCATCTGCTATGTAATGCTGGCATAAACCTCCCTGCTGGTTAACGACTTCCAAATCCCTTTTCTAGCCATGTGATTCTAATCAAAGATACGAAAGTTGTCATATTGACAGGATACATGCTGTAGGATTTTGGGGTTTTTAGAATGAAGCAATATGCTTTCTGCATAGAATAAGCAGAACTAGACTAAACAGAACTAAAGTCACCACTAAAATACCATCGTCTTAAGAATGAGATATCCCACTTTATCAGGACTGTGATGCTTCCAACATATTATGAGTAACCAAGCTCTTTTTTTTTTTTTCTTGAGATGGAGTCTTGCTCTGTCACCCAGGCTGGAGTGAAGTGGTGCAATCTTGGCTCACTACAACCTCCGCCTCCCGGATTCAAGTGATTCTCCTGCCTCAGCCTCCCTTGTAGCTGGGACCACAGGCGCAAGCCACCAAGCTCTGCTAACTTCTGTATTTTTAGTACAGATGGGGTTTCACCATGTTGGCCAGGCTGGTCTCAAACTCCTGACTTCAAGTAGTCTGCCCGCTTTGGCCTCCCAAAGTGCTGGGATTACAGGCATGAGCCACCGCGCCCAGCCGTAACCAAGCTCTTATAATTTGCTGACATGATATCCTTGCTGGCCATTAATACCAGGCTGATGATTAAGAAAACCACCATCATTTAGCATTATAGCCAGAGGCCTGGGCTGGCAGTGGTCAGTAAGACTTAATGCTCTATGAGCTCTGGATGGGGTGGAGAAGGTTTGTTATGTCCATGCCAGCTGGATTCCATTCTAATCAAAGACTCTTTGATAACCACCACCTCCTGGTGAAGAACTTTCATCTAAAGTCTAAATGCTTCTTAAGGTAAATACTTTGCCAAAAGGAGATTTAGAATAGTGATAGCTTATATGTGTCTTAGACTCCCTAGCTAAGTATATTGAATTTGGCCTGGCAAGCAAAGCTACTTTAGAAAATTACCAAAAAAATTTCATCATGAATTAAGAGGTCTAAGCTATTTTTTTTTATTTTTATTTTTTGAGACGGAGTCTTGCCCTTTCACCCAGGCTGGATCTTGCAATGGCACGATCTTGGCTCACTGCAACCTCCGCCTCCTGGGTTCCAGTGATTCTCCTGCCTCAGCCTCCCGAGTAGCTGGGATTACAGGCGCGCACCTCCACGCCCAGCTGATTTTTGTATTTTTAGTAGAGATGGAGTTTCACCATGTTGGCCAGGCTGGTCTCGAACTCCTGACCTCGTGATCCACCCGCCTCGGCCTCCCAAAGTGCTGGCATTACAGGCATGAGCCACCACGCCCGGCCCAGTCTAAGCTATTTTTCTGCTCCCTTGCTTGCATCAGCTCTTGGGAGTCATACAGCCTTGAGCTTCCAGGACCTCAAGAGAGCATGTGGTCCAGCCTCCTGTTTGTAGGCAAGTAAGTTATCATTATCCCTCCCACACCCATTTTTTTATTGATAAGGCCCAAGGAAGTTAAGTGACTTGTCCAATGTCACAAAAGTGTTAGTGACAGAAGGGGAATATACCCAGATTTCCTGTCAAATTATTTGTTTGCTTCAAAGCATAATTTGAAATGTCCACTTAGATCTACTCAGTCCTGGTTAAAACCTTAATTATTTTAGAGGTTTCGTCTTTCACTTTGTACCCTTGTGGCAGCTACAATTGGCTGGACTGCTTCTTCTGAAGGGTCCCAGATTTGAAATCTGAGAACCATATGAGAGCTAGTAAAGGAGGATGGAATTTTTCCTTCACTTTGAACTTCTTCATTTTCTCTGCTAAACTATGAGGCTTTATTTACAAACCTTGAAGTAATGGTAAAAGCGTGATGGAAATGTGGTGGTAATTATCCTCCAACATGAAGCACGCTGATTTCCTCTGAATTTGCCACTTTTTAAAGTGGCATTTACACTTTTGCTTTCAGACTATAAATACTATATTTAGTTTATATTTTTATTTTGTGTTTATTCAGATTGCTAGTGCTGGTATTTTTCTGGACAATAGTAATCCAAACTCCTTATTTTGCTTATGTGGAAACTGAGCTTAAGAGGTGTTAAGTGGCTTGGAAAAATCAAGAGTTGTTAGTGGCAGAAAGAGAGCCACGGCCCACATTTTCTACTCTGCCCCTCGGGGCAGGTACTCCTGCTGTTTTCACTCACTGAGTCACAAAGACAGTTAATAAAATGCTTTTCGTAACCACAGTTCATATGATCCCACTTAGTTTAATGCAAAATCTTTCTTTTGATTTTGTGGTTATGTTTCGATTTGACATCAAATGTGAGAGCTTTCTGTGGAAATGATATAAGCCTAATAAGTGTTTTTAAACACCTTCTCCCGTCTATTACAAGAGTACACATTATATAGAAAATGTGGAAATTATAGGGCAGAAGACAAAATAAAATAAAAATCACTCCAGATTATGTAGAAATAACCAACTACTGTTAACTTTTAGATTTATAAACTTCCAATTATTTTGCTTTTCTTTACATATATTAAATTTATTTTTTTTCCTTTTCTATAACCTAATCTAAGTGATACATATTAAATTTAAAATATTTAAGCCCCTTCCAAAAGCATTTTTTAGAAAGTAATATCTTTTTTTTTTTTTTTTTTTTTTTTTTGAGACAGAGTCTCGCTCTGTCGCCCAGGCTAGAGTGCAGTGGTGTGATCTCTGCTCACTGCAAGCTCCACCTCCCGGGTTCACGCCATTCTCCTGCCTCAGCCTCCTGAGTAGCTGGGACTACAGGCACCCACCACCACACCCGGCTAATTTTTTTGTATTTTAAGTAGAGACAGGGTTTCACCATGTTAGCCAGTATGGTCTCGATCTCCTGACCTTGTGATCCACCCGCCTCGGCCTCCCAAAGTGCTGGGATTACAGGTGTGAGCCACCGTGTCTGGCCAGAAAGTGGTATCTTAAAAGAGAACTCCGCTTTCAAGATTTTTGGAGAATGATTGCTGTAACCCAGAAAACAAAAAGGCACCTCATTAAAGATGCTTGCCTACCATTGCAGAGATCAGATATTAAGAAAAGAATGAGCCAAGGATCTTAGATTGCAGTTATAAATACCGAACTATGGCACTTTTCATCCCAAAGAAACTGGACTTCCACATAAATTCATTTTTTTCCTAATTGTAGACAATTTGAAAAAATTAAAAGAGAAAAAGTCCATTTCACCACTTAAAGCCAACCATAGCTATCACTTTTATATGCTCCTTAAACTCTTTTTTTTCATATTTTAAGCTAATTTGTGCTCATGCTGTATATACAAATTTGCATCTTGATGTTTAACCCAGTATGGTAGCACACTTATTTCCTCGTGTTATGACATACTTTTATTATAATAATTTTACAACTGTTTATTATATAATTGTACCATAATTTACTTAAACCATTGTCTACTTTTGAATTTTATATTATCCTAATTATACTGTGATGAATGTTTCTATGCACAAAGCTTTCTTTCTTCTGAGGATTATTTCTTGCTGATAGATTCCTGGAGAGAGAATTATATGTCAAAGGTGTTAATGAAAATTTCTAGTTTTTGTTATTTTCTGAAAGAGTTGGTTTATATCTGTGTCTTTTGGCAAAATCACTTTCAGCATTAGAAAGTGGGACACTAATCTGAAAAATGGGACAAATATATTTATGGAGTATTGGGGGGGCAGAATATTTGAAATTGGAACTATTCAAAGAAATCCATTTCTTTTGGTTGCCGTATTCACAAATAATATATTATGATTACATTTTGGAGGAAACTTTCGGAGGGATTAAGGAGGTATTAAGTTCATGAATTCAGGTAAAGATTTTTGTGTATGGTAGATGTCTTCTATCTTAAAGAACTATCAATAATGTACCCTGATAAATTTCCTTTAAAAACTAAACTAATCTGGGCCGGGTGCGGTGGTTTACACCCATAATCCTAGCACTTTGGGGGGCCGAGGCAGGTGGATCACTTGAGATCAGGAGTTCGAGACCAGCCTTTTCAACATGGAGAAACCCTGTCTCTACTAAAAATACAAAATTAGCCGGACGTGGTGGTGCATGTCTGTAATCCCAGCTGCTTGGTAGGCTGAGGCAGGAGACTCACTTGAACCTGGGAGGCAGAGATTTCAGTGAGCCGAGATCGCGCCATTGCACTCTAGCCTGGGCATACAGAGCAAGACTCCATCTCAAAAAAAAAAAAAAAAAAAACACTAAACTAATCTGAGTACTATCAAATTTTTTAAAACACTACTTCTCTGTAATGTAAATGGGTACAGGAAAGCTTTATAAGCTATAGCTTCTTGTCAGTGTTATTTTCTCTCAAGTCTGTTCCATTTTGCGTGGTCCAAAACATTTTGGTAGATTCTGCTATCAAAGCATAGTCTTAATGGGAAGTGGAAGCAGGATCACTATAACAGGAACTCAATACGTACTGAATTAGTTTATTATTTAACTCAGTAAGTACTTATTTAAACTGAATGTTTAAAATTAGACATTGTCAGGCCGGGCCCGGTGGCTCATACCTGTAATCTCAGCACTTTCGGAGGCCAAGGCGGGTAGATCACTTGAGGTCAGGAGTTCGAGACCAGCCTGGCCAACATGGTGAAACCCCATTTCTACTAAAAATACAAAAATTAGCCGGGCATGGTAGCAGGCACCTGTAATCCCAGCTACTTGGGAGACCGAAGCAGGAGAATCACTTGAACCTGGAAGATAGAGGTTGCAGTGAGCTGAGATCATGCCACTGCACTCCAGCCTGGGCAACAGAGTGAGACTCTCCAAAAATAAATAAATAAAATAATAAAAAAATAAAACCAGACATTGTCAATGGGCCTCAGCAATAGTGTTTTATAACAAGTACATATTATCAAAAAACAACTGAGATCACTCTTACTAACCTATGTTTCTGAAACAGATCTCTGAGGATAAAAAGGATGAAGGCAGTGGGACAAGTACTTCAGTAAGGAAAGGTGAGAACCAGTGCATATTTTGTGTTGGACTATGAGGGGAAGAATATGTGTGGTGTTGCACGCCTGTGGTCCCAGCTACTCAGGAGGCTGAGGCAGGAGGATTGCTTGAGCTAAGCAGTTCAAGACCACAGCTTGAGAACATAGTGAGACCCAGTATCAAAAAAAAAAAAAAAAGAAAAAAGAAAAAGAAAAAAAGAAAAATGAAAGAAAGACAAAAAAAGAAATTTGTGCTGAGTGTGGAAAGCAAACAACAAAGATGAACAGCCAACAGCATTGTAAGACTTTGCACACTAGAGGAGGCCCATTGGGGTTGGGTGAGTTTTTGCTTTTGGACTCCCTAGTGCAGAGGGACAGTTTAGCTGCTTAGCAAGAAGCTATGAATTACTGGGACGTAGAACTCAAGTTCTTTTTTCACTCCTTAGCTCTCTCCCTTCACATTGCTTGCCCTTCCCACATCCTCATGGTTAGTGCTATTACAGGATTATGAACTGTCTATGACATCTTTTTCAATAACCTATAAGCAGTGGTGCACTGGTAAATGTTTAACAACTGGTTCTCCAAAACTCCTGTGTGTACATATGCCTACTAAAAATTTTACTGATATAAAGGTTGCATGTCATCTCGGTACCTCCGGAGGCTGAAGCAGGAGAACTGCTTGAGGCCAGGAGTTCAAGATCAGCCTGGAGAACATAGCAAAACCCTGTCTTTTAAAAAAAGAAAATTAGCTGGCATGATTGTTCGCACCTGCGGTCTCAGCTACTCAGGAGGCTGAGGCAACAGAATCACTTGAGCCCAGGAGTTCGAGGCTGCCAGTGAGCCATAATCGTGCCACTGCACTCCAGCCTGGGCGGCAGAGTGAGTCCCTGACTCTAAAAATTTAATAAATAAATAAATAAAAATAAATATATATCACACCATTTATAAATAATAAAATATACAATACTCCTTATGGCCAATTTCATATAGACAACTGATTCTCACAAAACGCTCTCCTTGATTTTTGCCAGACCCTTGCACCTTAGCCAACCATGGCTGCAATTGATGAACAAGTATAGTTCCAGCGTGAATGTTATTTTCCTCTAAGTTAAGGAGTGAGATGAAAGTGAAGCAGAAGATAGATGTATGTTGGGACTTAACTTTGTTGTCAGTGATGTGAGTGACTTCTTTGCTGGAATGGATAATAGTTCTAAAATACTGGAAGAATATTTCCTCATTTTGCAGGGTTAGTCACAATGTAGTGGCTACAGGGATGATACTGAAATGTAATATGTAATCTGTATTAGTAACATATTCTCCATCATTTTGTTAAGCCTAGACAATCAACAAAGCCATACATCAAGCCCTGATGTTTAGTGTTTGCTGATTTTCATGGTATAAATACTTCCACCAAAGCTGATTTTAAGCTACCCACATCATGTCATTGAACATGGAGTTGGGAGGAGATGTGCAGTAGTGCACCCTTAACATAGAATTTCCGCCGGGCGTGACGGCTCACGCCTGTAATCTCAGCACTTTGGGTGGCCAAGGAGGGTGGATCTCCTGAGGTCAGGAGTTCGAGACCAGCCTGGCCAACATGGCAAAACCCTGTCTCTACTAAAAATACAAAAAAATTAGCTGTGCGTGGTGGTACGTGCCTATAATCCCAGCTGCTAGGGGGGCTGAGGCAGGAGGATCGCTTGAACCTGGGAGACAGAGGTTGCAGTGAGCCGAGATTGTGCCACTGCACTCCAGCCTGGGCAACAGAGTGAGACTCCATCTCAAAAAAAAAAAAAAAAACAACAACAAACAAAAAAAACAGTATAGAGTTTCCAACATCCAAATACAACGGACATAAAAAACCAGAAGAGCCCACAGCATAAACAAATGTAGTAAGATAATTAGGAAGTGATGGGTTTTGAGTATTACCTCTATTTTCAGTAACTGTATTTATTGTAAGTTGGTATAATTTAATTTTTAATAATGGCTATGTTTAACCATCTCGCAAAATTCCTGAAAGTTTATCAGCTCTTCTGAGCGGATACAAGCCAACTTCCGCACACCACTACATAAAGGAAAGACGCTTCTTAGTTCCTGCTCCCCAAATCACATTCATATACGTGCTTGAATCTTTAAGACTTCAATTTTCAAAGGAAAAAAAGGGTTCTTCCCTGGAAAAGTTCAGAGATCTTTTCCTTTGATCTTATGTTTGGCATCCACAAAACTTCAAGAGTGATATGTCAAGCATCTATCTAAGCGCTCTGGTCTGCAGGAATTGGGATATGGTACTGGAAAATGTAGTCAGCTGCCAACAGTTGCAGGTGACTGGAGAAAAGCAATGGCTTGACAACTGGCCACTAAGAGTGAGCTCACACATGCACAGGCTTCTTAAGTAATAGGAATTTATAGTAACCAACAATATTACTAACTAGATATGTTTCATTGGTCGTTAGCAAGCAAAGAGACTTCCTGTAAGCGGCAAAGCAAAGACAGTGCCTGGGATCCCTCACAAACAATGAAGAAACCAAAGCAGAACCAACTTACCCCTGTAACCAACTCAGAAGTGGCTTTGGTCAATGCCTATCTTGAACAAAGACGAGCCAGGTGCCAGTCTCAGTTCAATGAGGTGAACCAGAACCAACATGACAGTGATACTACAGAGTGTGGCAGTGAAGAGTCTAACTCAGAAGCCTCCTCGTGGAAGGAGAGTGAAAGTGAACACCCATCACCAGACAGTATTAAGAGGAGAAAAACGGCTCAGAGGCAAAGGAATCTGGGAAGTTACCAAATGAACGAAAGGCACTGCCTGCACTGCAAAGCATTGAGAACCAATGAATGGTTGGTGCACCATTCCCGACAGAAGCCTTCAGTAACACCGCCAATGAAAGGAGACAGTCAAGAGGAAAGTTCCATATCTGACATTAACACGAAATTTAGTAAATTTTGAATTTTATCACTTTCTTTCCTCACTTGAAGCCAAATGAAAGAGATGAATAAAACATGAAAAATCACCAGAGCTCTAGGTGAGGAGACTTTTACAACAAAGTCTCTCTATCAACAAACAAAAACATACTTGGAACCCAAGAGGTAAAATCTCACACAATTCTTTGTTCAGAAAAAAGGCCATCAAATGTGTTTTTGGCACCATTGGAACACCGAAGATCTGTATCCACTATGATTTTTTTATTTGAAATAGCACAAGACAGATATTTTATGCCTTGAGTGTATGTATTTTGTTTATATCTGTAATATGAATAAGAAAGCTCTTTGAAAATATATTATTTATGTTGAGAAACCACTTAAATGTATTCAGATGTTTTGCTTATCTGACTGACTGAATGAACTGTGTGAAGTCGGTTGGAATAGAATTGCCCCATCCTCCCTAGGTTTGACCCTACAAGAACTGTATTGCCACACATGTCAGCTAGGGACTGGTGTGGAAGAGGAGCTCAAGAGGCTGGAATAAGATCTGATTCCTGGAGTAGGGAGGAGAGGCAGCATGACCCAGAAGGCAGTTGGGCAGTGGGCTACCCATGGTTGTCGTCCACAAAGTGCATGGCAAATGTTAAAGGAAAAATTATTCTGACACTTGTCAAAATGGTCAGGAGGACTTCATTCAAGACTATTGCAGTAGAGAGTAGAACTTGAGCTCCACTCTGAATACAACAAGGACAAGTGGGGATTTATAGCCAGGAGCAGGAGGAGGACGTCACAGGATGGGAAATTACTAAAGAGAGACATTAAACATAGAGGGATTCCTGCTAAAGTGACCTAACAGGATTCATGCTAAAGGCAGGCCAAGGACTTACACATCAAAAGTGGAGAATGAGGCCAGGCGTGGTGGCTCACGCCTGTAATCCCAGCACTTTGGGAGGCCAAGGCGGGCGATCACCTGAGGTCAGGAATTTGAGACCAGCCTGGCCAATGTGGTGAAACCCCACCTCTACTAAAAATACAAAAATTAGCCGGGTGTGGTGGCACATGCCTGGAGTCCCAGCTACTTGGGAGGCTGAGGCACAAGAAAAGCTTGAACCCAGGAGGCAGAGGTTGCAGTGAGCCGAGATTGTGCCACTGCACTCCAGCCTGGGCAATAGAGTGAGACTCTGTTTAAAAAAAAAAAAAAAGTAGAGGATGAAGAATTTGATTAGTTATTAAGGATGGGGAGACCCTCGATAAACTTATCCAGTAGGATTCTTGCCAAAATTGGGTTGGGCAGGTCAAAGACAGGATGGAGTCAAGATTGAGGCCTATTTGAGAAGAGGGCTCAGAGGAGCCTGATTAAAGTTTGGCCAAAGAGAGAATCTTTGTCACAAGTTAGGCACAATCCAGGCATAGTTGGGGCTAGGTTTTCTAGTTAAGTGGGGCCCCCAGGTGTGGGGAATGTAAGCAGGCCGAAGTAAATGGGTGGTCAATCTGGAGATCATCTTCCCAGAATAGAAATGGGAAATAGGATGGATAGCAGGACCCCAGCTGTGATAGAAAACAAGGCCCAGATCCCAGAGGAGAGGTCTGGCAAGGACAAGATGAAGCAGCAGGAACCCTTATCATGCGGCTGCAGTTCAAAGCAGGGCCTAAGTCTTGAGGGAAGCTGGGTGCAGTGGTTCACGCCTGTAATCCCAGCACCTTGCGAGGCTGGCAGGAGGATCAGTTGAGCCCAGGAATTTGAGACCAGCCTGGGCAAAATGGTGAAACCTTGTCTCTATTGAAAAAAAAAAAAGAAGTCTTGGGTAAGGACTTGGGTACTATGTATGGTTAAGACTAAGGACTGAGCCTTTCATGGGAGACAGGTAGGGGATGGGGACAGAGACCAGAGAGCTGTGACTTTGGGCCCATGAGTCATTCCTGGTAAGAGCAGATTCCTCAACTGAATATAACAAAGATCCTTGGGAGGCAATGAGGGAGTCCCAACCACTGGGACTAGGCCACTAGAATCCACGAAACAGGGTAACATTTCTCAGCCTATTTGTGGAGGCTTTGTCTTATTCAGATTGCCTCAGGATTAGAACAGGTCTGGGCCGGGCGCAGTGGCTCACGCCTGTAATCCCAGCGCTTTGGGAGGCCGAGGGGGGTGGATCACGAGGTCAGGAGATCGAGACCATTCTGGCTAAAATCGTGAAACCCCCTCTCTACTAAAAAAATACAGAAAATTAGCTGGGCTAGGCATGGTGGCAGGTGCCTGTAATCCCAGCTACTTGGAAGGCCGAGGCAGGAGAATGGCGTGAACCCAGGAGGCGGACCTTGCATTGAGACGAGATCGCACCACTGCACTCCTGCCTGGGGGACAGAGTGAGACTCCGTCTCAAAAAAAAAAAAAAAGGATTAGAACAGTTCTGAAGGCACAGGTGAGAAGCAGTGAAGCTGTCCTCACAGAGTTAACAAGAATTCTAGACAGAAATACATTTATAAATAAGCACTAATCAGGCTGCACTTTGACCCACTTCCTTGTAACCCAAAGTCACTAGATCCTGACCATTTGTATCCCCATTGTTCCTACAGATGGGATTTTTGACATTAGAATTGTAAGTCTTTTGTTTAAGAACTGCTTAAGATGTTTTTCAGATGCCAGATTCTAAGGAAACAGCTAATGCTAACCAGTTTGAAGAACCCATCTCCCTGTCCATGACTTCACGCTGCACTCTTTGACCCCTCAGGGATCTCCACACTTTGGCCCACTCCGTAATCCTGAAAAACCCAGCCCCCAAATCCTCAGGGAGATGGATTTGAGGTTTCCTGTCATGTCCTCATTTGGCAGACCTATGATTAAACCTTTCTCTGCTGCAACCTGGGGTCTCAGTGTATTGACTTGTTGTGCATGAAACTGCCTTTGCAAAATCATGACAGTAAGAGAAATCTGACATAGTTGACTCCATCTTGCTTCTGACCTTTAAGCTGTCCTTGGCCATTCCTGGGCATAGGCCAAGCTAACTTTGGGAGGAATTTACAGTTTAACCTTAAAGCAAGGATGACAATCCCCTTTCTCCAAACTAAACCACCTTTGTAAAACTAATGAAAGACCACAAAATTAGGATTATGAGAGGATCCTGAATTCTGAGAAGATGTAAGCATAGTTTCTGTAAACCCTTACTGCTCAGGAGTCATGTGGTCAGAGATGACAAGGTTTGTGTTATCCCCAGTTGCTCCCATAGATAACATCACCATTGTAGAACCTAAAGTTGGTTTTTTGAGATGTCTTTCAGACTGACCCCACCCAGACCTGTGGCGCATGACTCAGTTGGTCCTGTGGCCCCATAAAGAAGCAGACTGGGTGCATGAGGACCATTTTCCACACCCCTGTGATTTCATCCCCACTCACTTGGCAGTACCCATTCCCTAGACCCTTGCCCACCAATTTACCTATAAAAACCCTAGCCCCCGAGCCTTTGCAGAGACTGATTTGAGTGATAACTCCAGTTCTTCTGCATGGCCAGCCTTATGTCAAACTCTTTACTGCAATGCCGTGGTCTTAGTGAATTGATTTTGTCTAGGCAGCAAGCAGGAAGAACCTGTTGGGTGAATGCAAGCTTATCAGGCAACAGACCTATTATGGTTACAGCAGAACAACTTTGAGATTCAGTAGTTCAAGCATCGACCTTTTCCACAAAAACTTTCCTTGCTCCTTGACACCCTCCTCCACTTTGTTCTCTCAGGCAGAACTCACTTTGCCCTCCCTCATCCTCCAGTGTGCCCTGAAAAGTTCTTTCTCAGCATCTTTATCTTTTTTTTGAGATGGAGTCTTGCTCTGTCACCTAGGCTGGAGTGCAGTAGCGCGATCTTGGCTTACCGTAATCTTCGCCTCCCAGGTTCAAGCGATTCTCCTGCCTCAGACTCCTGAGTAGGTGGGATTACAGGTGCATGCCACCATTCCTGGCTAATTTTTGTATTTTTAGTAGAGACGGGGTTTCACAATGTTGGCCAGGCTGGTCTCGAATTCCTGACCTCATGATCCACCCACCTCAGCCTCCCGAAGTGCTGGGATTAACAGGCATGATCCACTGCGCCTGGCCATCTTTAACATTTTGATGAATGCATTTGTTTGCAAGTCTCTGTCCCCAACATATGCTTATCCACCCTTTAAGGTAGAGTCCATTATTTGTCATCTTTGTATCTCTGTAGCCTAGCACAGTGCCAGACAACATGATAGATAAATAATGCAGTTGAATCAATATATTATACAAAGAGATTCCTGAATGTAAAGTGGTGGTTGGGGAGCTGGGGAATCAGAGGTAGAGGAATCAGGGCAGAGGCCAGTATCCACAATTTAGTGAATAATTCTATTTCCAGCTTGATATGATCAAGGTGCTTAAATTATCCTAAGTAGTACCCTCCCTCCAAACAGCAACAACAAAAGAACCAAGTTTAAAATATAGCAGTAAGTTGCAGAGGAAGGATTTAGACCCAAGTCATCTTGCTTCAGAGTTTGGGCTCTTAATTGCTATGACCTTAATCATTATCTGAAGATAGAAGGTATGATTTCAAGGTAAGTTAATCACCACTTCCCCCACAGTCATAAATGATGTCTAAGCAGATACAACCTCACCAGGATCTATTGGAAGATATGGACAATGGCGATTTTCCAAATAACAGAGTAAGGGCCCATGCACCCAAATGTTTTGCCTGTAGATAGAATAGAAACCAATGACACTATTACCCAAAAAGTCACTTTTCCTTGTCTTATTCATAGGACTGGAAGAGTTGGGGGGCTGAAGATGGCTGTCTTTAGGAAAAGGGAATCAGGATTGAGTTAAGTATGGGGGTATTATAAATCCTATAGTGTGGGGTTAGCCAGGATAATCTGTGAGTACGTGAAACCAAAAACAGGCTAAACATAGCTGGGAGGATATCCAAAGCCAAGGAGAGAATTGCACCAAATCAAAGGGACAAGGCAGAAACATGGTAAGATGAAAAGCAAAAGCATAGCCAGGTGCTTTGGGACTGGATCAGTGAACAAGGTGCACAACTGGTCAGGTGGGAGCTGGCTCATGAAACTAGAGCTGCCGGCTGGGCACGGTGGCTCATGCCTGTAATCCCAGCACTTTGGGAGGCTAAGGTGGGTGGATCACCTGAGGTCAGGGGTTTGAAACCAGCCTGGCCAGCGTGGTGAAACCCCATCTCTACTAAAAATACAACATTAGCTGGGCGTGGTGGCACATGCCTGTAATCCCAGCTATTAGGGAGGCTGAGGCAGGAGAATCACTTGAACCTGGGAGGCGGAGGTTGCAGTGAGCTGAGATTACACCATTGCACTCCAGCCTGGGCTGGACAGAGTGAGACTCGGTCTCAAAAAAAGAAAAAAAAAAAAAAAGAAACTAGGGCTGCTAACACTAGTCACAGCTGGTTGTTGCTTTTGTGCAGTCTCGTGTGGGTTCTTAGGATGGGGTCCCTGGGTTGCATAACAGTCCCCTCTTCAGTCCTTCCTTGCTGGTTGGGATAAACTAGGCCTTCTCTGGCTTTCATGGTCAAAGCCTGTAACCTGTTTGGGTGGCTTGCTTGAGGGAGGCATAAGATTCTCAGGCTGGCCTCCTCTCTGTGGCCCATCCATGCAGCTGAGCATCAGAATGACCTCTGTGGCGATGTCCAGCTATGTTAAGTATCACGATTCTTTTTTTTTTTTTTTTTAGACGGAGTTTCCCTCTTGTTGCCCAGGCTGGAATGCAATGGCATGATCTTGGCTTACCGCAACCTCCGTCTCCTGGGTTCAAGCGATTCTCCTGCCTCAGCCTTGCGAGTAGCTGGGATCACAGGCGTGCACCACCATGCCTAGCTAATTTTGTATTTTTAGTAGAGATGGGGCTTCTCCATGTTGGTCAGGCTGGTCTCGAACTCCTGACCTCAGGTGATCCCTCCCGCCTTGGCCTCCCAAAGTGTTGGGATTATAGGCATGAGCCACTGTGCCCAGCCAGGTATCACAATTCTTATCACGAACTGGGATGCAGGGAACTATGGGATGTAGAGAAAGTTCACAGTCCAAACCAGTATCTGCCCTCCAGGATGGGGTGGTGTGGCTTTGGTGGGAGGAGAGATGAGCCAGTAGGTTAAATCTTACCAATAACAGCAGCAACAATAATAACAATATTGGAAACATTTAGAGCAGGGGTACCCAACACCCAGACCATGGAACGGTACTGGTCCGTGGCCTGTTAGGAACTAGGCTGCACAGCAGGAGGTGAGTGGCAGGCAAGCCAGCATTACTGCCTGAGCTCTGCCTCCACCTCCCGTCAGATCAGCAATGGCATTAGGTTCTCATAGGAGCGCGAACCCTGTTATGGACTGCACGTGCGAGGGATCTCAGCTGCGTGCTCCTTCTGAGAATCTAATCCCTGATGATATGAGGTGAATCTAATGCGTGATGATCTAATGCCTGATGATCTGGGGTTTCATCCCCAAACCACCCGCCCAGCCCCCCACCCCTCAAATCCATGGAAAAATTGTCTTCCATAAAACCTGTCCCTGGTGCCAAAAAGGTTGGGGACTGCTGATTTAGAGATTGCTTGTCATATGCCAGGCACAAGGCGAGCAATTTATAAAGATTATTTATCCTTCACAATCCTGCAAGATAGATATTTCAATTTTACAGGTGATAAAAGTAAGGCTTGGGGTAATTAAATAACATACCCCAGGTCATACAGTTGGTAAATGGGGAGCTGGGCCTTGGTCTTGTCTGACCACAAATATTTTTTTTGTTTTGTTTTACCATGACAGAACATTATCCATTAAAAAATTTATTTTTTATTTTTAGAGATGGGGTCTTGCTTTGTCGCCCAGGCTAATGTCAAACTCTGGGCCTCAGGGAGTCCAGGTGTGGTGGCTCATGCCTGTAAACCTAACATTTTGGGAGGCTGAGGCAGGTGGATCACTTGAGGCCAGGAGTTTGAGAACAGCCTGGCCAATGTGGCGAAATCCCATCTCTACTAAAAACATAAAAATTAGCCAGTTGTGGTAGCATATGCCTGTGATCCCAGCTACTCTGGAGGCTGAGGCAGGAGAATCACTTAAACCTGGGATGCAGAGGTTTCAGTGAGCTGAGATCGCACTACTGCACTCCAGCCTGGGCGACAGAGTGAGACTCTGTCTCAAAAAAACAAAACAAAAACTCTGGGCCTCAGGCAGCCCTCTTGCCTTGATCTCCCAAAGTGCTGGGATTGCAGGTGTGAGCCACTGCACCTGGCCTATTGTCCAAATTCTTAATGAAGAGCGACTGATAAAAACTTGGGACACCACATACCAAATACCAAACCAAGTCCTGAGAGAGCAGAGGACTATTAATGGAAAACAGAGCCAAGAGTCAGAGGCTGAGCAGAGTTAGAAGCAGAAGTAACCTGGAGAGGTTTCACACTGTGTGGTGGTGAGGCCTTGTAATTGCCTGACAGGTTCTTCCTGCACACTGTACAGACAAAACCAATTCCCTGAGACTGTGGGATTGCAGTAAAGAAAGAGTTTAATTAATGCAAGGCAGCCAAGAGGCAGGACTGGAGTTATCACTCAAATCAGTCTCTCCAAGAACTCAGAGGCCAGGGTTTTTATGGACAATTTGGTGGACAGGGGCTTAGGGAATAGGTACTACTGATTGGCTGGGGATGAAATCACAGGGGTGTGAAGAATGGTCCTTGAGTGTTGAGTCTGCCTCTGGGTGGGGGGACCACAGGACTCGCTGAGTCACGAGTCAGGAGTCTGTGGGGTCAGTCGGTTGCCAGAATGCAAAAGCCTGAAAAACACCTCAAAAGACCAATCTTAAGTTCTACAATAGTGATGTTATCTATAGGAGCATTGGGGAAGTCACAGATCTTGTGACCTCTGGTCACATGACTCCTGAGCAGTAAAGGATTGTAGAAACTATGCCTACATTTTAGCAGAATTCAGGGTCCTCCCATAATAAAACCGCTTTTGCAAAATTATGACTGAGATAGTGAAAGAGATCTAATCTAACTCACTACACCTTGCTTCTAATCTCCAAACTGTCCTTGTTGTGTTGGGCATAGGCTGAACTAACTTTGGGAGGAACTTAGTTTATAGTTTATAGTTTTTCTTTCCTTTTTTTTTTTTTTGAGACAGATTCTCACTCTGTTGCCCAGGCTGGAGTGCAGTGGCACGATCTCGGCTCACTGCAACCTCCATCTCCCGGGTTCAAGTGATTCTCCTGCCTCAGCCTTCTGGGTAGCTGGGACTACAGGCACCTGCCACCACACCCGGTTAATTTTTGTATTTTTAGTAGAGACGGGGTTTCACCATATTGGCCAGGCTCGTCTTAAACTCCTGACCTTGTGATCTGCCCGCCTCAGCTTTCCAAAGTGCTGGGATTACAGGTGTGAGCCACTGTACCCAGCTTATAGTTTATAGTTTAAAACAAAGATGATAACAGCCCTTTCCCAAAACAAACCTCCTTCTTGTCTGGGGACTAGACTGCCTTTGTAGGACTAAGAAATTAGTCACAAGATTAGAAATTATGGTTTAGGAGTTGTGCAGCTGGAGATTTTGTCCCTCCCTACAAGATTTTGTCCCTCCCTAAACTTCTCCTAAGATCAGTGCTTGAGATATTTTGCAGCCCCTGCACTTGATGGATCAGCTGGCACCACCCAGATCAATAAACTGGCTCATCTGATCTTGTGGCCCCTACCCAGGAACTGACTAAGCACAAGAAGACAGCTTCGACTCCCTATAATTTCATCTCTGACGAGTCAGCACTCCCGGCTCACTGGCTTCCCTGCACCCACTAAGTTGTCCTTAAAAACTCTGATCCCCTGGCCGGGTGCAGTGGCTCACGCTTGTAATCCCAGCACTTTGGGAGGCCAAGGCGGGCAGATCATCTGAGGTCAGGAGTTTGAGACCAGCCTGACTAACATGGTGAAATCCCGTCTCTACTCAAAAATACAAAAAATTCGGGCAGGGCCTGGCGCTGTGGCTCACGCCTGTAATCCCAGCACTTTGGGAGGCCGAGGCGGGCAGATCATGAGGTCAGGAGATCAAGACCACCCTGGCTAACACGGTGAAACCCTGTCTCTACTAAAAATACAAAAAAATTTAGCCAGGTGTGGTCACGGGCGCCTGTAGTCCCAGCTACTTGGGCGGCTGAGGCAGGAGAATGGCGTGAACCTGGGAAGTGGAGGTTGCAGTGAGCCGAAATCACGCCACTGCACTCCAGCCTGGGCAACAGAGCGAGACTCTGTCTCAAAAAAAAAAAAAAAAATTCGAGCAGATCACAAGGTCAGGAGATCGAGACCATCCTGGCTAACACGGTGAAACCCCATCTCTACTAAAAATATAAAAAATTAGCCAGGCGTGGTGGCGGGCACCTGTAATCCCAGCTACTTGGCAGGCTGAGGCAGGAGAATGGCGTGAACCCGGGAAGTGGAGCTTGCAGTGAGCCAGGATCAGGCCACTGCACTCCAGCCTGAGTGACAGAGCGAGACTTCATCTCAAAAAAAAAAAAGCAAAACAAAAAATTAGCTGAGCGTGGTGGCACATGCCTGTAATCCCAGCTACTCAAGAGGCTGAGGCAGGAGAATTGCTTGAACCCAGGAGGCGGAGGTTGCAGTGAGCTGAGATCGTGCCATTGTACTCCAGCCTGGGCAACAGAGCAGAACTCCGTCTCAAAAAACAAAACAAAACAAAAAAACCAAAAAAAAAAAACAAACTCTGATCTCCGAAGGCTCAGGGATACTGATTTGAGTAATAATACTACTTCGGTCTCCTGCATAGCCAGCTCTGTGTGAACTACTCTTTCTCTATTACAATTCCCCTGTCTTGATAAATTGGCTCTGTCTTGGCAGCAGGCAAGGTTAATCCGCTGGGCAGTTACAATAATCCTAATTTTCATGGCCTTTTATTAGTTTTACAGAGAAGATTTCAGTCCCTAAGCAAGGATAGAGTTAGTTTTAGGGAGAAACTATTATCATCCTTGCTTCAAAGTTAAACTATAAAATAAATTCCTGCACCTAGGAATGAGCAAGGCCAGCCAGCTCATAAGGCTAGAAGCAAGATGAAGTCAGCCATGCTGGATTTGTCTCATCATCATAATCTTTGCAAAGGCGGTTTCCACCTTATGACATCAGCTTGCCTCCTCTGCAGGGGTTAAGCCTGGCCAGCTTAAGACAAAAAGGGAGAAATGGAGACTTAGCTGGAAGCATTGGTGAGGATAGAAATGAACTTTGCACTGACTGTTGAGAAACGAGGGACAGTAGGAACTAAAACAGTGAGGTTGATGGCCAAGGGTTTGAGTGGAGGAGAAGGGGGGGATCTGGTTTCAGACCGCATGGGAAGTAAGAACTCTCATGTGAGTGGGCTACCTTGCTCCATCATCCCAGGACATGGTGAACCATAGAATGAGGAGCAAAACCATGGTCAGGTACAGATCTGGTGAGATGAGATGGTTATGAAACTGGGACTGCAGACACTAGTCATGGCTGGATGTTGTTTTTGTGCAGAGTCTGGTGTGGGCTCTACACCAAGCTGAACACCATCAAGAAAACCAGATAGCAACTACGACTCTTCCCCAGTGCCGCTCCTTTATCTAATGAAGGAGTGCTATCTTCCAACACACTCTAGAAGTAGTATTTTGAAAATGACAACCCATTAGCAGATTGTGAAATCAATTTAGTGGGTCGTGATTCGCATTTATTAAATAATAAACAGAAAGTTGGTTGGGTGTGGTGGCTTATGCCTATAATCCCAACACTTTGGGAGGCCAAGGTGGGCGGATTACTTGAGGCCAGAAGTTCGAGACCAACCTGGCCAACATGGCAAAACCCTGTCTCTATTAAAAATAGAAAAATTAGCCGGGCATGTTGGCACATGCCTATAATCCCAGTTGCTTGGGAGGCTGAGGCAGGAGAATCATTTGAACTTGAGAGGCAGAGGTTGCAGTGAGCAGAGATCATGCCATTGCACTCCAGCCTGGGTGACAAAGCAAGACTCTGTCTAAAAAAATAAATAAATAAAAATAATAAACAGTAACAGCATATCACACATAACAAGGGTAAGTATTATTAAGTGTGTGTGTGTACTGAATTGCAATATAAAATATATTTCTTATGTGTGATAAGAGAAAAGGGCTGAGCAAAGTGGCTCACACCTGTAATCCCAGCATTTTAGGAAGCTGAGGCAGGAGGATCACTTGAGCCCAGGAATTAGAGACCAGCCTGGGTGACATAGTAAGACCCCTGTCTCTAGAAAAATATTTAAAAATAGAAAAAAAAAAAAAGATAAAAAACAAAAGTCACTGCTCTAGAGTAGTTTTCTTTGTAGATTTTCCTGTGTAATCTAGCAATACCACTACATTAGTGAAGGCAATATCACTCCATGCTTTCCCAATTGTCTGCTAGGAATTAGTAAATCCTCACCCACACTATAGGATGGACCAACTGTCTAGATTGGTGAAAAGCTTGAATTAAATTATACTACTTTAAAAGAACTTCAGGTTTATTATTTTCAAATACAAAAAGTGGAAGCAAGCTAACCAACTGTTGCCTGGTACACAGGGGTGGGTTTTGGTTTGGTGAATAGACAAGAGTTATTTGTAATTGACATTTCAAAGAAGCCTAAGAAACAAGCCAGCCTTTGTTTAAATCATAATTACGCTGTTTGTATGTAAAAGAATACTTCTAAAGCTTTTCAAAACAACTGGTTCTTTTAAGCAGATAATTATTCCCCTTCCAATCTTGTTTACACTACTATTCAGAACTTCAGTGAACTTTTTTTTTCATAGATAGTACAAAGGTTAACTTCAGCCAGCCCTTCCTCAAATTATCACAAATTCCCAATTAGTGGATTCTAAACAGGGTTTCCCTGTAACAATATGCTGAAGACTTGCATGATGTGTTTTTTATTGCTTTGAATAACATCTGACAAGTTTCCAAGTACCAGGCCACCTGGATATTCTCTATCTGTCAGGAACATGTGGTCAAAGAGGTGGATGGGAGGGTGGGGGAAATATAAATCAGGCCCATACATTCCTATACTATTAGAGGAAGACAAAAGGAAGAAAATGCTTTTTTTTTTTTTTCAAATATTTATTACATACCAACTGAATCTTAAATAATAGGCACTTTTTGGTGTAAAGAAGAGTTGCACTTACCATCTAAATTTAACAAAACCTCAGATGAAAATAGAAAGCTGACCTTTTTTGTATGTAGACTGGCAGTTATTGGAGAGGCCCAGGGAAGTTGGCAAGAGAGAGATGCATTATAAATAAATTATACTTGTCCTTTCTCGTTATTTCTTATTGCAAATTTCCACTCAGTGCACAAAGGGATAATGCATGAAATCCTTTTTTTAAACAAAAATTTTATGATCCTGAGCAATACTGTTTTCGAGTTCTTTTATCTTCTGAGCTCGGCCTTTTTCACAAGCTCTTCCTCAAGCCACCTTATTGCAGGGGCCT